>NC_081849.1:51829317-52176624 GCF_963259705.1 Myotis daubentonii
GGGGGTGGAACGACCCTTTCACAGGGGTCGCCTAAGACCATCCTGCATATCAGATATTTACATTACGATTCATAACAGTAGCAACATTACAGTTATGAAGTAGCAACAAAAATAATTTTATGGTTGGGTCACAACATGAGGAGCTGTATTTAAAGGGCCAGAAGGTTAAGAACTACTGAGCTAGACATTCTTTTTCCTCCCAAGTCTTTGGACTTGAACTGAAACATCAGTTATTCTTGGGTCTCCAGAGTGGAACTATCCATCAGCTCCCCTGAGTTTCTAACTTGCTGACTGCAGACCTTGGTACTTCTTAGCATACAAAATCATGTGAGCCATGTCCTTATAATAAACCTCTTTCTTATGTGTACATCCTATTGGTTCTAATCCTCTGGAGAGTCCTAATACTACAAATAAAAGTGTTTAGTGCTCACTCTCTATATCCTCTTATTTCTCCTTTTTTATCTTCTCCTCATCCTGTCTCTACTATCTCTCCTGCTGACTAACTTCTCCCTTCGACTTTGACTGTTCCGTGTATTCATAAATTCTCCAGGGAGCCATTTCTTTCCTTTTCCACGCTAACACTATGAACTCTTCGCAGACAGGGAGAGGCTCTTCTTCACTTCCCTGTCCCCATCACCTAGCACAGTCCCACCCATCAGTCATGGAGAGAGTTGCTGGATGAATGACTTTGAGACTGGAGGTGGTGGTGATGTCTATGGGCTTAGTCACTGCTGTAAATGGAATCTGCAGTTTTCTAGTTCCTCCTGCTCACCAAACTTCTATGTCTCTCTTTCCCCATCATTTTTCTCTCTCAGCCCAATTTCTTCTTGTAAAATATAGCTAGAGGATTATTGCCTTTATCCTGCAAACTCTAGGGGTCATTCTGTTCTTTGAGTGACGTCAGGTCTTCCCTTTAACTGTGTTTCTAGAAAGTAATACTCTACACTAAGCCCTCACTTAACATCACCAATAGGTTCTGCGACTTTAAACAAAATGGCATATAAGGAAACCAATTTTACCATAAACTAACGGATATAAGAGTTAAGTTCCCATGGCATCTCATCAATGTTATATTGAAACAAGGTTGAATGAAATGATGTTATTCGAGGACCTGCTTTGTATACTGTGGTTCTTAAACTTGATTGGACATCAGAATGACCTAAAGGGTTTATTAAAACATGAACTGCCGGACCCCATTCCCAGGGCTTCTATTCAGCTGGTCTGTAAAGGGCTGGAGGATCTGCATCTCTAATAAGTTTGCAGGTGATGCTGCACGGATGCTACTGGTCCAGCGACTTCACTTAGAGAATCACTAATCTGTACACCACAGAAGTACCAGCCCATTAGTTATCTAATTCCCTCCACTAAGGTAAAAAAAGAATAGATGTGTTCATTGTCTGGAACTTAACCATGAAATAAAAATAACAGGAAGAAAATGCATGTTTTGTTTTAAACCAAAAGTACAAAGGATTTTTTCTTATAATCATTCTTTAATTCAAATCATTCCATAGTCCATGAGTAAAGTTAAAACTGCTAAAAGAGAAAAGACTATTGATATTTCTATCAGAGTATATAAAAAGGTTAATTATGGTGTGCACATCTTAAAGATCTCTTCGCCGTGTGAGCCATCCCCAGAAATACTTGCCATAGAACTGAAATAGAAATGATTGCATGAGTAAATTAGCACCCACACTCCTTGCATGCATCATTTCATAGCGCAAGCCTTTTCTCTTTTCAGGGAATAATGGTTTTACATTTTACTGTGTGATGGCACTCTAATTGCTAAGTATAATAAGGACATTATGCTACAAAGTTAAAAGATTCCAAATGAAAAGGTAAGTCAAATATAGTCATTTCATCCAGCTAAGGATTCTTTAAAGTGTGCTCCTCTTTTTCCCCAGCTATCTCCCAATTCCGAATTCTTGATGGAATGATCAAGACGGAAAATAATGGCAGAAAAACACCTTAAAAGGATCCTAGGATTCATCTAGTCCAGGCATTTGCAACTATGACCCACTAGCCAACTCTGGCCCCCCACCTGTTTCTGTAAATATCATTTTAGTGGAAAACAAACATGCCTGATGAAAATATTTATAGGGCTGCTTTCACCCCACAATAACAAGTAAGTGGCTGCAATACAGACAATGAGGTCCAAGGCCAAAATATTTACTATCTCATCCTTTTCCAAAAAGGTTTGCTGAGCCCTGCCCTAGTTCAACCTGATCACTCGGGAGGTGAGAAAACGTATCCCATAGAGAGAACGAAGTAGCTCCGGGTTACACACTCAGGCAAAGGACTGCAGAACGCCAGGCACTGTCCTCAGCAGCTCCCGTAAGGACTTTGGTTCCCTAAGAGTCAAAGCCATCCTCATGTATTAGTAGAGAAGCGGACGCTTTAGCAAGTTTGCAACTAATTACAATTTTCAAAGAGTCCTCCATATGAAAAACCCAAAAGAACAGTGTGACAGAAGTGTGCTTTGATGTTAGTCCAAAATGAATAAATAGCATCATTTTTTTCACACTTGTACAAAACACATGAGCAGCCTAACATTTAGGGCCGGTTTCTAATCATTAAAAAGTAAGGATCATCGTGTCTTTCAAAAAATATACTAATAATCTGTCATATAATATTCTCCCCATTGTCCAGAGATTGTGCCTGATGGTGTGAATTCTTATTTTCTCAAAGTTACTGGATTCACCAAATTAACAAAAGCATATAGATGAGTGTGTGTGTTTGCATAGTATTTTATGTACTTTATACATGTGTCTAAAATAAAATGATATGATGATGCTAGGTGTCATTAGACTCCCAGTCTCTCTTAATTGTATGTTAAGGAAAATATGAATATTTTAAAATTGAACAAATACGTCTGTTCTGTAAATAAACCCAAATTCCTGGTTTCAGGTAAGTGTGCAGAGGAGTACAATGAACTGAAAAGGATTTGAAGGTTGAATTAAAATGCAACCAAGCAGTCTGCATCCAGAGCCCATGCACGTCCATGATTAACATTGCTTCAGTGAATCGGTGAGCGTCACAAGGGCAGGGCAGAGCTGGTACCCTCAGAGCCTACCATGACCAAGATGGAACTCTGGGAGAAGAGGAATCCAGAGGAAACTGAACAGAAGTAATCAAAGAAATCAGTTAAAAACTAGGAGATGTTGATATCACAGAAACCGAGGAGAAAGGAAGAGGAAGGAGGATATGGTCAAAATAATTAAATCCAAGTTTTTTAATTCTCACCCAAGGATATTTTTTTCCCATTGATATTTTAGAGAGAGTGAGACGAAGCGGTGGGCGGGGAGGGGAGAGAGAGACAGACAGAGACATCAATTGGTTGCTTCCCGCTCAAGCCCTGACCAGGATCCGGATGGAACCTGCAAGGAGGTACATGCCCTTGACTGGGAATCGAAGCTGTGATCCTTTCGTGCTCGGGCCAGCACTCTAACCATTGAGGAACACTTGCCAGGGCTCCTGTTTCATTTTTAATAAGAACTTAGAATGATCCACTGGATTTGACAATTATGATATCTCTCAACAGGGTCATCTAAAACTCTTCAAGGCCCGATTTTTGGAGACCCCATTCCATATTATAGCAAACATTAAAATGTACCAAATTCCACATAAAATTTGTCTTGAGAAATGGTGCCTTTGAAAATAGTACTAATTAAATGTCCTACTTTTTTTTGTATTTAAGCCAATTACTTTCTCTGTAACTCTCATTTTATAGGTTCTTGTAAACCCAGAGGACTTAGGGTCTAACCAATGATGACTACATTCAGAGAGGGCTACAGTGGATTACGGAATAAGTAAGTGATGAGCAAAGAGAGTAAATATGGACTTTCCCTTCACAAGTGTGACTAGGAAAGCAAGGAAAGAAAAAGAGAGGCAAAATAGAGCATAAAGTCCAGGGATGGTATGATTTATTTAAAATTAGAGCTTTTCACACAGTTTGGAAGAAAAAAAGGGTTAATGACACAGAAGAGACTAGGAATATTTGATTAAACTGCTACGGGAGGAGATGGCAGATAGCAAGGGATCTAGAACATAAGTAGCTTCACCTTCTTCTGCTTTTTTTATTAATCCTCACTTGATGATATTTTTTCCATTGATTTTGAGAGAGTGGAAGAGAGAGAGAAATATCGATGTGAGAGAAACACATCGATTGGTTGCCTCCTACAGGAGCCCCTGCCAGGGCCTGGGTGAGGGAGGAACCTGCAACGGAGGTACGCGCCCTTGTCCGGAATTGAACCTGGGACCCGTTGGTCCACAGGCTGATGTTCTATCCACTGAGCCAAACTGGCTAGGGCAGGATTCACCTTCTTGAAAGTCACTATTTCTCTGAGTCCAGATGGTAGGAGAGAAGGACAAGTGGGGGGATAGGTATTCTATTCATAGCTGCTATTAATAATGTTAAAATCAAGACAATGACATAATTCCAGTACCACCATTCAACACTGTTCTAAAGATCAGAGAACAACAAGAGCAGCAGTGGGAGGTCACAGCAATTAACAACTCTGTGTTTCATACATAACCCCAAAGTCCTCTGTGATGTAGGGTGCTGTGAGATGCCTGTTGGGGCTTGGCTCTGGTTCTTTTATGAGTGAAGAAGAGGCAAGTACTGTCTAGGAGTAAAATGCCCACCTGTGTCAAGCAAATTGACTTGTCAAAGGCTCCATCTGATAGATGAGTGGATTTACACAGAGAAAGCAGGAGGTATATGGAAAGTGCATTAACTCTTTGGGGTCACTGGGGCAACATTAGTAAATCATTGCTGCAGTTCTAAATGGTTCCCCTAATGGCCCCAAAGACTAAGTTCATCCCCTAAAGCAGGGGTGGGCAAACTTTTTGACTCGAGGGCCACAATGGGTTCTTAAACAGGACCGGAGGGCCAGAACAAAAGCATGGATGGAGTGTTTGTGTGAACTAATATAAATTCAAAGTAAACATCATTACATAAAAGGGTACGGTCTTTTTTTTTTTTTAGTTTTATTCATTTCAAACGGGCTGGATCCGGCCTGTGGGCCGTACTTTGCCCACGGCTGCGCTAAAGTCTCAGATAGTCCTAGGTGATCATTTGCCCTCAGAGTGACTACAAGTGCTTTTCAAGAGTTGGGTCAGTGGCCCAATTTCCACTTTCCAAATAAAGAAACTGAAGTTAATTCTAGGCTACTTGGCCAGTTAATAACAGAGCTTAGATTAGTTATTAGCCAGCTAACGTGGTTAGCTAATAATTAGGACTGCTTTTCCGTGATCATCATAGTAAAGGTTTGTTATTCAAAATGTAATTATTCACTGTGAAATAGTACTCCATTCCCCCCCCCCCTCCCCATGAAGTAGACAAATGGTTCCAATAAGATGGAAGTGAATGGCATTCTGCTGCCAAAAAAATGTTATTTTAGTTGTGGCTTTTTGTTGTTGTTAGATAGTTGTAACTTGTAGAAATAGAAATGAAAACTCAAGTTAATAAAGGAGGTAGAAAGTTGTTTCATAAAAGATTTTGGGAGTAGGTCCCAAGTTTGGTGAGTTTATCGGGCTCATGCATTGGATAAATTAGCTCATCTTTGAAGGTGTTGCTTGAAGAGCCCAGTCAGGCCTTTTCACTTAAGCATACAAAATGAGAAAGCTCTGTGCCCTGAAGAGAAGAGAGAAAAGGGGAAATGGACTCCCAGGACTTTTCAAGGCCACTTCCAAAGAGGTGAAGAAAGATAGCCTTGCGCATGGTTGTTATTACAGCTCAGGTTTATTGTGATAAAAAGGTTACCAATTCTTTGCAAAACTTGTATTCAGATACTAGGCCTTCTCTCCATTCAAAGAGAATGACCAAATATGTAGGGGAGAAAAAGCAAGAAAAACGAATCACTAAGTGATAAGCATATAAAATTTGAGTCAAGGAAGTTCTATGATAGGACTTATTCACATCTACATTTCAAAGCTTACTTGCATGGGCAAGGGCTTCTAGGAATTTCATGACCAGATGCCCAATTGTAAATTTTCTAGAAAGAGAAAAATAAAAACTGCAACAATAAATTGTGTTCTGGAGCACAATTAAATCTTCATTATTTTTATGATGCTTCCTAGTATATTATGAATGTGTTATTCTAAAGCTTACAGAGAAGAGCAGTAATCTGTGTAATTTTTACCTAAAATGGAGACCTTTTGCTCAGTGGACCAAGGATGAGGGCAGCTCAGGGTTCTGGGGTTACATGGAATGGGACACGGGTTTTGTTTCTTTTGTTTGTCTTGTCTTTTGTGATTAGATTTAGGACTTAACTGCCAAAATAACAAGGACTTCCCTGTTGATGTCTTGGCTGAGTTCAATGAGTTTTGCAAACACAGGAAAAGCAGACTTGAGTATAGGCAGAAGGATGACTCAAAAAGGAAATGTCACTTCTTGCCCAAATAAGAGATGCATGTGGTTATTAAAATAAATTTAAGGCTCAGCTAATTACAACTGTATTCATCACTTTGGGGATTTGGGACCCCTCTAATACCTATAAATTAAGAACTGTTATTAACAAATTAATTCATTATTATTATTAATAATAATAATCCCTTGCATTTTGTGTGTCATTTTACACATTACAAAGTGCTTTAACCTGTTATGACTTTGATGTTGACATGGACAGGGCAAGTTTAACTGTGTCCACTTAACAGATGAGTAAACTGAAGCTGCAAATTCCAGGCCTCTTTCCACAGACAACACTAAGGTCCTGTTAGCAGTCCCTCTGTGATGAATAACAACTTCTCTGCTCAAGTAAGAGCTGAGCCTTCAAGTGTGATTGTCATTAATATAAATGTTGACTGGAGATGTGCCCATCCTGCCCTGAAAACATAAGAAGTATACCAGTGGCATATCTTTAGGAAATTCAAGTAGGCTACCTTTTTCTAACAATGAGGATTGCAATAAATTAAGGAGAGTACAGATTAAATATATGTTTTCAGTTGATGGTAGGAATTTAAAAAGAATCCTAATTAGTGAATTTGTTAGTGGCTTGTCCCACTTTGCTGGATGCCCAGTTATCAATGCCCATGAGTTTCAGCCTTGGGCCATAACATTTCCCTGTTTCTCCAACAGCCATTTTCATTCATACTTGAGCTAAGATTACCCAAGTTGCACAGTGTACTTTGGCCAGCGTGGTGGAGGTTCTGAGTGTCTGCAGACCAGTGCTCCCTAAGAATTTGTAAAATCCTCTCTGCATGCCAGCTGGTGTGTCCCTTTAAGCCCCTATTTGCATATGGTACATTACTCAACAAGAGAGGTTTTTCTTTCTGTTTCACCACACATGCAGGTGCATAATCATTCCATGAGAGCTCTTGTAAATTACCCCCCAAGGTCCAAGGTCTGAAAAAAATAGGTTTTTCATAAAGACAATGAAAAACCACAATATTTGTACTTTTTTTCAGTCCTCCAAAAAAGTCTTCTTATAGCAACCTTACAAATGGTACCAGTCATTGCAGGGGAGGGGAGGAGTTAGCTGGCTTTGATTTGCAGAAATTTTTCCCCAAAAAACCATAAATAGTAATGAAATGAAATGTATTGGCTCACTTTGCTTTCTGAAAAATCCCACCAAATATTCCTGTTTTAAAATATTACTTTAAAATTCTTCCTGGATACTTAAGGAGTCTTTTCAAGCATCATTCTTTTCTTCTGTAGCCATTTTCTCTAAAATGTATTTGTCTCTCACCAAGACCACCAAACTGAAATATTCAGGTGGAAAAAACTTTTCTTTCTTCCTCAGTTACATGTATGTGCACAGATGCTAACTGGAGTAGAATAAAGAAACTCAGAACCTTTAGACATTATAGAGGAATTGGGCTTATTAAAATATAAAGTGCCTTTAGACTTAATTCAGTATTACTGTAACCTGAAGCCTTGAGGATATATAAAAGACCAAATATTTATCCTATGTGCAAATCAGACCCCAGTAATAAAAGTTTATCCTATAGCTCTTTTAAAATGTCAAAAATTATATCACATCTCATATAAAGAAAAATGTGTGATTTTCATGCAAACTAACAACTTCATTAATAATTTAGATTTCACTCACCATCAAATATAAGATGATTTTGAACTTACTATTTCTCCATATAAAATAATTAAACTTTCATTAATGTGAATTATTGCTTCACTCCAAATTTTCAAAATCATTAAATAAAAATATAAAGAAGGAACAAACATTTTCTCCAAATGACTCCTTTCATTCTTTTTTTTTTTTATTTTTTTTTTATTTTATTTATTTATTTATTTTTTGTTTTTTTTTGTTTTTTTTTTTTATTGCTTAAAGTATTACAAAGGGTATTACATATGTATCCATTTTATCCCCCCGCCCTAGACAGTCCCCTAGCCTCCCCTATCACCCAGACTCCTTTCATTCTTAAGCTTTGTTCAAAGCTCAGGCAAATACTATGAAAGACAAAAAAAAGTCTTCTCTCCTTTTTCTTTTAACTTAAGTTTCCAAGTCAAATTTTATAATCACATTTAGGGTCACTGAACTTAATGCACACACTTTATATAAAGAAAAAAAAGAGTATTATAATTGGTATCCTTTATATTCCAAATAAGGCATAGTAAATTACTTGCAATAATAGATCAGAAGGAAATATGTCCTTTTATATTATACTAGTGGCCCGAAATTCATGCATGGGGAGGGAGTGTCCCTCAGCCCAGCCTGCACCCTCTCCAATCTGGGATGTCCAACTGCTGGTTTAGGCCTGATCCAGGACCACTGGCTCTTAACCACTCACCTGCCTGCCTGCCTGATTGCCCCTAACCACTCTGCCTGCCAGTCTGCTCACCCCCAATTGCCGCCACCCCCCCCCCCTGCTGCTGGCCTGTTCACCCCCAACTGGCCCCCCAGCTGGCCTGCTCGCTCCCAACTCCCCCGCCCCCGCCCTGGCCTGATCACCCCCAACTGCCCTTCCCTCCTGGCCTGATCATCCCTAACTGCCTCTGTCTCACCCCTGCCATGGCTTTGTCTGGAAGGTCTCCCGGTCTAATTAGCATATTACCCTTTTATTAGTATAGATAGTATTCTCTTGGCTAAACTCCAACTGTCAACCTCACATCACTCCACTTCAGCTAACTGGGTGGATCATGTCTCTTGATGTTACATCAGTAGCCTGTGTTGGCAGAGGGGGTTACCCAGAGACGAGTGAACTCAAGCACTAACTTCTGAGTCAGACAGACTCTAGTCCCAATGGGTTCTGCAGAAAAAAAGAAATTTTGTGCCCTAAACACAAGCAGTTTGTCCAATTCTTTTATCTTAAATATAGCTTCTGGTCAACTCTCTTTTACTTTCAACTGATCAGGCCATTGGGAAAAATAAAAAGGATATTTGCAAAGTTTTGTCCTTCAAGGACACTCTATTCTAGATATGAGAATGTAATACCCCCATCCATCACCTTTCCTAAGAACCACCAGTGGTCTTCCCTCACTCATCCTTGCCTGGAGCTCAAGTCCCATTTTCCTTTTATTCACAGGACTGGTTTATTAGATTATCACCTTTACTACTACAAATCACACCATTTACAATTTGCAGTAGTAATGGTGATAATAATAAATCTTAAAACACCAAACTAATTCCAGTGAACTCTGTGATGTCAAAGCCGTGGAACACATGGTTGATTAACAATGATAATAGCCGAAAACAAGGTGAGAAATTACTATGCAGATTGCTGAAGGCCTAAAATTGTCTCAAAAGGAGGACATTTCATAACAGACCAATCCTATTTAAACAAATATGTGTGTGGCATTGCAGACATATAGGACTGCATCTGTACAATTTTGACAATAATCTGCTCCATAACAGTGACACCAAACAACTTAGACAAACACTCCTGAGGTCAAGGGTCATGGGAGGTGAGAATTAAGGTTGTTTTTGCTCTTTCTTGAATGCTGCATTGTTCCTGGATTTGTAAGCATAACTTTAGAGTCTCCACCAATATAAACACAAAACTACCTAGTTATGAGCCTGTGTTTACACAGTCCGGATCAAAAGCACAGACACTCAACTTAGGCTCATTTGCATTTGCTGCCAAAAAGTCCTGATTCTTCTTTTGAAAAATAGCAGTAATTCATATTTTGATGCCACTTAATCTCAAGTAAATTTGTAAATTTTATAAAAGGCCTCATAATCTTTACCATGTTGCCAGTACTTTCTTTTCATTTGCATTGTTCTTTTCTAAGGCACTGATTGTGTGGCAGATCACGGATCATTGTAGGGAGCACAGATGAAAAGCCTATTATTCCAAAGGATTAAATTACAATTCTTAGTGAACCATGGCCAAGCTATTTTTTTTTTTCAAAACCTGGGGAGGATTGGAAATAGGAAATGTTATGCCGTGAAAAGGGGTGGGAACAGTTTAGTGGATGAGGAAGAATAACCATCCTCGTGTTATTACATTCTCTTCAAGTAAAATCATGAAACAAATGAAAGATAAAGTCTGTAAAATATCCAAGTGATCAGGAATAATAAGCAATTGAGTTTATTAGAAGTAATGATCTCAGGGGATGGGTTTTTATTGAATTATAAAAATGAGTAAGGAAAAGACTAATAGATGTAAGCAAATACATATGAATACACAGAAACTACTGAAATGCCAACTTCACTTCAGCATCTTCAGGATTCAAGGAATATGGGGGCAGAGGATCGGAGATTTGCAGGTCACTGCTAGAGCACATATGAGCTCTCTTGAGAAGGATGATAAAACGCAGTGGGAAAATAAAGTGAAAGGGAGTCTCTGCCAAGGGT
Source organism: Myotis daubentonii (assembly GCF_963259705.1). NCBI lineage: Eukaryota > Metazoa > Chordata > Mammalia > Chiroptera > Vespertilionidae > Myotis > Myotis daubentonii. The sequence goes on from NC_081849.1 coordinate 51,840,069, forward strand.
ACTTGGAGCGGGACAAGCAAACACTTTCCTAAAAGTCTGACCTTCTAAAACCAAAGGAGAAATCACTTTTTTTGAGATTCCAAACACCAAGGACGTGTCATAAACACGGCTGGGGAGGGGGTGAGGAAAAATATTTGGGGAAGAAAACACTATTGAAAAAAGATGTTTTGAAACTCAAGTCCAACAGCATGGGCAGTCTGAAGGAGAAGAGAAACTGACAATTTTGCTGGGTGCTGTCATTACAACAGGGAGTCTACAGGATGCCACTGTGGTTTCTGCTAGTGTGTCACTGCAAGAATCAGGAACAAGCTCCACATGAAATGCTGTAATAAAAAGTGTGAAAATATGCACTGGGGATTTCCCATGTTTCAGGCACATATCAAGTACGATGGTAGATGCTTGGGATAAAAAGGTGGGTGAGATACAATCCATGCTTATTAAGAGTCCACAGTATTTTGGAGAAAAGAGAGACACTCAAGCAGATGATCCCCAATTTAAAAAAAATGGACCAACTGCAACAAGAATATGTAATACAAAGGAAACTGAAGAGCTACAACTTGCTTGCCTGGAGAAATCATGAAATGTTTTCTTGATTTGAATTGTGTCTTGAATTGGATCTTGAAGGATGAGTAAGAGTTCTCCAGGCACAAAGAAAATAGATGCAAAGAACAAGGTGCATGCAGTGGGATAAGTTCTGGGTGTGTGAACTGAGGGAGCCAGAAGATGAGGTTACAGGAACCTGATGGGGTCAGAGTGGGAAGGGCCTTCTGTACTGTGCTGAGGGATTTGGCCTTAACCAAATGAGTGAAAGAGAACATCACCAACTTCAAACAGGGGGATGGCCTGATGTAATGTGTGTCTCAGAACCAAAGCTCTGGCTTTAAGTGGTAGGGTTAAACTCAAATCAGCAGGTAGCAGTCCGGAGACCAGCTCAAATAGGCACAGAAGGGGGAGGAGAAGATGGATTCCTTGGATGCTTTGGAGATGGTATAAATAAACTTCATGAGCTAGTAGATGTTAGGGGTGAGGAAGAGGGTAAGTTGAAAGGGACCCCAGCCTGAAAATGATGATGACATTAACTAAGATAGAGAATACTGCAAAAGGAATACACCATTTATGCCTACAGCAGGGCAACATGGGGGAGGGGCGGTGCAGCGGAGGTTGGCAAATCTGTTGTTAAAATCCTTGTATGTGGAGGAGACTGCAACTCAGAGAATCAGCCAGAAATGTGTCCTCACTCTGCTCCACCTTACAGTGTCCTTAAGGAGACTCAAGTGGTCAGAAAACATTGTATTGGCATTTTAGTTATTTTTTAACTATTATAAGACTACTAGAGGCCTAGTGCATGAAATTCATGCACTGGAGGAGGGGGGGCCTCAGCCCAGCCTCTCAGACATCCCTCTCACAGTCAGGGGCTCTCGCAGTCCAGGACCCCTTGCTCCTTACTGCCTGCCAGCCGTGAGCCCGGCTTCTGGCTGAGCAGGGGCGGGGTGGGGGGAGAGTATGGCTCAACCAGAAGCCAGGCTTACTGCTTCTTAGCACTGACCCTGCCCCCTGCCCACTGGTGGGGGTGGGGTGGGGCGTGATCTGGTGCCAGGCTGGCTGGGGGAAGGGCTAGGGGAAGTTGAGGCACTGTGGTTGCACCCCATCCAGCCTCTGTGGAGGCTCCAGGACCGCGTAGCCCCTTCTCCTGTTGTCTCTGTGGAAGGACGGGCCACAGCGCTGGGAATGGGACCCCGGGACCCCGCCGTGGCCTCTCCCATTGCCTCCGTGGGAGGCGACTGGGCCTATCAGGGGAAGGTGCCGCCCCCATCACCCCACTGCTGCTGCCACTGCTGGCCACTGTAGCTCTGCCTGCCCTTGCTCAGCCCTTGCAGCCGCTGTGGCTTTGTCTGGAAGGAGTTCCAGATGTTTGGAAGACATCTGGTCTATCCGATCTAATTAGCATATTACCCTTTTATTAGTATAGATATTTTAAAAAACAGGCATTTCCAGTGTATCACATACCAAATGTCATTGCACTAGAGACCCACAACATGTCTCCTTGTCTCACCAGATCCAACGTCGAGGTGCAGCCCTCAGAGCACACGTCATTCTCTCTCATTACTTATAAATGAAATCATATCCTGAGATTGCAAGGCAACTTTTTAAAAAACTATTTTTTTTTTTTTACCATTTTCAACAGCTTGTCTTTGTAATCAAGAAAATCCTGATACTATGCAAACAATAAAAAATCACAAGAATAAACTGGCTGCTGAGCCTCTTATAAGATGGTAATTGTCATCTAAGCCCCAAATATTAATTTTTGGTGTTCATCAAAATAACCTTGTTTTTTTCATTGAATTTGAATAAATCTGAACTAATAAAATGTTTACTAAAAATGCTCTTCCTATCTATTTTATATATTCTGTTTTATATGTTGTGATTCTTTATAAAATTCCTTCTGAAAGGGCATTCTACTTCTAAAAACATTTCTTTAAAGACTGAATGTAAGTGTATTATACTACATCTACTTCTCTTGACTTATTTTGAGATTGTCAAGCAAGTCTTCAATTTACTGGATACATTTAAAATTATAAGAACTCTCTTCATACACATCTCTATTTTTCTCCATCTGAGCTTGATATTTGTGTCAGGCAATAACAGGAACATCTGATTTGGCAGGATAGTAATCAACCAAAATGTGTCTCTTCTGTTTTTCATTTTGCTTGATTACAACATTAAAATTCAAGAATGGTTGAACTATTTTGAAGTCTGGGCTTTAAAAACACCTGTTTACTCATGTGGACATGTGTGAACTTTTCTATTTAACAATAATTGCAGCTTACTGTGTCATTTTCACACTCTCATTGCTAAAATAGTGGCCTGGACACAGCCTGGCAAAATACATTCAGAGGTTGTGGCTGCTGCTAAAATTTTCATGGAAAAATAAAAGTGTACATTAATAAAATTTACTCTTATCAGTTTATACACTATTATATAAGCAACGATCAACTCCTCTGCCATACATAACTTTTTAATGTGCTATTTGAACTTCATCAACAGCCTCTTGATTGGGTCTCAAGCACTAATCAGGCCCCTCACAAGGACCATCAGAGGCTTAAACATCTTGCATCCATCATGAAGAGCAAGTGAGATCATAATGACTAATCACATTAGCATAATTTAAAAATGCAGAGCGTGAATAGCTTCTTCCCCAACATGTGTAGTAAAAACATATGCACAACAAGACTGCAGTGATTCATTATTCCACTTGCTTGTTTATATTATAACATATTTATATGCCCAGCAGAATGAAACTATAAAACTGCCATTAACGAGTAGAGGAAAGAGGTTCTTTTTTAAAGTGAATTACAAGCATTCAGGATGAGTATATATTTACAAGATTTTTTAAGGAAGGGAAACTGCTATCTTCTTATGTCCTCCTAGGACACTACAAAACCCAGTCTCACTGTAGATCTTTAGTAACCTACATTTTGTACTTCTGCCCAAACAGTGAGTCGCAGGTGAAGTCACTGCATATCACAAAATTAAGGGGGAAAACCAAACAAAACAAAAGGGGAAAAAATCACCTTTTTGTATTTTGCCACCTAAATTGATATAAATCACTGGCTCCCTCTCAGGGCTTTGGAGTGTCTGCTGTAGACCTGAATTGGTGTCTAAATATTAGCTACCAAGGGCCAGGCACTGAGCAAAGTACTTCCAATGCAAATATGAAAAATGGCACACAGTCCTGCCTTCCTAGTGCTTACCATCCAGTGAGATGAGCAGGAAAGGAAACAGACATTTAAATCCCAGGATCAAGCTTTCTGTCATGGAGGAATTAACAAGCAAGGTGTCCTAGAGGGCGTATTGACAGCATTGATACCTGGAAGGTAAGCAGGAGTTGGCCAGGTGAAATGACAGGGGAATGCAGATAAAAGTACTCCAGAAAAGGATAGTAGTTTATGTGGAATGTTTAAGGAACTGAGAATAGTTTATTATCAGATAATTACCAAATACATTTTGACTTCATACAGCTGTAGACTACAGGGGAAAGTGGTAAAAAAGAGGCTAGAAAGGATGCAGGGAGCCAGATGTTTTCACTTATCAAAAATTCAGAGGAAAGGGATTTCTCAGTATACAAGGGAGACATGGCATTTGCCCTCAGAGAGCTTAGCAGGGGAAGCGTACTCATCTCAAATTGTGATCAGTACAATGAAAGAAACAAGGTACTAAGAGAGAATAACAGGAGGAACCTACTTTAGACAGAATCAGGGGACACATCTCTGAGGTGGTGAGATTTGAAGAATGAGGAGCTGTCAGATCATGAAGGCCCTGGTGAAGTTAGAACTTAGGGAGTTGGATGTTATCTTCATATTATCTTGATGTTCAAGGTGTTAAGCCGGGAAGAGATGTGATCAGCTTGCATTATAGATAAATTATTCTGACTGCTATGCGGAGTCCAGGTGAAAGAGGCAGGAGGTAAGTAGATGAGCTGGATTGCTTTTCCAGTAATCTGGAAAAGAGAAAATTTCCTAGTGCTGGAATATCTTAGAAACAGTAGCATGAGGCAGGGGTGGAATTAAAATGCTTAAAAATGTGTGTGGCATGAGCACTGATCCATCAGGATAGATGTAGCCTCAGCACTGAGTAGGGTCTGCAGCCCTTTGCTTGGCCAGGCCAGAAGGGACAGGTGGTTCCCAGAGGTAAGGCCAGCAGGACAAGGGTGTAGGCCAGCAGCCTCTTTACCATCTGTATCAAAGTATTTCAATATTTTGGCAACAGGTACAGCTGCACCAGCCTGGGAATTAATTATACAGAGCCAGGAAAATATTCAGGAGACGATAAGAAAAGAGAAGACTTACATTTGGATAATGCTTGAAGTGAGCAAAAGGGAGGAGGAGTTAGTGATTAGGCCCTGCTTGGGAGAGATAAACTCATTTATTTATTCAATCACTAGAGGCCCGGTGCATGAAAATTCATGCACTGAAGTTGGGGGGACCCTCAGCCCAGCCTGCCTCCTCTCACAGTCCAGGAGCCCTCAGAGCAGGAGGCGACCCAGCGATCAGGGGAAGGCCATGCCCCCATCACACTTCTGCTTCTGCCACTGCCGGCAGCACAAGCCTCGGCTGACCCTAGTTACCTGAGCCTCGGACAGCTGTGGGCAGGTCAGCAGCCACCATCTAAGGTTTGCCTGCGCCTCGGGTTGGCCCTGGGAGGCTGGGGGGCTGAGGGGACTGGGGGACTCCAGAGGCAGGCGTGCAGTGCGGCCAGACCCGCCTGGGGGCAGGCCCAGCCGTGCTGCACACCTGCCACCCTGGCAGGGCTGAGGGGACTGAACGCCGCCATCTTGTGGCTGTGGGTGCCCAAATCTTTGAGGGCGTGACAGTCAATTAGCATATCCCCTCTTTATTGGCTGTGGGCGCTGCCACCTTTTGTGAGGGCATGATGGTCAATTAGCATATTCCTTATTCATTGGCTGTGGGCACTGCCATTTGTGAGGGCGTGATGGTCAATTAGCATATTCCCTCTTTATTAGATAGAATATTTATTCAGCACTTAACATTTAAGACACCTGAGAAACCTGAAATGTCAGGTGAGCAATTGGCTATGTAAGGAGAAAGATTTGGGCTGAAGAAATAAATTGTGGAGTTTTCAGCATAAAGATGTCATTTAAAGCTACAGAATGGCATCACTCCCCTGTGGCCAGAGTGAGAAGCAGGAGGACCCAGGATGAAGCCCTGGGAAACTCCAGCATTTACAATTGAAGAGGAGATGAGGCTTTAAGCACTGAGTGTGGCTCCTGCTGCAGGAGGAAAACCAACTGTGTCAGGTGTCAGGAGCTAAGAGTGTTTCCAGGAGGAGGAGGAGGAAGTGGTTTGCTGTGTTGAAAACTGGAGAGATTGAGTAAGAAAAAGACTTGAAGGGATTTAGCAACTTGGACATTGTTGGTGACCTTGATAAGGGCAATTTCAGTGGGTGGCAAGCACAGAGGTGGGGTTGTCTAGCATTGAAGATAAATGAGAAGTGGAGAAGTAGAAATGGGGAGTACAAGACAACTTTTTGCAGTGAAATAGGACTTCTTCGATATTTTTAGGAAAGAGACCTGAGCAAGTTTGGCTGCTAGTGGGGGAGCCAGTAAGGTATTTTGATAGACTCCAGGGATCAGCAAACTAGGGCTCTTGCCTGTTTTTGTAAGTACAATGTATTGGAACACAGCCACTCCCATTCAGCTATGCATTAGCTCTGACTGTTCTGTGCTGCAGCAGCTTACTTAGTTTAGTAGTTATAACTGAGACCCTGTGGCCCACAAAATCAAAATTTTCTGCTCTCCCACCCCTTATAGAACACGTTTGTCAGTCCCTGAATTAAACTAAAATATTACATGCCTTGGCTCCGTGGTTGGCAAACTGTGGCTCACGAGCCACATGCGGCTCTTTGGCCTCTTGAGTGTGGCTCTTCCTAAGCCTTATGAGTACCCTAATTAAGTTAATAACAATGTACCTACCTATATAGTTTAAGTTTAAAAAATTTGGCTCTCTCGCCGAAACCGGTTTGGCTCAGTGGATAGAGCGTCGGCCTGCGGACTGAAGGGTCCCAGGTTCGATTCCGGTCAAGGGCATGTACCTGGGTTGCGGGCGCATCCCCAGTGGGGGATGTGCAGGAGGCGACTGATCGATGTTTCTCTCTCATCGATGTTTCTGACTATCTCTCTCCCTTCCTCTCTGTAAAAAATCAATAAAATATATTTTAAAAAAAATTTGGCTCTCAAAAGAAATTTCAATCGTTATACTGTTGATATTTGGCTCTGTTGACTAATGAGTTTGCCGACCACTGCCCTAGCTCATTTAATTTCCACAGGAACACAAACATACATACATATATAAATGCATAACTAGCAAACGACTTCCCAAGTTGAGGGTGCTATGAAAATTCTCCCTGGTCAGTTTACCAACTTATCAACAAAGGCTTAGCTATTGCTCTTCTGTTGATAATACAATAAGTCCTCACTTAACATTGTGGGGTTACTGTACATTAACTGTACATTACTGTACTGTAATGTACATTACATATAATGAAACCAATTTTACCATAGGTTATTTGATATAAACCAGAGTTAAGTTCCTAGGCATTTCATCAACAATGAATAAAGTGATAATATTCTAGGCCCTGCTGTATATATCCGTTATTTACAACATAAACAAACACATTTACTCTCTCCCACATACTTGGTACCTGACACATGGTAGGTACCCAATAAATATTGGCTGAAGCAAGGAAGAAAAGGAACCAGAATCATAGGAGCAAGAAGCAGAGGACTCCCCGGGTCAATGAACTTATATGCAACCATCCCAGTGCAGTTTGTAGAGAATGGAGTAAATCACATTGCTCTAGAATTAATCTGGGAAGTGAGGGGGAATGGGTTGGGGAGATCTGGCTAAAGCTGAAGAATATCCTGGATGTGAAAACAAAGTGACACAGTGGCAGTTTGTCATTTGGCAGCAGGAAAGGGCAGGCTCGACAGTTCTTTATTTGTTGTGATGAAACAGAAAGTTGACATGAACTGAATTTATGTGCGGCCCAAGCCAAACCATCCCTCAGGAGCTGGGAGTTGGTCTGCTAAAAAGTAGGTTAAAGCAACAAAATTTAAAAAGAAAATGATATTTGCCACAAACATTTTGCTTAACTGAAAACAAATCAGTATATATCAATCTTTTGACAGAGGGTCAAGGCCTTTACTTTGAGCATAGGGCATTACTCTTGAATAAAGCACACCAATAACATATTAACTGATATTTAAAGTATGGCTAACTTTAAAGGAGAGTGAAAACTTATAGATAAATGGGAAGTGATCTGAGAGCAGAATCCTTCAAGATTTCCCCCTCCCCCAACATTTTTTTTGTAATTAAATATTTTTTTTTTATTGATTTCAGAAAGGAAGGAAGAGGGAGAGAGAGAGAGAAACATTAATGATGAAAATCACTGATGAGCTGCCTCCGGCACACCCCCTACTGGGGATCAACCCTATAACCGGGCATGTTCAGGATAGGTGATTAAACTGTGACCTCCTGGTTCACAGGTTGACATTCAACCACTGAGCCACACCAGCTGGGCTTCCCTGCAATCTTTTGTACCTATATCACTCACAGTTTATGAAGCTTTCAAGTTGTTTTCATAGAAACAGCTCTTTTATTTGTCTCGATATTTCATCTATTTATGTAATATTTTGTAAAATCACATCATTCTGAAAACAAAATACAACTGTCAGAAACAGATTAAGAAACAACTGATTCTCAGGGAGCATACAATTCACATGAGAGAGAAACCTACTAACTTGGTTCTTGTGTGTGGGAGTGTCATGACAGTTGGTGACTGTGGTGAGTCCAGGAAAGGGAGAAAAGTGAAGAGTGTTTCTCTGTGACGGGGGGTGGGCGGGGGGGACAAGCATGTCACGGGGCTTCAGCTGGTGCTTCCTCAGTCACTGACAAGCTGCCAGCAAGGCTGGGTTCCCTGAATATTGACTTGAGGCAGCTGTCCCAAGTCATCACACTCTAGGGACCATGGAGTATTGTGTATTGGGAAACACCCCTGCTTTAGCTTCTTCTGTAATGTAGTATGTGAATAATAGGTGACTACTGTCCACAATGCAACCTTCAGAGAATTACAACTGATGAGAAACCAGACATATAGCCCATAGCGACTTAGCATATTCAACATTTCCAAGCTACTGAATCTAGATAGAGAGAGTAAAATCTTGGTGAGCATATTCTGGCAGCATGTCGCTTGGCAACTAACAAAGAACACCCCAAATAGTAGGCAGAGATCATGGAACAACATAAAGGATGGGACTCAAAGCAGTGGTTAATGTATGACTGTAACTTGAGACTGGGGAGCCTTCTGTTCTGCAGCAAATGCCTAGCCAGCTTTCTGATTTATTTTATGCTAAAATTGGGTTGATAAAAAATGATCCTATTCTCTACTGTCAATACTTTGGAAACTTATTTCCAACAGTTTGGATGATGGAAAAATAAGATTGCTCTTTGAGAGTTAACTATAAAATCAAGATGATCATTGATCAAATATAGATATGCAGTATCTCTAGGAAGACAGAATATTTACATTATGAAATCTTTTCTAATACTAAATTTTCTATATCAAGACATTAATGTGGAAATATTCTGTGCCTAAAAGGTCCAAATATTATGACTCAGAAAGTTTACATGATTTGGTCAAGGACCCAAAGCCAGTTAGGAGCTAATCTAGCCTACAATCCAGAAGGCTGAGTGTGCCTGCCCCATTTCTTTCCCTGTGCTTACTGCAAACTGAACGGGAATAAAGCATTTTAACTCAACATGACTGAAGCTTTTATTCCATTTAATCCAGGTCTCCCAGGTCCTAGTCTAATGTTCTTCTCATTGTAATACCGTCTTTCTATATGAAATTATCTGATTAGTTGGTGTCACTCCATCTTTAGTGATCTGGTTACTATAGCTGGCTAAGAAATTACCCTAAAAGTCAATGATGTAAAACATCCATTTATGATGCTCGTTGAGTCTGTTGGCTATAGATTCAGCCAGGGCACTGTGGGGATGGCATAGAGCTGGGATTATCTGAAGTCTCACTCACATGTCTGCTGTTTGCTCATAGCTACTGCTGGGACCTCAACTGAGACTGTGGGCCACAACACCAACAAGTAGCCTCTCTAAATAGCCTGAACTTCCTTTCAACATGGTGACTGGCTTCCAAGGGTAGGCATGACAAGAGAGAGAGCGAGCCAGACAGAAGCCATATTGCCATTTATGACCCTGCTCGGAAGTCATGCAACATGCCTTCCACCCCATTCTATTTTTGTTGGGGCATTCATAAAATTCTATTCTAGTTCAAGGGGAAGGGAATAGACTTCACTTCTTGATGGGAAGTAAGGTCCTGGAACAGCATGGGGGGCCAGAAATAGTGCTGTGGCCACTTTTGGGAAATTACAATCTGCTATAATTAGGATAAAAGACATTCTTTTAAAATATTTTTTAAAATATATTTTTATTGATTTCAGAGAGGAAGGGAGAGGGAGAGTGACGTGGAAACATCAGTGATGAGAGAGAATCACTGATTGGCCACCTACTGCAGGCCCCACATTGGGGATCGAGTTCGCAACCCAGGCATGTGCCCTTAACCGGAATCGAACCTGGGACTCTTCAGTCTGCAGATCGACGCTCTATCCACTGAGCCAAACCAGCTTGGGCATGAAAGACATTCTTTACAAGAAAAGGAGAGGGAGAAAAGAGGCAACAGAACAACTAACAAATCACACCTGAAGCCTGAGTGTGCCTGCTCCCATTTCTTTCCCTGTGTTTACTGCAAACTGAACGGGAATAAAGCATTTTAAATCAACATGACTGAAGCTTTTATTTCATTTAACTGTCTAGTTAGTGTGTTGGAAAGTGTGTTTATGGGATGGGTTCCTAGCATAAAAGCCTTCACAATGAGAAAAAGAGAAAAGTTATTTTAATTGAAGAAATTATTTTTTAAAATAGATCATGTACTAGACTATAAAGAAAACATCAATAAATCTCCTAAAGCACAAATTGCACAGACATATTCTCTGACCACAGAACAATAAAACTACAAATTAGGAACAAACATTCAAACAAAAATGTCCCACCCACTTGGAAATAAGAGTAAAAATACTCTTCTACATATCTCTAGGGCATAAAAAAGGAAATAAGAGCAAATACGGAATATTTAGAAAATAAGAAGAATGAAAACACTACAAATCAAAATGTATGAGATATGGCTAAAGTTATATCTAAGAGGCGTATACATTAGTAAGGGATGAGTAATGACAATACCATCAGCAGCAGCAAAGGCTAACACTCAGGTGGTGGGCACTATTCTGGAGCTTTACATGTATCAATTCATTTAATCCTTGTAACAACTATAGGTAGATTCTATTTCCATTCTCATTTTTCAGAGGAGCAAATTGAAAAAAGAAGGGATGGGTGATTTGAGGAAGATCATACAATTCGCCCTCATCCTATGCAAAGCAATGCTCCAGGCAGGCATTGGAGCTATGACAGTGACCTAGATAGGCAAAGTCTATGCTCTCTTACAGCTCATTACTGCTGGGCAGGAGTGGAGTCAGGCTCCCTACACAGCCTCCGCTGACACCTTCCTGTCTGGGAGGGGCAGAGGCCTCCTTGCTGCTCCAAACATGGCCTCATTACAGCTGAGTGGTGGAGAAAGCCCTGAGGCTCTACCAGCCTTCTCTGACAGCACCCCATCTGGGAGGGGAAGGGGGCCCTGTCACAGCTGGGTGGGGGTGGAAGTACAAACTCCTCAAGGGGTCCCCACCGGTCCTGTGAAGGGGGATGAGGGGAGTGTGTGTGTCATTACCGCCTGATGGGGATAAAAATCCCAGTTTATCTACTTATCTTTCTCTGAGCCACCTCGGCAGGTGTGCTGGGTGCCCTGGTACTGCCTAGCAGAGGGGTGAAGTCTATGACTCTGCTGGCGTAGGTAGGAGGGGGCCACAGTTTTTTTCTGTGGTTTTGGCTAGAGTAGAGCAGTTCAGATAATTCTAAAAGTTTTCTATTTTGCTAGGCCAACCCTTTCCTGGTTCTTTGGCTAAACAACAGGCTTTTGTTGGGTCTCTTTTAGTCTGCACCTGTTGGTATGTGCGGGCTGCAAGCTTCTTCAGCGCTGAGTCTAGGATATATGGAGTGAACAAAGAAACAAATAACAGGAAATGAGCCACTGTGTTTTTCCTCAGGTCCCAAAGACCTTTGCTGGTCTGCCTTTCTCTCTTCACCTTTCAATCTTGTTTTCTTTTATGTGCAATGCCTAAGGGTTTTAGTTTTACTTAGCTGGAGGAATATGGAAAAGTATTTGGACTTCATCTTCCCAGAAGAAGTCTCCTATGAAAAAAAGAACTCTGACAGCATGCACCATTCTTAGAGCAGGCGGAGAAACAAAATGGCAGAGAATCAATGGGAGTGATCGGGAGAGGGGAGAAGGGGCAGGATCCCGTGCACAAGTGGACAGAGTAGCTAAATATCAATGTGGATAGTTGGCCCACAGTCATGAGAGAGAACACAGAACATACTACAAATGCAAGAAGTTAGATGGGTTGGAGGTGGGCGGATGAGGAAGCTTTCTAGTGTTAGATTCCATCGTCTCACTGAAATACAAAGGGAAGCCATCAACTGAGAAAGGTGGGCGAGGTCAGGATGAGCTGAGGGTTTGCAGAGATGGTGGTAGAGTGAATTGACTAGAGAAATATACAGTAGTAGGATTGTTGACCATACTGAAGCCACATGAATTTAGAAGGAAACCAGTTGGCATCGTTGCTCATTTTCCTCCAGAACCGGGTACAGAGCAGGCAGACAGATGTGCATTTAATCGATAACAGTTGCCAGCTCAAGCCAGATGTTAAAAGGGTAAAGAAACAAGGACAAGAAGTGTGTAAGAGACTGATTATGGTGATGGAACACAATACCAGTACCATAGCAAGGCACAAATGGAAGGCACTTTTCATAGTGTATTTTGTAAGACAGGACACTGCATAGACTCTAATCTGGATGAGGATGAACCTGAGAAAATGGATAGTGCACATTTGGGGGTGACTGGGTTTGGAATCCTGATAGGGTTGAAGAATTGTGAAAGCAGTAGTGAAAAACATAAGAGGCACTCAAAGACATGAGATGGTGGCCATAGAAAAGGTATCTGAAATTGAGCTTTAGGAGGTGAAACAGATATTGGAAATGAAAATGAGAGGGCATAGCTGAATTGGAGGGGCCGGGGGTGGGAGACCTGGGCAAACCAGATACCCTTAGCAACCTTCCCATTGACAATACATAAAATTGATGAATAGAAATATGTTTTTAAATGCATCAATACACTGGTAATAAAGTAAAAAAAATAAATTCAAAGCAAGGCCCCAGTGAGAAGTCTTAGATGCTGATGCTGACTTGGTGCTGAGGACTTTTGACAAATCAGGGGATTTTGAATTCCAGTGTTCACAGCCTGGTGAGATATGGATGATAGATGACAGAGCCCAGGTCCAGCCCAAAGACAACATCTTGCATACAGCTCAAAAGAGTATACTAGAAATAAAATTGCCCCACAGCAGACAACAGGACATCTGCTCATCTTAAAATATGGCACTGGCTGGAGGGGAAGAAAAATCTTTCCTTAAAGTCTCTATGTAAAAGCAGACCTGATGCCCATTTTGCTACCTGAGTTTCACTACTTGGATCCTCTGGAAAAATATCAAGCTGATAGTTTAGTTTAAAACTAGTGGCCCAGTGCACAAATTCATGCACCTTGAAAGGAACTGTGGGCCGCGAGGCTGTGAGGCTGCGGTGGGTACAGGGGCGGGTCTCTGCCTATCCTCCGTGCACCTTCCTGCCCCCTTCCCACCATGGCCTCTGGTCCCATCTGCCAGCAGCCCCATTCTTGCTGCTGCCGCTCCCACGCACTGACGGCGCTGGGCCCGCTCGAACCCGCTGACAGCACAGAGTGATTGGGGCCAGCGCCAGCAGCGGATGTGAGTGGGGCCATTGCTGGCAGCGGGTGTGAGAGGCAGCTGCTGGCTCTGATTGCCCCTCAGGAGCAGGGGGCAGTGGAGAAGACCTCAGGGGCTATCAGGGCCAGCAGCTGCCGCTTGCACCCGCCCTCACCTGCTCCACCTTGCAGCATCCTGCTGCGGCCAATGCCCACCATGTTCCACGCTCTGCCCCCTGCTGCCAACGCCTGCCACATTTTGCGTGCACTCCCTGGTGGTCAGTGCACATAATAGAGACCGGTTGTTCAGTTGTTCTGCCATTCGGTCTATTTGCATATTAGGGTTATATATATATATATACTAGAGGCCCAGTGCACAAAAATTTGTGCACTCGGGGGGGGGAGAGGGGGTCCCTCAGCCCGGCCTGTGCCCTCTCACAGTCTGGGACCCCTTGGGAGATAATGACCTGCTGGCTTAGGCCTGCTCCCGGGTGGCAGAGGGCAGGCCCAATCCCTAGGTGCAGCCCCTGGTCGGGCTCAGAGCAGGGCCGATTGGGGAGTTGGGGCGCCGCCCCCTGTCATGCACAGAGCAGGGCGGATCTGGAGGTTGTGATGCCACCCTCAGTCACGCTCAGGGTAGGGCTGATTTGGGGGTTGGGGCACCGCCCCCTGTCACACTCAAGGCAGGGTCGATAGGGAAGTTGCGGCGCCACCCCCTGTCACGCACAGAACAGGCGGATCAGGGGGTTGGGGCGCTGCCCCCTATCACGCACAGAACAGGGCCCATCAGGGGGTTTGGGGCGCCATACCCTGTCACACACAGAGCAGGGTTGATCAGGGGGTTGGAGAGCTCCCCCTGTCACGCACAGAGTAGGGCCAATAGGGGAGTTGGGGCACCGCCCCCTGTCACACACAGAGCAGGGTGGATCAGGGGGTTGGGGCGCTGCCACTGTCACACTCAGGGCAGGGCCGATGGGGAGGTTATGGCTCTACCCCGTCACACACAGAGCAGGGCCCGTGGGGGGGGGGGGGGAGGGGAGGGGTTGGGGCGCCGCCCTCTATCACCCACAGAGCAGGGCCGATCAGGGGGTTGGGGCGCTGCACCCTGTCACACACAGAGCAGGGCCGATCAGGGGGTTAGGGCGCTGCACCCTGTCACACACAGAGCCGCAGGGCGATCAGGGGGTTTGGGCACTGTCCCCTGTCACGCTAATTCCGGTGCCGGGAGGCATATTACCCTTTTACTATATAGAATAGAGGCCTGGTGCATGGGTGGGGCTGGCTGGTTTGCCCTGAAGGGTGTCCTGGATCAGGGTGGGGGTCCCCACTGGGGTGCCTGGCCAGTCTGGCTGAGGGGCTGAGGGCCGTTTTCAGGCTGACGGGTGACTGAAGCTCCCAACCGCTCCTTTTTTTCTTTTTTTTTTTTCTTTTTTTTATTCTGGGCCAGCTTTAGCTCTGAGGCCTCGGCTGCTGAAAACAGGTTTCTGGCCTTTGTTTACCGTCTGTATTTGATACAATGTTGCGGTCCAGCTGGCTGAAGCCCGGCTGAGTAAAGCAGGTTTCTGGGGTTTTTTTTAGCTTCTATATTTGCAACATAGTTGCTTAGAGTTGCAGCTGAGAGGCCGGCAAGTCAGGCGGGGAACGTTGGAGTCCTCCGTCACTGAAGCAAGCAAGCCTCCCTGTTCGCATCAGCTGCCTGGCTGCCGGCCGCCATCTTGGCTGGGAGTTAATTTGCATATCTCCCTGATTAGCCAATGGGAAGGGTAGCGGTCGTACACCAATTACCATCTTTCTCTTTTATTAGATAGGATAGCCCTCCTTCAGCCCTAGCTGGTTTTGCTCAATGGATAGAGCTCCAGCCCATGGATTAAAGGGTCCCAGGTTTGATTTCCAGTCAAGGGCATGTACCTCAGTTGTAGGCTAGATTCCCAGCCCTGGTCAAGGTGCATGCAGGAAGCAACCAATTGATGTGTCTCTCTCACGTCGAGGCTTCTCTCTCTCTGTCTCTCCCCTTCCCTTCCACTCTCTCTAAATAAATCAATGGAAAAATATCCTCGGGTGAAGATTGAAAAAAAAATAGCCCTCCTTTAGTAGTTCCCAAGGGCACCTAGCAGAAACAAAAGCAAATCCTTTTTAAATGAACCCCCTTCAATCTAGGCTTCAAGGAATTCCCACAGAAATATGAATAAATAGTTTTTAAAAAAGCACCATGACTGAGAGCCAACGAAAGTAACAAGCAACTATCACCCACAAAAACGTGAGTCAGGTATTGGAAATATCAGATGTCACAAAATTTATGTACAATTTATAATTATTAGAGAAGCAGAAACAAAATAATCATTCATTTTCAGGAGATAATTTTTACATAGAAAATACAAAATATTTTCTATATAAATTAGAACTAAGAATTTTTAGTACATTTTTTAAAATGCATTTCTACATACCAGCAATAGTTAGAACATATAATAAAAAGCAGATTTCATTTATGGAACTATCAGAAATATCAAATACCTAAGGATAAATTTAACAAAAATATGAGTAAGACCAGTATTCAGAAAATCGTTAAGTTATTGAGAGAAATGAAAGGATACTTAAGCAAATGGAGTGGGTAAGAAGATTCAATATTATAAAGTTGCCACTCCTTTTTCAAATTGATTTCACAGATTTATTTTATTATATTTAAAACTCAAGAAGGTGTTTATTTTGGCATGTGGACATTGAAGAATGGATATTGGAACTTGGAAAGCTGATTCTCAAATGTATCAGAGCCGAGTTTGAAAATAAGCTGAGAACGTATGGGCTTTAAATAAATGATGCTGAAAATAACTGCATATTCACATAGAAAAAAGTTAATCTGAACCCTTAGCTCACACCTCATGTCAAAAATCAAGTCTAAGTGGATGAAAAACTCAATATTAGGTAGAGTTTTAAAACTGAGAAGTTGATATAGGACAGTGGTCGGCAAACTCATTAGTCAACAGAGCCAAATATCAACAGTACAACGATTGAAATTTCTTTTGAGAGCCAAATTTTTTAAACTTAAACTATATAGGTAGGTACACTGTTATTAACTTAATTAGGGTACTCCTAAGGCTGTGGAAGAGCCACACTCAAGGGGCCAAACAGCCACATGTGGTTCGCAAGCCGCAGTTTGCCGACTACGGATATAGGAGAATGCCCTCTTTAATTAAAGGAAGGGAAGGATTTCTGAAGTTATAAAAGCACAGACATCAAAGGAAAATATATCAAGTTTCTGGCTAAATGACTAAATATTAATAAACATTTAAATTTACAGGATTAAAACAATCCCAAACAAAATCCTAATGAAGTTTTTAAAAATTGAAAAATGTTTCTAAAGTTCATCTGGATGAATAAATGATCTTATTGATTCTGAAAATTAGGAATTAAGAGGTTAGGCTTGCTGTAATGCATACTAAAATATAAAGCAACAACCACTGAACCACTATGATACAGTCAAAGAGGGAGCTCTTAAACAAACAACCAATAGGAAGTGCTCAAACATCTCTTAGTGCTTTTAATGGACACATATGTAATACCCTTTGTAATACTTTAAGCAATAAAAAATTAAAAATAAAATAAAAAATAAAAAAAAAATAAAACAGTGTACGATTAAGGAAATGAATGGTAATAGAAAAAGTGATGAACTGTTTAATAAATTTTTTAAATAATGGCTAAGGAAGAGTAATTAATTTTCACCTTAAACTGTATCCTAAAATAAGTTTAATTGTACGTATCTAAAATAAATTCTAGATAAATTAATGTAAAAAATTAAAAACATGAAAATAAATGAATGCAAAAATATGTAACAAATACACGATAGTGTAAGTCACTAAATCCAATGACTTTGCAGGACCAATTGATAAGAATCTTGACTACCAACCCCTTTTCTTCCCTTTGCTTCCTCTGGCTTCCTATGACAGGCATGGCCATGATTTTTCTACTACCACTTGGGCCACCACTTCTCCAATTCCTTTGCAGAATTACCTTCCTCTGGGGCTGTTACATGTTTGAGTTCCTCAGGGCCCATTCCTTCCCCACACTGTCTCCCCAGGTATTTACATTCATACCCATGGCTCCAATTACTACCTTTACTCAGGCAACTAAATTTAACTCTAGCTCAGTTATTTCTTACTTATCAGTATATTACTCAAGGTCCCTGAAAGAGACAGGTGGCACACTCAAAATAGGTAAATAAGGAGATTTTAGTTAAGAGATCATTTACAAAGGGTTTGGAGAAAACAACAGAGGATACTGATCTCAGGGAGCTATTACTCTGCCTTAGGCCTAAAGAAGTTAGGAGATAGAAATGATTACTGGATGAGAGAGAAAAGAGGAAGAAGTGGGAGCAAGAAGGACAGGAAGAGGAGGAGGCAGACAAGAAGGATTTGAAGGTGTGGTAGAAAGAGGAGGAAGTAGGGCAGGGAGGCAGGAGTGGAAAGGGAAGAGAGAATGTGGGATGTAGATAATATGGAGTAAATACGCAGCCTTCATTCCCTTCAATCTACTGTCTGTGCCTCCTATGGGCAGAACCCAACTAGATGCCAGAGGACATGGGAGCCAGGTGTTGGGGAGGCATGGGATCTTGCTGCGTTCAGTCTCTCTGGACATGGAGCAGAACAGAGAAGGGTGGAGAATGGTTTTAAATGGGTAAACAGAAGATATCTACCTAATACTCACCTCTACTTGGCTTCTTCTCTTAGGACATCCCTAGAATATTTCAAACTCAATTGGTCCAAAATTAAACTTAAATGCCTATTCCACATCCTCTCTCAAAAAACAAACAAAAAAACCAAACTGTTCCACTGCTAGTGTTTTCAATGTCATCAAATGGCATCAGTGTCAAGTCTGCATTCTCATAACCATGCAGGAATGGATGAGAGTGGGGCAGGGGTTATTGCAAATAGGTCACTGAGGAGGCTATTCCATTAGTCCAGGCAGAAGTGATGCCGGAATGGGCCAAGGAAGCACTGGTAAAGATGGACACAAGTGGATGGGTTGAAGAGGAGATATTTAGAAAGCATTATCTATAGGACTTAGTACTGGATTGGATGTGGGAGGTAAAGGTAATGTGGTTGTCAAAGATGACACCTTTAATGGTTTCCCATAGATCACAGGAAGGAGACGCAACTCCTTAACATGTGCTTATTGGCTCTGCATGGTCAGCATGCCCCCTTTCCACCTTCATCTTAGACCAGGCCCTCCTTAGGATAAGTGGGGCCACGTTTACATTCTTTCAGTCCTTCATATATCCGGTGCTCGCCCCTGAGCAGGACCCTATTTCTACTGCCTGGAATGCTCTTACCTAGCTACCCACCTTCTCTTTACTATTCCAAGGTCAATCCCCACTTTCCCAGGAAAGCTTCCTCTGACTTCCCTAACTAGACATAACTCTCCTTTTAAAGCTCTCATAGACTATGTCCTTCCCTTTGTAGGATCATTCCATTAGCAACTCACACTCATTTGTGAGGCTTTTCAGGTCATTTCTAACCCATTCTCAACCCCTCACTAGGATATAAACTCCACAAGGACAGGAGCTGTGTCTTTATTGGCTCATTCTAAAGTTTTATTGTCTCTCATAGTTCCCCCCACCTAGTTCACACACACACACACACACACACACACACACACACACACACTTCGCTCTCTCTCTCATGGATGAATGAATAAAAGTAAAAGCAATGGAATATATCTATATCATAAAGAAAAAGACTGATAGATTTAATAGACTTAAATTCTAATCTTTATATTAAATAAGAGTAAAGAGCAAATGATAAGTGATAAACCTGGACACGTATTCATAATATAATGACAATTAAGATTATATCCTTAGTAGAGTTCTTGCCACATCAAAAACAGCAAAATACTAGTCATACTCAACAAGAATTGACAAAAATAAAACATCCCACAGAACAGAAAGAATTATGACAACTTTTCTCTGTAAAAATTGAAAGTCCAAGTCAAACTAAACTAAACAATAAGGACATGCAACCAGAAGGACAGAATGATTTCTCAGGAATAAGATAATGCCTAGCAGCTACCGGGGGCAACAACTTTCCTGTTCATGTCCATCAGGAGAGAAATGGTGTCTCTTTCCTAGCAATGAAATACCAGTCCTCTTCAGCTGGATCAAATCTGCGAGGAATGCCATGTTCTGATTTTGAATCCTTCACTAGCAGGAGAGATTGGACTGCCATGCTTGGTTTATGCTAAGCAGGACCCATTCCTAGTGCTGGTGTCAGTTCCAGAAACAACATTGTTGCTGAGGAGTAATTACAACATCCACTAATATCGGCCACACCACAGGGGAGAAATAGTCGACCTTAGGAATGAGGCGGGGGGGGGGGGGGGGGGGGAGGGGACAGCAGGGAGGCATCATTGTTCAACTCTCATATTTTAATTTGTTTGCTTTTCAAAAAATTACATTATTCATTGAAAGTGGATTATAAATTGATATAACTTTATGAAGGGCAATTTGGCAGCATATGAAAAACTTTTAGAACCTTTATGATAAATTTTAGAAAGTATATGTATCTGTGTGTGTGTGTAGAAACAAGAAACACACAGAAATGTTCATGGGGTTGTCACTGGCTGGTAAGTTTATGGGCAATTTTTATTTTCCTTTAAATATTTTCTAAATATTACTTAACAAGCCTAACTTAATTTGTTTAAACACAAAAAACATGAAGTAACCTGTTATTTTAGAGCATGGACAACTTTCAGTCCAGAATATCCTCTGGAAGCTTAAGTTGCGGAAAAAAGTAGTTTCAGGGGTTCATTTGCTCTCTTAAAGCAATAAAAAGAAAACAAAAATCTATCTGAATCAAAGATTCTGAGTTATGGAATTCCCTGTTTCTGGAGTTCTAATCAGCCCAATTGGTCTGGAATGGGGCAGGTGGAGGAAGGGAAAGGTGAGACAAGGCATAAAATCCTGCAGAAAGATATGTAGTTACAATAGACCATTTCAAATAAACCTAGTTTTTCTAATTCAACCTGTAATTCAGCTCCATAGATCCCACTGAGTAAACAGTCGAGCCACGTGACCAGAATTAGCTTGATTTAATGTCATTTTAATTGAGAAGAATAGGTTAGACATTTTTACAAACATGAGCATAAAACACATCTGAGCTCACTTTTCAGTTAAGAGCCTGAACACCTTGAATAAAAGGAATGTGTGTTACTGAACTGGGATTTCCAACAGGTTCAGTCCAATGTGAGCATCTTAATTAAATTACTTATAATCAGTGATATTTTCTCCAGATTTAATTTGAAAAATTCCTCCATTTAGTCTCAGACTACTCCCTTAATTCTCTTTCTGCCTCTAACACCATCTCTGAATATCCTTGGACAAAGTCATTTTACCTCTGCTGTATGCTTTCTGAAACGAGCCTTTGTCACAGACTTCCCTCTTTTTAGACATCTCTGAAGTCTCATGTAAGTAAAAGTCAGTAAAATCCATGAATTCAGGATAGCTCTTTAGCTAATGAGGGAGTACTGTGTTTTACACAGTCATCCCTTTGAACACTCAAAAAACAGATCTTTCACCTAGATAAGGAGGGAACTTGCCAGCAACAGATTCTATCCCTGCTGTCTCCCAGCAGTGACAGCAGCCAGCAGCTCAGCCTGAGCCTAAATTGGCCCTGAATAGACAAGTGAGGAGAGCAGAGAGGCAGGAAATGGGGTTAGGTTGATTTCCATCTATTAGCAGCAGCTTAAACTGGTGTGCTGGGCAGCTCTGCCTCCCATTGGTTACAGCTGCCGAGAGCAGCAGGATGAGGGTTGACCTATATCTGTCGGGTATAAGTCAAACCCTGAATGTGTAGCAAATGTCAGTGTTCCAGAACGCCAAGCTTAACTTACACCCGACCACATACAGTGTTGTTGTTTTTTTTTAATCAGGAACTGTGATAGCCTCCACCTGCAGAGAACTTAACATCTGTGGGCCTGCCCTCCTCCTACACTAGATTAGTTTGCCTTCTTCCTCACTGCCTCTCTCTCTTGTCATCTGACCATTTTGGTCCCCTGGCTTCTGCCATCCTCTGGCTGAGAGGGGTGGTTATTGCCTCAGCTGTGTGCCTTCTAGCAGTGCCGGTAACACTGGCCCTCCTCTGCCTGCCCCAATTTCCATCTGACCAGGCTGTGCCCATCACTGGCAGTTGCTGCCCCAGGATGGCACTGCCTCATGCTCACATGTGCCCTTCTGGGCCACCGAGAGTTTCAGGATGTGTCAGTTGCTAAAACGATTGCAGCTGTGGACAGAAATACAGTGTAAACACATTCAAAGACATGGGTCCTCAAGTAAGTTCCTACATAGTAAATGTCCCTTAGTTTTTGAAGGCCAAATAATTTTCTTCTTAATTTTTTTTAAAAGATAGAGTTTAAATGTTTGGATAATTGATTTTCCTAGATTAGAAAATAAACCACTCGAACTTTCATGTGTGCAGCCCCATCCAGTTGTGGCAGACAGAGCTCCTACCCCTTTGTCTTGGGTCTCAGTCAATAGGCGTGTGTTGTTTGGGACTGGAAATCAGCATGTGCATGTGTTTATTCACATTGACATCTCAATGCAAAACATAAGCGAGTCAATTTCGCCTTTGCACCACAGCATCCGTACACTGTAGACTTCCATTTCTAACGCAGAACCTGCTCTCCATTACCTATTACCATTTCTTCACCAAGGCCCGCTAGTAACAGAAAGAAGCCCACATGATGGAAAATTATTCTAGCAACTCAGGTCCCCATGCGCACAAGCCACATTGCAGTAATTTGAGATGGAAAAGACCTATGAAGTCATCCCTCTGAATCTCCAAGGGCATGTGGTGGTTTTTTCCCTCTCCAATATGCTGATCTACTTTTTAGTGCCTCTTCCAATTGTAGATGGCAGAAGTGATGGGGCTTCCACCCCTCCCGGGGGACGGGGCAGCGCAGTCTATAATAGAGCTCTCCATTAGGGCATGAGACTTGCTCCGCTGCCTAAATCATCTTTGTTCTGACTTTCATTTCCATCACTCCTCCTGCTGTCCCCTTGGACCACACTAAATAATTCCTTTCTGTCCCTGCTATTTACACCCTTCAAGTACTTGTGGCCGATGAGCCAATCCCCGTTAGTTAGAGCCGGTGGTCACGCTGGGAGACTTGTCTCTTTCATCTTCCCTCTGAAGGCAGTCCCTGCAGGATTATATATCATATTTGCTGCTCTTCGATGAACACCTACCAGTTTTTCAATAATTTGCCTCATTTTGTTGTCATTCACACTGCTCAGGGAAATCCCCTTTGTTTATCTCTATTGCCACAAAATAAGATGCTGATGGTAGTAGGTAAAATTTCTGCTTGCAAAAAACAGACCAGATCTCTTCAACCAACAGGCATCTTTCTATGCCCTGGACACAGGATTCATCTAGTCTGTTATCTTTAACTCTCACCTGGGGTGTGATACTACTGTGTTCACAGGACTTGGATGTATATGTAGAGACAGAAAGACTTGATCTGTATTTCATATAGTCAGCTTTCCTCGTGGTGTATTTAGTTAACACCCAATAGCTGTTTAGATCGTAGTTCCTGCCCATCTCCCTTCCCAGGTGGAAAAGCTTCCCTGAAGTCCCTCAGGAGAATGCTAACCCCCTCCTTTGCATTAATATTCCCGCCTTTACTGATGTTAAAGTGGACAACGTCGGCCACATCAGGCCCCTTCGCCAGAGGAGGAGTGCCTTTGCTCCGAGAGGCAGAGTGGACCCTCTGCCTTGATGGAGCATGAATGGCACTGCCAACAGGAAGTCCTGGGGGTGGGCTCTGTAGTGCCCGGGTCAACAGCGTTCAGCCCATCCTCTTCTCTGCCTCTGGTTAAGCGGCTACCCTCAGTGCTAAAGCACCAAATTTTACAAGGTCTTTCCGAATGTGCTCAGTGCTTCATATTTATGCAATAATAACCGAAATGGTGCCTTACAATTGTTTTCATATTACTACACCATCCTTCTTAATAGTCACAATCACCCCGTGAGGAAGAAATTATCTTCTTTGTTTTACCAGGGAGGAAACTGAGGCTTGGAGAGGTTCCATTACCCAATTTCATAGTCAGTCAGTTCTCCTTTCCATTCCCTTTTGTTCTCCCTCAGAAATCAATGGCAAGTATGTTCTCCGAGCAACATGTGAAGAGGTTCCATACATACATACAGGATCCAAAAGTAACTGTCTATCACATGTTTTCCTCTGCTCTTAGTAACCAGACATCATTCACAATTTGATATGAGTACTAAGGTTTATCAGTAGGACAATTCACTTGTTACTTGATGACTGAAAGAATACATTAAAATGTATAAGACATAGCCTGCTATCTTTCTCTAAACAATAATGTAATGTTATTAGGTGTGAGCTAAAAGTGTTCTTATCTGCTGAAATACCAGTTCAGACCCTAAGGGTATCTGTTTTTCCTGCAAAGCTGATAAAATTGTATACACCTAAGGTAAAAGGGGAAAGAGCTATATGTTAATAAATGTTATTAACACAGCTCAAGGGAACAAAGAACCTGAATAATATTGACCTTTTGTTGAGTAACATAAAAATCAGAAATAGAATTTTCTACCCACTACATGGTAGAGGCATGGCATCTAAAAACTGTGCTAATAGCTCAGCAAAAGAGGACGCTTGGTTTAGTACTTCATCACTACTGTTCAAATGGCGCTTATCAATATTTTTAATTTGGTTACAGTAGGAGAAAGACCAGTACTGAAGGGGTTGTATGCTTCAAGGGACTCAAGTGATAGTCAAATAAAAGACTCTTCAGCTGTAGCATTTTGAACAAAATCCAGATCAAGAGATTTATGCTTTTAAGTAAATTGCTGCCTTCTGTGGCCGGGCCAGAGAAAGCAGATTGCAAATGCGCATTGTGCTGTCAATACACTGAAACACGCAGAAGTCTCCATGTCTGTCAGGGAGGGCAGGACTGCTCCTTCTACATCAGCTGGCTGGCTCTGTCTCACATATGACAGACTTTAAATTCAACTTTGTGGCAGGACTGGATGGTCACTTTCTGGGAAGAAATTAGTAAACAAATGCATCCTTGAAGATGCACCTTTGAAGATTCTAGCTGCACTTTTAATACCCATTGTTTAATTGTAAAATTGTAAAACCCTATTGCCTTTTTTTTTTTTTTTTTAAACCAGCCACCAAGAATCTTGGCTTTTATTTGAAGCCAGGAGGCCAGCCATTGAAAGGTTTTCATTAGAAGGATGATACCACCT
This sequence comes from Myotis daubentonii, assembly GCF_963259705.1. Lineage (NCBI taxonomy): Eukaryota > Metazoa > Chordata > Mammalia > Chiroptera > Vespertilionidae > Myotis > Myotis daubentonii. The sequence continues at coordinate 51,864,806 of NC_081849.1, forward strand.
ACACTTTATTTTTGTTAATCCTCACCTGAGGATATTTTTTCATTGATTTTTAGAGAGTAAAAGGGAGGGGGAGAGACAGAGAGAAAGATTGATGTGGGACACATTGATTGGTTGCCTCCTGCATGGGCCCTGACCAGGGCTGGGGATGGAGCCTGCAACTGAGGTACGTGCCCTTGTCCAGAATTGAACCCGGAACCCTTCAATCTTTGGGCCAATGCTCTATCCACTGAACCAAACAGGCTAGGGTCCTATGGCTTTTTTATTACTGCAAATGTTTGCTGTGGCAAACTTTAAAAATACAGATAAGGAAAAAAAAGAGCTCTTACAGTTTTTGTTCAGAAGTAACCACTTTTGATACACTCTTCCACAGCCTTATCTACATATCTATATGTGATATACATAATATATTCATCTTTTTAAAAAATAAGTTGTTGGTTTTAATAATACTGACTGCTTCAATAATACTGACTGCTTTGCTACTTTCTTCAAGTTAAGACCTCTGAAGCCCTTATGGAAGAACTGATGTTGTGTTTTTTTGTTTTGTTTTAGTTTATTTTTTAATGAACAAAATAAAACTGATGCTATTGAGCCGATCGAAATGGAGTGACAAAAATGCTTCAATTAAATATTTTAATAAGTATGTTTACTTTATATGAATCTTACGAAGATCTAAACCTTTTGAAAGTGCAAAACACCTTAACCTTGGAGAAATGCAACACATAGGAAATGCACTATGCATACTCTTCTGCTGTTTTAGGGTATATGGATCTTTTCCATGGGTTCCAGCTTTCATGGCGATCACGTGTCAGTGATTTCCAAGGCAAAGTGAAGGGATTGGCACTGACTAGATCCAGCTTCAGGAGCTTAGGGAACGAGGCAAGAGAGACCTAGCTGAGTTTGATGCCAATCACTGATATCGCTCATTTTCTTTGCCCACCCACCTTCTTCTAACCATACATTTTTACTTCCAAAAATGGACCTTCTCACAGGCATTTGTTTAGCATTTTCCAGCTTACTCTTAAGATAACATACATATACAAAAATATCCATGAGGTCCTTAGGACTGTAGACAGAATTTTGGTGTTTAAACTGTACTTCATCAAAGCTAAGACACCACCTGTATAAGCTGTGACATTAAGTAGTGCTACGAAAAGAGAGGCTGCCAATTAAACCATGACAAGACAGTAAGTTCAGATAGGAGGATGTGAAAAATATCTTATAATAAATGAACTATGGCATGTATTTAACACCTACACATTGTATACAGGGAATATTCAGTCACGGACCATGGACAGATTTTTAGCACCCAGTATATACTAGGTTTTGTACAGAGAATATCTTTGACATTTAATTCATTTATTTGCTTTTGGATTGCAATCCAAGTAAAATGTTAAAATCTTTTAACATTTATATTTCTATAGAGAACATTCCTTTTCTAGTCCTTCCTTTATAGCCTCAGAGTGGAGGCAGTGGCCTTTCAGTTGATTTTGAGTCTCTATCTCTTTGTAATTTTTTCTTAGAGACAACAGAATTTTTCGTTAGAACACTCTTTACTGCAGAAGGCATGACTGGCTTCTTTCCTTTCATTTTCAAGATTACAGTCAGTCACTTAATTCCATTTTTAAAATGCATCAGGCTTAGAAAATGCAGATTTATTCCAATCTATGTTTATTATATCATTGCTTGGCCAGGTTAATCACCAGATTTTAAAGTTGAAGACAGTGAAATTCAGGCCACTTAACTGAGTTGCCCCTCAGCGTTCATGTGGGTTCTTTCCTGTCTAGGAAGTCTGTCCAACACAAAATACGGTTTTCTTCAAGCCCTTTTTATTTTACAGATCTAAATATGTTCTCGCTGTTGCTTGAGACATCTATTCTCTTCTAAACCTACTAATATTAAAATAAGTATTTTCTGTCCCTTATTGGCAGCTCCTGCCTAGTATCCAAATCTAGAGCCATGTAGTTTTTCTCTTGAGGAGAGAAAAAGACATTCCTTATTTATCCACAAGAATAATTTGCTATCTGGGATACAAATGTAGAACCACCCATTCAGTCAAATGTGAATTTGCTTTAAGTGGGAGAGGGTAAAGGAACTTTTCATAGGCTCCCATCCTTTCCCCCTTTGAATTTTACCTGTATTCTATTTTTCTTGCTTTGAAATTGTCTTCAAAACACATGATAGAAACACAAACATTAAAAGTTTAAAATGTGAAATTTTGATAATGTTTTTAAAAATCCCACTGAGCATACACAAGGAAATACAGAAACCTGTGTTCTTTGGCAGAATTAGTTTACCCAGCTATTTACTGGATGGTGATGGTATTTTGAGCCCCTTCTCTCCCATTAGCCTGCCTTCTAGAGCCAAAAATAAATCTCTTATCTGAAAAATAAGTTATGAGGCCGGGCAAGGGTTGACAAATATCCCCTCGGACAAACTTTTCCCTGAAAAAGCCTCAAGAGCTAGGAGGAAGGTGGACCCCCAGAGGCATTAATCAGCAACTATCCTGGAGGGAATCAGACAAGGGCTTCTAAGATGGTCAGAGAATGAGGACTGAGACAGAAAGGGGCAGGGTTGATATGTGAGATAGAATCCTTAATTGCATTTGTTAAAAGACATCCTATTCTCCAGAGAACAAATACATTTGCCAACAAGTCATTTGGATTTGTTTGCTCCCCTAAATAAATACCTCTATTCTCCATCGAAGTGGGAGACAAGTCTAAGTTTGATTGTTTAAAATCCCACTCATATTTCCAAACCACTTTCTTACCAGTTATCGTAGTAATTGTTGCATCTTTCATTTAGTAGGTAACTAAAGGCTTTTATTATTCTTTTTAAAAAATATATATTTTAATGATTTTTTTTTATAGAGAGGAAGGGAGAGGGATAGAGTACCAGAAACATCGATGAGAGAGAAACATCGATCAGCTGCCTCCTGCACACTCCCCACTGGGGATGTGCCCGCAACCAAGGCACATGCCGCTGACCGGAATCGAACCTGGGACCCTTCAGTCCACAGGCCGATGTTCTATCCACTGAGCCAAACCAGTCAGGGCAAGGCTTTTATTCTTGATCTTGAAATGTGAAAGACCCAAGCCATACTCTTTGAAATCATTGGATTAATGTGTCTTCATCTAGAAATGTGACCCCTACTAAAATTATTTTCCTTAACAATGTGAACATTTAACCATTTCAATTTTACCTAACATAGATGATTAACATACATTTACACAAATGTGTGCAAATCTCTGCTACAGATTAAATGTTTATGACCCAAAAAACTCATATGTTGAAATCCTACCCGCCTAGGACCTTTTGGGAGGCGATGAGGTCATGAGGGTGGATCTCTCTCCCCTTCCCCTACCATGTGAAGACACATTGAGAAGACTGCTATCTATGAACCAGGAGTCAGACTTTCACCAGACACCAAACCTGTCGGCACCTTGCCCTTGGCTTCCTGACCTCCAGGACTGGGAGAGGTAAATGTTTGTTGTGTAAGCCATCCATGGCGATTTGTTCAGTCGCCTGAATTGACTGAGACAAGCTCCAAATGGATGATGGTATTTTCAAAGAAGAATGTTAGGTGTGCTTTCTGTTTGTATTACAGAGTAAAGGACATCGCTAAATTCCAAGCTGTTTTTAATCACAAATGAAAATTTTTAGATGCAGACAAACAATATAATTGCAACATGTTAATTCTTTTTATACTTCAATCATTTTTGGTAATAAAAACATAAGCAAAATGATTAAAGAAAAATTGAATGATATTATGGCTTCTTGTTTTCTTTACTCATTAAACCTTGGTAAGTGTAGTGAATGTAATGTACTACATAATTATAGTATGCCAGAGATTCCTTTGGACACCACATACATTAATTGCAAGGCTATTTAAAATGAAATATTTGTGCCAGGTGGCTAATATGAACTTCTTAGATCAATAACCATCTTCCCCTATAGAATTACTCTGTTCTGTAGCTTATCAGTAAGAACAAAACTACCAACACAGTAAACACTCAATAAATGCTATGTGCCAGGCACTGTGCTAGGAGTTTTAGAAGTATAATTTTATTTAAATCTTTTGAGAACCCCATGAGCTGGCTGTGATCATTACATCTATTTTACACACCCAGTGCCAATGTTTAGTTGTTTTCTGTGTGCCTTCTGAGTAGAGGGACAGGGGATAAAAGAACACTGGTAGTAATCCTATATAATAAAAGCGTAGTACGTAAATTGTCCACTTAACCGGGAGTTGTCCAGGAGTTCAACCAGGGGGCAGGGCCGGCTGGGGGAAGGGAGGGAGTACCCGGCCGGCATTCAGTAGCCGCTAGGGACCCTACCAGTACCCCAATTTCATGCACTGGGCCTCTAGTCTATAATAATTTTAGCATAAGAAATTATATGAAGGGCCAATTTTATTTCCATTGATAGGTACACTGACAGTTTGCTGCCACCAATGGGCTTGATGCTATTTTATAAATGTTCCTTATCCTATACACACTCCCATTCATGATATATATTTATTCTATTTCTAAATTTTAAAACTTTTGCAGAAAATTATGTAGAGTGTTATGCAAAGCATTTTTTTTCTAGTAATATATATGAGACCTGTTTGTTTTAGAGAAGCCCAGAGATGAAAATAAAGTCCAGTTTCCACCCTTAATACTTTGGTATATATTCTCCCAGTTGTTTTTAGTCATGCATATGTAAATATATATTTAAATTCAATTGGAAAAATAGCTTATAGTGTTTTTTTCTTACTGATTTAAAAAATTAATTTGCTAATATATAAAAACATTTTCTTATATCATTAAAATTTCTTCCACTAAGTCTTTGACATTGCTCTTAATTTTGGATAGGTTTCCTTGCACATATTCTAGCCAAATTTTGAATTCCACTGGACCCATTCCTTATTGTTGGACATTTAAGTAGGTGGAGAAAACTTTATATACACACACCTAAAGTCTACTCATGCCATAGGACTCAGATATTTAATGATTTTTTAAAAAGAATAATAATGTGCCCAGTAAAAGCCTTGGACTAAATCTCTACTGATCTGAATTTTAATCTAAAATAACTGCTGCTAAATGTGACCTCAGAGGAATTGAATTCATTTTCCTATTTATAGATAGGAACACTATATCACTATCCCAGCTATGTCTCTAGAAACTATTCATGAATTGAAAGAGAGGAGAACTGCATAACCCTACCCAATGTAGTGTTATAGATATGGTGTCAGGGGCACAGGACTTGGAGGGAAACAGCCCTAGAAGTGAATACCAGATAAAGGACTCTGACCTTTATATTATTACTCTCTCATCTCAGTTTCTATGAGAATCCACTGCAGTGTTTCCGTGAAGATTCCATGAGATAATGTACATAGAGTGTCCAGCATACTGAACATACGCTAGTTCTATTTACCCTTTCTCAAAACTATGACATTCTTTCTACAATGAAAAAATACCCACCCCCCAATATTTATGGCATTAAATATATATGAAGACCATTACTGAGCCCCCTGGACTGCTTCTCCCAGTCAAATAAAATGGCATAATTCATCATTCTATTTTCATAATTCTTTAAGCATTCAGACCCCCCTAAACTGTGGGACCCCATATAGACAGGACATATTACCAATGGTCTGGCTAGTGATACATACGGTGGAAAATTCCACCATACATTATATAGTTCTTGCTGCCACTATTGCAAGACCTTGCTGGATTCTTAAGAAATTATGATGTTATTAATTCAGGTTCCATTTATAGGCCATATGACAAGGACAACAACTTTTCTGTGTTGTACTTATTTCTTGATACTGATTCTTCATCTTGCTTAGAAGCAGTTCCTTCATTGTTTCAGGTTGGTTTCATTAACTTGGATTCATTTTCCAATGTCAGATTACTGCATTTGATTTTGATCATATGGTCTTGTCATCTACACACATACTGCAGTCTATTTTTAAGCCACTAATTAAATTTAGAAGAAAATGAGTTAATATGCACCCCCACAGAACAATAAGACACAACTGCATGTTTATATAGTAGAGTATGGCCATGACATAGAAATAAAGGCTACTTCTTTTGTAAGTAGTTTTGTGTGTCATTTTTTTTTTTCCAAATGTGAATCCAGTAGCACTGAAATTTCCTTCAGCCTTACATGTTGAGTAGATTTTAGTGTGTCATCTGTGTGGCTTATGGGTTTGTAGGTTTTGGCTCTGAAAGCTGTAATTACCAATGTTTGAAAGACATCTGTGAGAGTAAGGATATGAAGAAGATAAGCCAAAAGCAAGATATATAATTACCACACCCTGTCTTTCTATCAGGAACTCTGGATGTTTAAAGCAAATGAGGACCTTTAGACAGGTCCTTTTCCTATCAGGGTGCATCATCAGGTTGCCCTGAATGTAGGTAATCAATCTCTCTGGCATAAGTGTCCTCTCTGGAACACACTATTAGCTCACAGGTCTTTCAAAGACTATGGATGGAAAAGCTCCATGCTCTCTATTACTGAGTGATCACATCCCGGACCCTCTTGCAATAAAGGCGATTTTTCCAATTGAGGGGAAAAATCTGGGCCTGGACTCAAGAGACCTGATTTTCAGTTCTGAATCTCTCATGTGATAACTGTGATGCCAGCCAATGCTGCAGGCCTCAGTTTCCCCAACTGCAAAATGGAAATAGTATATGTGTTCTAATTACTTTATGGAATTGTTGCATATAGGAAGGTCATAGGTACGAAACTGATTTAAACATATTATGAAATGTCTATAAAACTCAGGATACAGAAGAGAAAAATCTCTTCTGGTAGAGTCACACCATTTTGTTGGAATTTTGAACATTTGTCCTGTTTCATCTATGGCTATATGTTATAGCTAATTAACACGTTTTCAATATTTACAAAAGTGTTAAGTGTATAGCTACACCTTGAGTATTTATAGGCCATATGACAAGGACAACCACTACTTGGAAGTGCTGAGAGAAATGACAAGATTCCTCGTCATTGATAATTAACAAAGGAACCAATCCTTTCAAAGGTAAAAGGCACTTAGACCTGACTTACAGTACTTGTGCTCTGCCTGATTTTCTGTAGAGAAAACTCCTTAAGAGTTTTCTAAGAACAAATGAAGTGAGATTGGCCCTTGAGTAAGGAAAGTAGGCAGCTAAAGCTTCTTTCCTCAATAACAAGTTTAAATACCTTGTTTATTCTCGTGTTATTAAGTGGCGCTTGTATAAATACCCTGTTGAGTAATGGTGCTGAGGCAAAACTGAAGTTTATTTAGGACAGTGCTCCACCCAAGGTGAGCAACCAAAGCACATATGTAAACTACGTCCCCTCTGGTGCATCCACTCAACCCATAAGTAAGTAGTACTAGAAATGAAAAAGGGTGTGGGGCATATAGCATGGTTGGAGGTGAAAAGAAATAGGAAGGGCAGGAGAAGTTCCCCTAAAGTGTGAAGGGTGGTAGGGAAACTGTAATAACTGAAAATGGAGTCTGACTATTGATATCAGTACATCAAGCTAATGCAAATTAAGGTGGCATGAGATTTGCTTAAAACCCTTTTCCCCATAGTAACACCCACCTTATTTAAAATGTAGCCAGGAAGGGCTGTGTTTGCTCATGTGATCAGGTTTCCACACTTCCCACACCTGGGGAAGTATCAGCTAATACTGATTTAGCACTAATTTATACCTGATGGCCAGGGCTAACTAGAATAGAGGAAAACTGGTACAAATTAGTGGGGCCCTGAAGTCCCGGCAAGTGGTCTGGGGGCTGACTGTTGTATATCAATACAAATCACCCTTTCTAGGAGGGAATGGAAAAAAATATTGAAACTGGATCTACTCTCTGTGGTTCTACTGCATGTGCACTGAAGATCTCCTTTAAGAACTTGAGGAATGGATATGATCAAGTTACATTCTTAGATTTCATAATGTTTAGTTTATTAATCTGGGAGCTAAGCAAACTAGAAGCAGAACAGGCTTTAAAATATCTGACTCGTTATCTTATAAATAATAACTGTTAGCCAGACAGTTCCATTTACCTTTTCCTCAATAAAATGTTCTGTAATAAAGTATCTATAAGCTAGTCTTATATTTTAAATATCACTGTAAATTATTTAGAATCATAGAATTAGACACCAATTCTTTGAAAACTATTCTCTCTGGGTAATTTCTATGAATTGATTTCAGTTAATGACATTTATTTGTATTTGGCTAAAAAGTGAGAAAATATTTGGCCCTGTAATTAAATTTGATGAACATTTATTCATTTTGAATCCATTATTTCTCAAATTTGCCCAATCATAAAGATCACCTGGGGAACTTGTTAAAAATTATGCAATCCTACCCCTCCCACTCGCACACTTCCTGAATTAGACTCTTCGGGGAAGAGGGCTGAACTATGTACTTTTATCAGGAGCCCCAATAATGTCTGGTGATCTACATGTTTGAAAAACACAGTTCTGTGTCCCTGTCAGATTCCTTCTGATGTCAGAGCTCTTCAAACCCCCACATTCCCTTCTGACCACACTTCTCAGTGATTGCAGGCTTTTTCCTGTTCCATCCCACCTAAGAAATAAGGGGCATTCCCATCAGCCACTGTGGCCTTCAGCAGCAGTGAGGCTATGGCCGAGGACAGCACCTGTGGTCTTGGGCAGGGAGATGATGGAGGCAAGGGGTGTAGATGTGGTTCGGAAAAGTCAGGGGCTGCTGACTCTCCTTGACAACCAGTTGTAGATGACAGTGCTACTTCCTGAAGTGGCCACACTCAACCCTTTCCTCAATATAAAAACATTTTTTTTTTTTTTTTACTTCACTTTCTTCCTTTCTTCCTGTAATGGAGGGGGAAACACTGTCCCTTTTTATCAAACTTGTGCTCCTGATCAAATCCTCTACTGCCTCATAGAAGTTAAATCTACTAATCCTTCTCCTCATTCTCCCCATTTGCTTCTTCATATTTTTTCTCCTTTGGCTTGTAGACAAATCAATAGATGTTCTTTCCCTATTCTTTAATACTAAACCAACATATACTTTCTTGGACTCTGTTCAACCCCAAGATCCCATTTTACTTCATGCCTTATTTTTACTGTTACATTTCTCAAAAAAAAAAAAAAAGAGAAAGTTCTACACTGGTTGCATCTACCTTCACACCCTTCTCATCGCCCAACCATAATCTGGCTTCCATGGGGCCACATTTTACAGACACAACTGGGCTTGAAGATTACCAGTGATAAGATCTCATGACTTTTGCTTAGCCCTTTACCTCTTGCCCATTCAACAATATTTGACATTGATAAAGTTTTTAAAAGGATGAGGTGCTCAGCAACCAACCATTTAATTATAAGAACAGAAACCTGTACATTAAACTGAAACAACAAGGAGGATTTTAAGATAGACTACAGGAAACTCCCCCACAGAAATTGTAATAGGGCTGCACAAGGATTGGAATCAGGACCTAGGAAGTTCTCAGTAACTACTAAAGTTTTCACAAACACTTGAAGAGCACCTGCTCTATTCTAGGCACTGGCAAGGTGTTACTTGATCAAGTAGTGAACAGAAGAAACAAGGTCCCTGCTTTTGGAGACTTTACAATCTAGTGGGGAAGGCTTATCATAGGCACATAAACAAATGTATATTTACAACTTGTAATAAGCACCACAGATGAAACAAACTGGCTTAATGATAGATTGTAGGTTATTAGTGATGAGTGAGGACTCAGAGGATACTCTAAAGGCATGACATTTAAACTGAAATCTGAAGAATGTGGGGAAGCCACTCACAGAAACTGAGGCGTTTATGCTGAGGATACACCTGTGTGAAGGCCCTGCAGTGGTGTCTCAGGGGAAGTGAAAGGAGGTCACTGTGGCTGGAACACAAAGGGTGGGGGGTGGGGGGAGCATGGAGCAAGATTAGGTAAAGAAGGAGGCAGAAGCCAGAGCGGGCATGGCCTTTTAAGATATTTTAAGGAATTTGGATTTTTATTGCAAAATAATTAGAATACACTGAATTGATGTAAGCAGGAAATGACATGCTTCAACACACTTCCAGGTTTTTCCTGACTAATAAGCAGAAAAGATGAAGGAAGGCAAGAGTAGAAGCTGGAAGATCAATTGGCAGCTGTAGCAATAGCTCAGCTAAGAGATGATAGTGGTGTGGATTAATGTTAGCAGAGGAGATGGAGATGGAGAGAAGTTGATGAATTAGACATCTATTTAGAGGCACAAATGATAGGACTAGATGATGGGTTGGAGTTGAGGAGGAAGGAGAGTGAGGAACCAAGACTGCTCAGGTTGTCTTGTGTAGAATAACAGTGTGGATGATGATACCATTCACTGAAGTGGAAAAAATATAGAATTTCTTTTTGATGGACAGAAACACAGGAGTATAGAAATTAAAGAGTTAGCTTTGTTTCAAACATTAATTTCAGACATTCACGGAGACTTGCCATGTCAAATAGGCAACTGGATATCTGAATACAGAAGTGGAGAAAATGTCTGGACTGAAGAGATTAATTTGGGAGCTGCCAGCATTTTATGCATTGAAAGCCATGAGAAGAGCTGAGATTACCAACAAGATGAGTTTGTAATGAAAAAAGCAGAGAATAGAGCCCAATTTTTAGAGGGGACTAAATAAGAAAAAACTACTAAAGCACACTGAATAGCAGTGGTTAAAGTCGGAGACAGACCAGGTAATTGCAGCATCCAAGACTCCAACAGATATATTTTTTTCAAGAAGTTGACCCTGACCAACTATCTTGAAAACTACTAAAAGTTTGGGTAGGATGAAGTCCAAGGAATAGCCATTGAGTCTGGCAATATGTAGGCTGCTGACAATATTGATTAGCAGTTTTCAGTGGCACGGCAGTGTGGAAGCCAGGTTGGAGTAGATTGAATAGAAGTCAGACAGTCAGACTTAACTTGTAGACAACTCTATCATAGATACAGAACAAACTGATGGTTGCCAGGTGGGAGGAGGGCTGGGGGGATGGGTAAGAAAGGTGAATGGACTAAGAAGTACATATTGGCAGTTATAAAATAGTCAGAGGGATGTAAAATACAGTCTAGAAAAATAGAGTCAATAATACTGTAATGACTATGTATGGTGTCAGGTGGGTACTAGACTTATTTAGGGGATCACTTTGTAAGTTATATAAATGTCAAACCACTATGCTGTGCACCTGAAACTAATGTAATATTGAAGTCAAATGCAATTGAAAAAGTTTTTAAAAAGAAATGCTGCTGTGAAGGGATCAGAGATTTAGAACTGCAGATGGAAAGGGACAGCACAATAATCTTTGTTTTGCTATTTTTAAATATTAGGATGAAATATGTTCATACATATTGGGAATTATAAAAAATGTGATCAACTAGAGGGAGGGAATAACTTAAGAAATAAAGTTCTTGAGAAGGTAAGAGAGGAGTATTTGTAAATTTGTTGGTAGGAATAAATATACTAAGATTGTATCAGGGGAAGGCAGGCAGGTGTGGGGATGGTTTTAAGCACTGAAGAAAAAGGATAAGACATAAAATAATCATCATGAAAAAAATGATGACTTCTCCCTGCTTCTCATCACTGGCCTCATTCCTATTTCCTGCAAGGCACTTCATTCTTTTCTCTCAGAAGGCAGGTCTCCTGTGCTTCTCTGTGCCTGAGACAGCGGATGGCCACCCCTTGTACAAGTTTCTGTGTTCACCCAGGTCATGCCCTTAATAGAAATATATTGTATTTCTTTTTTTTTTTTTAAATATATTTTATTGATTTTTTTACAGAGAGGAAGGGAGAGAGATAGAGAGTTAGAAACATCGATGAGAGAGAAACATCGATCAGCTGCCCCCTGCACACCTCCCACCGGGGACATGCCCGCAACCCAGGTATGTGCCCTTGACCGGAATCGAACCCGGGACCCTTCAGTCCGCAGGCCGACGCTCTATCCACTGAGCCAAACCGGTTTCGGCTATATTGTATTTCTTAATTCCAAATTCCCAGGGGATAAATGTGATTGGTCCAGCTTTAGTCAGTTGTCAAACTCAGGTCAAACCAACCATGGCCAGAGGAACAAGGTCATTTTGCACAAACATAGCCATCAGGCCCAAGCCCTCTGTGTGTTGGAGGAGGATTAGTTCTTAGAGAAGGGGGACATGAGCTGCCAGGGACCCCACAAGGCATCTACCAAACGTTTCTTCTGAGATGCCAGAATCTACTTTATTAAAGAGTGCTTCCCTTTGGCCTTCTTTTCTAGGTGGTTTTTTTTTTAACTCTTCCCTCCCCCACAAATGTATACTTTCTCATTTTTTTCCTTGAGCCTCTTTTCCTTTATTTATATGCTTTTCTCCCTTGCCAACTTCATTTGTGTCCATGGCTTCAATGACCATATGTACAAGGGTAACTCCAAAATCTATATCTCTGTTCTTCTCAACTTCACTATCGTTTTAAAACTGCCTCTAAAACATTTCTCTTTTTTCTTTCTTATATCTTTATGAGATTAGGGATGTTACTAAACTTACTGTGGTAATAATCATTTCACATTAAATGCCAGTCAAGTCTTTATGCTGTACACCCTAAACATATACTGTGCTATCTGCCAATTACATCTCTATAAAACGAAGAAAAAAACCCTGCCCCACTTAAATATCCTCTGGTGGTTCTATTTATTTTATTTACTATCTTCTCCCCAAACTGACTCCTTCTCTAAGCTGCCCGGTTCCTGTTAAATCCACCACAATCCTCTCAGGCACCCAAGCCTAGAGCTTCAGAGTTGCCTGACCTCACGCTATCAAGTCCACCAGCTGAGGGGCATCACTCACATCCTTTCCTCCTCTTCATGTCCTCTGCCATCCCCCTAACTCTTGTTACCTAAATTCATGTGGACTACTCTCAAAGCTGATAAATGGTCCTCCCATGTGCAGTCTCCAATCCAGGCTGGAAACCATTCTTGCGTTAATATTCATAAAGCACAGCTCCACTCATGCTCTCCCCACCCACTCAAGAATCTTCAACAGCTTCTCACTTCATACTCAATAAAGTACAAAGCTTGTCTGGCAATCTCCACAACCTGTCCTCAACAGACCAAGCCCTATCTTCCATTAACCACCAGTCATGGCAGGCTCTTGGATCATCTCCTGACATATCCTGTGTATTCCTAATGACAAACTTCTTCATTCTCTTCTTCCTGAAGCCTTTCCTCAAAAGTTACCTTTCCCTCCCATCACTTCCATATTAGTTTATGTGGATCTTTCCTATGAACAACATATGTTTAGACATGTTTATCTTTTTTTTGTAGACATATCTTGTTGCTTCCGATGGACTACAAAAGTGTGAGAACAGGCATGCCCAACCAAGTCCTCAACAGTGTACGTTATGGAGACATTTAATAAGTAACTTGATGCGGAGTTAACTAAGGCCTGATGCTAGTAGTGTTGTTGCTATTAAACTACCATTCAGGCCGATTAGATGTATTACTATGGACTTTTTCAATAAGATACTGAGTAGAATACTGAAAATTGTGTGCTACAAAAAAGTTTAAAATAAACAGAAACTTCTCTAGTCAAGCACTGGTGAGGAATTGATTGCATTTTAACAGCAGTCCCTCAACACACTCATGTGGCAAAAAGTAAAATTCAGCACCAGGAGGAAATTAATCCATGACACATTTAGTCACTCTAAACTTTCATCTACAAAGTATCACCATGAAAATCAAGCATACTCTCTTCATAGGACTACTACTGCTCTCACGTATTGTTGACATCATGGTTGGAACTAACAAGTGGAATATCACAGCATGGAAAGAGTTAGAACATTTGCAGTACTTTAGTCCCCACATCTCTAGCCTCTGAATGTGTTAGCTTTGTATCATATAGTCTTTCAATTAAATGATAAAAGTCTATTTATATATCAGCTTAGAGGATATGCACCTGGCATCACAGCGGGCAACAGGAATAGCCATAGAGATAGAAGCCGAAAAACTGGTGGTCCTCCACACTGTCTTCTATCCTTGTAGAAATAATGGTATATTTACTCTTCTAACATTTATGTTAAAAATAAAGCCTCCCATATTTCTATTGCTTCTTCTGAACTTTCTTTAGAAACAAATCATGGGAAAAGCTTCTTGACACTGGTCTTAGCAAAATTCTGTGGATATGACACCCAAAACACAAGCAACAAAAAGCAACAATAAACCAGTAGAACTACATCGAACTAAAAATAAATTATCAACAAAATGAAAAGTCAATCCACAGGAGAAATACTTGCAAAGCACATATCTGATAAGGGGTTAATATCCAAATATATAAGAAACTCTTACAACTCAATAGCAATAAAACCAAACCAATTTAAAAATTGGTAATGTACCTGAATAGACATTTTTCCCCAAAAATGATATTCAAATTATCAACAGGTACATGAAAAGGTGCTCAGCATCACTAATCATCAGGGAAATGCAAATCAAAACCACAATGAAATAACACCTCACAGCTGTTAGAATGGCTGTATCAAAAATACAAGATATAATATGCTGGTGAGAATATGGAGAAAAAGCCACCCTTACACACTGTTGGTGGGAATGTCAATTGGTGCAGCCACTATGGAAAACAATATGGTCTTCAAAAAATTAAAAATAGAACTACCAGCAATTCCACTTCAGGTATATATTAGAAGGAAATGAAGTCAGTATCTTGAAGAAATATCAGCACCCCCATGTCCACTACAGCATTATTTGCAATAGCCAAGCATATTAACAACCTAAATGTCCATCAATGTATAAATGGATAAAGAAAATGTGGTAAATATATACAATAGAATGTTATTCAGTCATAAAAAGGAAATCCTGCCATTTGTGTCAACATGGATGAGTCTTGAGAACATCATGCTAAGTTAAATAATCAGATGGAGAGATGAATACTATATAATCTCACTTATACATGGAATTTGAAAAAACCAACACTCATAGAAACAGAAGAAATTGGTGGTTGCCTGCGGCAGGCTGGTAAGAAGTGGGTAAATGCATGAAGTTGGTCAAAAGATACAAACTTCCAATTATAAGATGAATAAGTTCTGGGGACATAATGTATATTATGGTGACTGTAAGCTAACAATACTATGTTGAAAGATACAAAAAGAATGTTTTAAAAGTTCTCGCCATAAAAAAATTGTTTTAAAGATGTGAGGTGATAGATATGTTAACTAACTTTATTGTGTTAATCTTTTTTCACTACAACCTATATTAAACCATTACATTATATACCTTAAACTTTCACAATCTTATCTCAACTATATCTCAATAAATCTTGGGGGAAGAAAGCAAATTTTGTATTATTTACATGAAATGTTCCCTTTCTACTTAATTTTTTCAGTTCCTTTATACAGGCCTCTTGAGAATAGGTGTTCCTACCAGTGAGATGGAGCTAACTACACATCAGCAGGTGTCACTCCCTAACTGATCCTTCTCAACTGTCCTTCTCTGTCCATTTCAGGTGGTTATTTTTTTTCTGAAAAATTTAACTGCCTTTTCTTTATTACCAATTTCATTTTCCATTTTTCAACCTCTGATGAACCTCCAAAGACTAATATTTTTCACTTTGTGGGTATAAGGACCGTACTACAAGATATGCTTTCTTTTTGAATGCCAGCCCCAATGCAGATATCTGTATGGTTTACAGAGCCACATGGAACATTTTTAGGCTATATGGCTATGCCTTTGCAATAGAAACATACCTATTATCACTTCTTTTTTCTGACAAAAGGCACAGTTTTAGTTCATGAGACAAGCATTGGATAGAATTTGGTACTCTTTCAACAACATTGAGCAAATATTGATTGTCTACCACGTACTGAGCACTGTTGTGGAGATTCAGAAGTTGTAAAACAGGTAAAAAGTATTACCTTCATGGCCCTTATATTCTAGACAGATGGAACAAAAAAATAATTATAATATATAATATGTTGCATGGTGATAGGTGCTTTGGAAAAATAGAGAGTAGAGAATGACTAGAGGTGCTTGCAGTTTTAAAAAGGTATTCAGCCCAACCAGCGTGGCTCAGTGGTTGAAGGTCCACCTATGAACCAGGTGGTCATGATTTGATTCCTGGTCAGGGCATATGCCGGGTTGTGGGCTCGATCCCTGGTAGGGGGTGTGCAGGAGGCAGCCAATCAATGATTCTCTCTCATCATTGATGTTTCTATCTCTCTCTCCCTTTACCTTCATATCTGAAATCAATTAGATTGATTTCAGATATTTATATATAATAAAATGTATTATTTATATATAAAATCAATTTTAAATAATGTTTTCAGAAAAGCTATCAGTGTGAAGGTGGTGACATCTGAGTCAAGAGCTGATGGAAATGAGAAAGTCGTGTGGATATCTGGGGCAAGAACTTTTCAGGCAAAGGGAACACCTAGTGCAAAGGCGCACGTAGGCTGTCACAGCTGTCAGAAGTTTTACTGTAAGCATCTGCCAGGGACAAAAATTCAGGCAAGGCTTTTCTTGTTGCTATAAAGAATCCACCTACCCTGAGAGCTTAATCAGCTTAAGATGAACATCAGTGTGGATCTGTTTAGTGTTTTCTATCAGCCATGACCTCATTGCTAATACTGACAGCCTGACAGCCTCTTAGATTCAGATGGGCCTTGGATGAACAGCCTGGCAAACCTGGATGAAACTAGAAAAGAGATGTTTTAGTAGCTCTGTAGCTCCAATGATTTTTTTATCTCATCCACTCTTCACATGGGGCTGCATATTAATCAAATGTAGCCAATGATTCCAAGTTTTCATTTAAACCTAAACTATAGTCCATTACCATTTATGAACTAGGAAGTATGTATAATATAATTCTACCTCAGATTAGCTAATGGAGATTCTTGTCCCACAGACAAGACATGGGCTACTGAGAACAAAGGTATTTCCTATGCCACCAAATTGTGTTTTCAATGTTGTCTTCTAGTCAGACAACACAGTAAAGAGATCTTACTAACATTAAGTCTTATGTAGACTTTTTAGAGATTGTTACAACAGAGATAATCTGCGCTGAGCCTATCCATCTCACAGCTAGCATAGTAGTGTTACAATGCTCTTCTAGCCCAGCAATCCACACCTCTTTCAACGGGGTTTCCAATTTACTGAGAACATTTTCCTAAAGTTTCCATTATCCCCCTGGAGATCCTTAATAAGAATAAAATATTAAGAATTCAACAAATGGTCATTTGAAAGCAGACAATAGATTTATTTTAGTTTACTTTTGATTTGTTTGGAGACTGAATTGCTTACACATGAAAATCAGTACCTATTTCATGAGAATATAGATTAAGAGACAACCAAGGTAGCAAAGAGAAGGTGATTGAACACCCAAATAGGTCATGATGACTTATCATAGTGAAAATAGTATTAACTGAAAATACTATTTTGTGATCATACTACAGGGGCTGGCAAAAGTAGGCTTATAGTTATAGAATACACAAAACACAGATCTTATTCTTTTATTATGATTTATTAATTATTGTATTATTTTCCATATGAACTATTGTAAACCTACTTTTGCCTACCCCTGTAGTTCTCTGTGTAGGTCGTTCAGATTCACTTTAAATGTCTGACTTAAATTAGCTATAGTAGACTTGAACAAACACAGAAAGCCTTTGAAATGTGGTCAGGTTGTTGTTTTAAATCCAAATCAAGTACTGATCATTATTGACTCTGGCTTGGTATAAATTCAGAATTACTGTAATCTAATGTGTTGAGGTTGTTCCATACTTATTTAGGAGTGGACAGAGATGACATTTCTATAATGAAACCATGCTGTATTCAAACCAACAACTTAGAGATTTACCAGCATATTTTTTAAACCTTTACATCTGTCAAATCTTTTGTTCTCGATATGCTGAAAAAGTCCCTGGAAACAAGCAAGCCACTTATCACTCTTTTTCCTCAAGAAAGAATGCACTTTCCTAATTAATGAGTAACTTCAATTTTAGATGGAAACAGTGACACAACAGGTCAATTATACTGAATTTGAAAGAGTAAAGTCTTGTCTCTGTTTAAAATTAAGACAAGCTATTCTGGAAAGCAAATAATATATATATATATATAGTGGGCTGTCTTCACTTGTGAAATTTCTTTTGAACTAATGGGAACTTATCTTACAGATGAGATTTGCGGACTAGTGAAAATACAAACATGTACTCCACAGCTGTAAGCAGTGATGTGCTAGAGCAGAGGGCTTACTCACAAACTCAGGTTCGTCCACCTGGGTTAGATGCTTAGCCCTCCACTTACTAGCCTAGTAATCCCAGGCAACACATTTAGCCTTTTTTCGGCTCAGCTGAGAACACAATGGGCCCAATAATAGTGTCTACTTGTGGACTATAGGAGGACCGAATGAGTTAACACATGACACCTTCTTACAACAGTGACTGGCACATAGTGAATGTTCAATAGATGCTAATTATTCTAGTGTGCGATAAAGTGAGGAGCTATCACTAGTCTCTTAATAGGATGAAGTATTGGGTGCAATTCTAGTATTTATATTAGGGTTGTTTCATGCACTTTTTATAGAACCAAGTATGCTTTCTGGTCTGACCGCTTAAGGAAGCAGAGAAGGATGGCTTCTCTAAGTGAAACTGACCCCTGCATACAGTGCCTGAAATCAGAGGAAGCTTGTCAGTGTGGGCAGACACAAGAGTAGACCAATGTGACTTTCCACTTCTCTCTTTTTTTTTTATCTCAAGGAAATTAATAGAGGGTACTACAGTACCCTTAAATTAATTGTTCCCGATTAATTAAGGTTTAAAACCTTGGTTTATGGTAGAGTTTCTGATAGTCATCTAAAATCACTGCGGTCATCCAAAAATCTTTGTATCTCTTCAGTTTCACTGTAGAATAAAAACTAAATTTATCACAGTGGGTTGTTACAGTAAGTCTGGTATTTATTTCTCCCAAGAGGCCATTTGCTTCTGGGGAAAGGCAACAGGGTGCCGTCCATTAATATATCTAACTGAGGGTGTAATGGCGTCGTACAATTCCACGTTGACCCCTGCAATTCAGAGTTATTGTCTCGGAACATAAAATTTCATTACCTCATTTCACTGCATAACTACCAATGTGAGGATAGGTTGTGGAAGTAGCAGCCCATTGTTCACCCAGTATTCAGACACTGCTGCTTCGTTTCCTCAGTCTACTCGCCACGAGAACTAAGATATTCCTGAAATCAAATAAGCATGGATTCTGCTGGTGCCAGCTCCAGAACATCTTACCAGAAACAGGTGTACCTCAAAGTCAAGTTTGCCTCAGTCTCAAGTTGTACAATCGGCCGCTGGAGGGTGGAGTCCTCGCAACCCGCCTACGGAGGCGTGCCCCCGTCTGTGTCTGTGGGTGTCGGGGCGCGCGCAGACACTCGGGGACCCACTTTCCCAGAGCAGCCCAATCAAAGTCCCTCTCTCACCTCTAAGGCTGTCAACTCTCACGCCCCGCCCCGCGCGTTCAGCCCCCTCCTCTCTCTCCCACCGCCCCGCCTCCAGAGCAGAACTCACCACTATCATTGGTAGGTTCTTCTGTCACTCCTATTCTTGAACCAATCACTCGAATTCTGGTGGGAGGCGGAAGAGCCAATGGGAAGGCCCGTTGCGGCCGCTGCCGGGTCCCGAGCACCGGGAGGCGGGCCCGGGGGCGGGGCCCGGGTGGGGGAATTAGTTGCCATTTGGAGTGAGCAGCGGGCTGAGGCGGCGGCGGTGGCGTTTGCGGTGGCGCGGGCTCCGCGGAGACTCGGCTACCCCCCGGGCCCTTAGCCCCCACCCGGTCCCCAGAAGCAGAAACCCCGGCCCTCCCTGCAGCCGCGGGCCTTTCCTGAGCGTGCAGCCCGCCTGGCTGCCGGCGGCCCCCGGGCTGCGGGATCCGGACGGTTGCCTCTCTCCCCTGTCAGCGCGATGCCCCGGGCGGCGGCTGCAGGCTCCTCGCGGCCGTGACCGCCGCACCGAGCCTGCCCGGGCGGTTGGGGCCGTTGGACGTTTGTTTTCGCAGCCTTCCCCTCCCCCTCACCAAGGCGGCGGGGTGCGCGTTGGGAAGGGGGAGCCGAGAGACTCCTCCTCCTCCCGGTACCCCCGCCCCTCCCCCTTACACACTCGCACGCACCGCCGCGCCGGCTCCCACACGCTCGCGCGCCTCCCGCCCCGCGCCTCCGTGTCCGCTGGCGGCGTCCGGGGCCCGCGGAGCCACCATGTCCACTGCCTCCTCCTCCAGTTCCTCCCAGACCCCTCATCCCCCGCCGCAGAGGATGCGGCGCAGCGCCGCCGGCTCCCCGCCCGCCGCCCCCGCCGCGGGGAGTGGGAACGGTGCGGGCGGCGGCGTGGGCTGCGCCGCGGCTGCGGGCGCCGGGCGGCTGCTGCAGCCCATCCGCGCCACCGTCCCCTACCAGCTCCTGCGGGGCAGCCAGCACAGTCCCACGCGCCCGCCCGCCGCCGTCGCCGCCGCCTCGCTGGGCAGCCTCCCGGGGCCCGGCGCGGCCCGCGGCCCCAGCCCGTCCAGCCCGACGCCGCCGACGCCGGCCGGGGCCCCCACCGAGCAGGCGCCGCGAGCCAAGGGCCGCCCGCGACGGTCCCCCGAGAGCCACCGGAGGAGCAGCTCACCTGAGAGAAGGAGCCCGGGCTCGCCCGTGTGCAGAGGTAGCGAGCCAAACCTTCCGTCCTCCCGGGCGGGCGGCGTCCCCTCGACGGTGCCCGGCGCGGAAACGGCAGGCTCCCCGGGCTCGCTATGCTAGTGCCTTCGCCCAGGTGTGAACGCGGCTTGGGGAGCCTCACCCTCTGCGGTCGCTGCGGGGATCGGCGGAGCGGACGGCGAAGCAACTTTTCTTTAACGCCCCCTCCCCCGCCGCCCCTCGGGTTTGATCTTGCATCCCTCACCTGCGTGCAGGGGTTTTTTCAATATAAGGAGCTGATTAGCTCACTCGTGTGTTTGCTGTTTGCAGCGGGGGACGGAGAGGAGTTGGGCGAAACACTTAGGAAACACGCATACAAACTCTGCAGCAGCCTCTTTGTGCTTTCCTGCAAAGTTCCTAATGTCTCTGGCTCCCGGGATGGTTCTTTTTCTTTCCTTTCTTTTTCTTTTTGGAGGGGGGGGGGGGGGGGGGCGCTGGCGTTAGTTGTGATGTAAGGATTTTTTTTTTTTGGTAAGGGGACAGTTTTGGGATGTGCAATTGAAGCGTATAGTGTTTTGTTTTGCTAATTCCCCCCCCCCCCCCCCCCCCCCCCGCGCCTCTACTCTATATAGTCCTATGCATCAGGGCAGTGCTTCACTGGAAACAGTTTATGCCCAGCTCAGCATTTTCCTGGTAAATTTTAAAGACCTGTTTGTGAAGTGTGTGCTCAGTTTTTCCTCCCATTTTTAAGCGCACTTCGCAGTTCAGTTGAGCTGTTAAAGGATCTCAAGTTTCTTTTTTTGTTGGGTGTCAAAGGTACTGGTGAGTTGGATGCTGTTGGCTTCCCTTAAGGTTTTCTGTTGTAGTTTGGTTTTGTTTTATGTCTAGGGACACGGTGCATGATGTAGTGGAGTCACCGGGGAGAAAAGGAAGATTAGCCAAAACAGGGAATTAAAGCTCATAAGGGAGAGGAGAGCAGCTAATATTATTAGATCCCAGGCTAGAGCTACAGATGCCGCCGCTGCAGCATTGTGGGGAGAACAGATCAGACTAAGTGGAAAATCTGCTGGGAAGAGAAACACTGCGGAGCTCTCTGTGCAATGTTTATTTGGTATGTGGGATATTTTTATGGAGTTTCCTCGACGAGGGTCTTAGACTTGGAGAAAGTGGCTGTGTTGTGATAGATTACAGTTTTGGTGTTTTTTTTTTGTTTTAATATTTCTGACCTGTAATTAACATGTTGCTAAGGCACTTGTTTTCAGACCACTTGATGGTGAGGCAAGGTAGGATGCAGTAGCACTGGTATGTGTACATGAGCACCAAGAAATGCATCCTGTAATCTGTATGCACCAGGAGGAATTTGCTCCCCCACTCCTCCCCCAGGTCAAGCCAGCTGCT
Source organism: Myotis daubentonii (assembly GCF_963259705.1). Lineage (NCBI taxonomy): Eukaryota > Metazoa > Chordata > Mammalia > Chiroptera > Vespertilionidae > Myotis > Myotis daubentonii. Next base: position 51,886,813 of record NC_081849.1, read on the forward strand.
GCAGAAACTGACATCCTCCAGCAAATCCTGAATGAATGAATGAAAACAACGTGATCGCCCTAATAATGACCACCACTGAACACACATCTTTGGCTGTATTTTATAGAAAAGGCCACCATTTTCTAACAGATTAATGCCATATGCAACTCTCTTGCACATTTTCTAGAGCTATATAAAATGAGAGGTCACAGAATGAAAAGAAGGCAGCAGTTACATACATTTTTGAATGATTGAGCTTCAACAGGGTACAGATTGAGTTTTGGGCTTTTCTTTTAAGCACTAATATGAGAGCCATAAAATAAGCATTCCAGACAGATTGTGTACAGAGGGTTTTGTGGGCAGAGTACGAGTAGTTTCGGCAATTGCTACAACAATATAATGGCCATCCAGTACCTCCTCCTCTTTTGTTGATAAACACTAACATCTTACAACAGATCATAGTACAACTTGTTTTTCTGCATCCTTCAAAAGCCTTAATTGCTTAGGAATTACATGGTCCATCATCAGGCAGTTTTAATGAAATTTGTGATCAGGCTTAAACTATCCTCTTTGTTGTAGTATGGCACATCCGAGTTTAATGCAATTTTAATGCAATCATGATGAAAACACTTCTGAGTTTGGGTGTCAGATGGACAGATTTGCATCATCAGAGAGCTTGTACTGGGAATGGAAGAGGCTTTTCTGCTGGTTTTAACACCAGGTGATTTTGTCAGTTTCTAACATTGAAGTGATTTTGAATGCAGACTCTTCTGTCCCCAGTCTCCTAATCATATTACCTATATGTTACTTCTCCACATCTAGCTGGGCTAGAGAGCTACCCAAATTAAAACTATACAACTATTCTGTTCTGTTTACTCAGCCATTTAAAATCCTTCCTATAAATAGTTGGACAATTTCTCAAACGATTACTCAGTTTCTTTTGAATTCTGCAAGGTTCTGACTTCAGTGGAATTTAGTCTCCACAGGTCAAGGTTCCTGCTGCTGCCTCTGCTGCTGCAGACACTGACATCACTATACTGCATGAATGAAAAACAACAACGTGCTCCATCTCTTGCTCTGCACTCCCTTCCTTTTCTGCACCCTGCTTTGGTGTGTGTGTGTGTTTAGATGGTGTTATGCTGAGTATGAAACTACATTTAAAAATGTTAAGTAAATGGTGGCCCAATATGTATTGACTATAGAGACATATTGTTTACAAAAAGCTCTAAGTGCTCTGAGCATTTGGACTCGAGGTGACATAACTGAGCATTCAGTATTTTTTATCTGGACTGGTTGTTATGGAAGAAAATATAGCTTTCAATAATTTTCTTTGGAATTGTCTTACCAGGAAGAAATTATGAAACAATGTAATTTCTAAACATGTTAGCTCATTGTTATATCCTCTTAAACATTTTTAATATGCATAGTTATAGGGTTAAGGCTAGAGTTATAAAAATGGTATTTAGATTGTTTTCACTAGGCTAAAGAAAAGCTGAATTTTTAAAATAGGTGCATTTGAATTTAATATGATATTATTTTATAAAATACAGCAAGAAGATGGCAATTTCCTTTATTTTTATAGCAGTTTTAGGCTATTTAAATGGGTATTATAACAGATACATAAATTTCCAAACACACTTTGCTTCTACAGAAAGGACATGGAGTTTTACAAATTGCAGAGGAATCATATTTTTGTATTTTTAAAAATTCTCTTGTATTTTTAAGCCTTCAAGGTTTTTATTTATATTCATCTCTTTACTTCTGCCATTAGCAAAATGTCACCCTCCCCTTGTTTGGTTCTGAAGAGTCTTGAAGTGGTGAATGACAAGCTACTGAATGCATCCTCAGGCTCCCTGTGATGTGTTTGTAATAGATGTAAAATCATAAAGTATTATGCAAATAGTTATTTTTTGTAATGGTAATACATAAAGTCTACCTTTGAGATAAATAGAACAACAAATGAGACTATAACAGGATGTAGTGTTAAAATTAATGATCTTTAAACTAAAATGATCAGTGACAACCAAAAGAAAATATAATAAAGTTGTTTCTTTCTGAAACCTCATACAGTAAAACCTATGGATTTAAAAACAGAACAAATACAGTTTTTACTGTGCTAGATAGTAGGCAGCACTTGAAAATCCTCTGGTGATTTTCGTAAAGATTGAGCATTAGAATGAATTATAAATTCTAAAAGATATGAAAACATTTGTATTGGAGTACTCTGGATGGAGAGTACTGCTTATGTTTAAGTGTACCAAATCTAGTTAACAAAAACATGGAAGAGCGTGTCGTTTATATAGCTCCTGCTTTGGAAAATAGCATGTGTTGATTTCTGGTTTAACATAACAGATTTATTTAGGCCTGGTTCTCTTAGCAGATTACTAATTCTAGAGTGAAATTTGATTAGAATTTTTCATGAGTATCTTGAGGGCCTTACTGTCTTATACATTAAGAAGTTATGATTATATTTTAAAAAGAAAATGCAAAGCCAACCAGCATGTAATGTTGAAAGACTGCATGCAATGTGTGTGTCTGTGTGTTTTAATCAATTAATTTGCTTTCAGTTTTTTTATATCTTCATTAAATTTCCTTTTATGAGTCATTTTATGCTGTGCTTAGTTTGTGGAATGCCAATATTTTAAATTACTTTTTTCTCTAGCTTTTAAAAGATACTCAGACATTCTCTTCCAAAAAGTTACTTCTCAGGTGGATGTTCTTGGAAATTAAGGTTCTCCTCCAGTCCCCCACCCCCTTTAAAATTAAAATTCTTCGATTACTTAGTCTTAGATGAACCTGTTTCAAAGCGTTCCTATACTAAAGTGAAAATAAAGTTTTGGCTTCTTTTTTTTTTCTTCCTGAAGTGACAGGTTTCAAATACTCATTTTTGGAAGAGATTTTTCAACCTTTGAGAACTACACTAAGTATCATCAACATTCATTGTTTATATATCTAATTTTCCTCTTCAATTATAGTGTATAAAATTTCTAGCTTAGTGAGTGAATAGCAAAATAGATAATGAATTTATAGAAGGTATTTATTCTTAAACTACTATCTTATGTTCAAAGATTATATTCCTTTCAAATAACTATTACCCTAAACTGAATACCATATACCTAAGGTATATCAAAGCACCTAGTTAATTTTAGCTCTATGTAAAGTTTTGTGTGTATATATTGAACTAAAAGTTATTTCATCATTTAAAGTACTTTTTACGGAAGGACATTTCTTTTACTACAGTGTACATTTCTTCAAGGATTTAATGCAAATTAGGATTTATATATTGGGGAAATGTTGAAGTTACCGGTAATGGCCTTCTCGTGATTTTTATTCTGTGATAAGGGGGACTAAATGTGAATTAGAAAACAAAGGAATAATTTGTCTCCATGGCAATGAGTAACAATGGAAATAGTGGCAATGTTCACCAATGGCTAATAGGAAAGGGTTTTACTTAAATATTAAATTTAAAAAAAATTTTAAACCCATTTTATCAAAACTTTCACATGTAACTAAAACTTTCACATTTGTTACGGAGTGTATACTGACGACTTTGTTATTCCTAATTTTAGTTCAGTCTTTTCTCTAGAGCTTAAAATTCCCAGACACCACCAAGATGGGCTTTTCCACAGCACCTGTCCTAGGTCTGTGCCTGGCGCTGTTGTCTTTTGTCTTCAATATAAAATTTTGACCCTGGCCAGTATACTGTTTATTTTAACAAGAGGTTGAGGTTATCTATCTGCTGATGGTCTCAAACTGGGCTTTCCAAAAGTAAGTGGAGGAAAGAGAGAACATTACTCATCTATTGATATAGAAAGCCTAAGGAACTAATGGAGGAGCCAGAAGCCACATCTCTTTCCCACTACCCCTCATCTGGACCCCTTGTACTCCACCCATCATTCAGCTGATTCAAAAGAATAAGATTTGTGTTTATTTTGCAAAGTAAACTATAATGAGTTAGTAGTAATGATGAAGAAAATAAATATTTTACCTATACCATAAACAAATTGTGGAAAAATACTTTTCTAGTATTTCATTTTAATAGGAACAAACACAGCAAATACATTTATGCAGTGTTATTTACTTCAAGTGAATGCTACTGAGGCAAATACTGAGGGGCAAGTTCATGAATATCTCAGTAACTTCCCCTATATTATGTTGTGTCTCAAGTTGTAGATGGAAAGAAAACGTTTGAGTGCTTACTATACACAAGGCAATGTATACTTTTATTCAGCAGAAATGAAACTCAAATTTCTTATTTCAGGTCTACTGTTTATTCCACAAGACTATCCAGTTGCTACTCTAATGTTGATGAACAGTCATGATTTCTGAGCTAAAAATTGCCAAAGAATAGCTTTTCTATTGTTTCCACAGCACTATTACACTGAGCTGGGATATGCTTTGACATTTTCAGAATGTCTAAAAATGTAAGACCTAGAAGGTTGAATGTAACTGAAATAGAAAAAGGATGGATTGGTCATATCTCTCCATTTGTTTCTTACGTAAAAGTGTGAGTGCGCGCACGTGTGTTTGGCCTTCCTTACACCTACAATCTTTGCTATCCTTGCATCATGTTATGGTGAGCAGAAGTACTTTTCTCCATGAATATTAAAAGATAGTTATACATGGTGGTAAACTGATGAATGATTCAGGAGTCATTCACCAAGCAGAAACTCTGCTCTCAAGTGAGTATCCCAGCAACTGGTGCTAGATTAACTTAGCCCTCCCAAGAACTACTAGGTGTTGTTGAATGTGTGGGTTTGAACTTTGCTTGTTTGCAAGTTAATGAAGTGCCACCATGGTACATCTTAAAGATGGTTCACCAAAAATAAGGATTAAAGAGACTATTGAAACCCATTATTGCATGGCAAGGTTAGTGTCCAAAATTGTCTTCCAGTTACTAGAATTAAATCCACTAAACATCTGAATGTGTTTCATAACAAGAAGGTAATTGCTACAACTTGCTGCCTAATGTTTCTAAAGATCAAATAAATGCCTACCAATTACTGACAGTAATAGCCCTAATTTAGCCAGTATGACCACAGGGAGAACTTTTCTAAATAGTCCTATAGCTAATTTTAACTTACATTACTAAAAAATTAACTATTTGATGAAACATTTTCTAAAATTATACAATTATTTTGTATTATTTTACAATCAGTAATTCTTTTTTTTTTTTACATTTCTCCCCCAACTTTACTGCAGTATAATTGACAAGTAAAAATTGTGTATATTTAAGGTGTACAGTGTGATGATTTGATATGCATATAAGTTGTGAAATGATTACCACAGTCAGGCTAATTAACACACCAGTCACTTCACACAGGTACTTTTTTTTTATGGTATATGATGAGAACACTTACCATCTACTCCTAGTAAATTTCAAGTATATGATACAGATACAGTATTATTAACTGTAGTCACTATTGCTATACATTAGATCCCCAGAACTTACTCATCTTATAACTGAAAATTTGTACTCTTTGATAAATACTTCCCCATTCCCCTCACCTGCCAGCCCCTGGCAACTACCATTCTACTCTCTCCTTTTGTGAATTTGATTTTTTTAGATTCTGTATATAAGTAATATCATATAGTGTTTGTTTTTCTGTGTCTGGCTTATTTCACTTAGCACAGTGTCTTCCAAGTTCTTCTGTGTTGTTGCCTATGGCAGGATTTCCTTATTTTCAAATTTTTATTTTATTGATTTTTAGAGAGAGAGAGAGAGAGAGGGGGGAAGGGAGAGAAACATCGATTTGTCATTACACTTATTTATGCATTCATTGGTTGATTCTTATATATACCCAGACAGGGGATTGAACCCACAACTTTGGCATATCTGGACAACACTCTTACCAACTAAGCTACCCGGTCAGGATTTTTCTTTTTAAAGGCTGTATAATATTTCACTGTGTATGTATACCATATTTTATACATTCTGCCATCAATGGACATTTAGGTTATTTCCTTATCTTAGTTATTGTGGATAATGTTGTAGTGAACTTGGGGTGTGTATATTTCTTCAAGATACTAATTTCACTTCTTTGGATATATACTCAGAAGTGGGATTGCTGGAATGTATGGTAGTTCTGTTTTTAAGTTTTTGAGGAACCTTCTCCATACTGTTTTCAATTCCCACCAATTTACCTTTCCAGTAGCAGTGTACAGGGTTTCCTTTTCTCCACATCCATGCCAACACTTTTGTTGTGTGTTTTTATAATAGCCAATTTAACAGGTATGAGATGGTATCTGTATATGGTTTTGCATTTCCCTGATAATTACAGATTCTGTGAACCTTTTCATGTACTATTGACCATTTATGTCTTTTTTAAAATGTTTTTATTGATTTTTAGAGAGGAAGGGAGAGTGGGGGAGAGGTAGAAACATCAATGATGAGAATCATTGCTCGGCTGCCTCCTATGTGCCCCCTACTATGGATCGAGCCTGCAACCCGGGCATGTGCCCTGACTGAGAATCCAACTGTGACCACCTAGTTCATGAGTCGACGCTCAACCACTGAGCAAAACTGGCCAGGCTATATGTCGTCTTTGAGAAAATGTTTATTCGGATATTTTGCCCACTTTTAATTGGGTTGTTTTATTGCTATTGAGTTGTATGTGTTTCTTACATTACTTTATATTAATCCATTACCAGATGTACGGTTTGCAGATATTTCCTCCCATCTCATAGCTTGCCTTTTTGTTTTGTTGATTATTTCCTTTGCTGTGCAGCCCTTTTAGTTTGATGTAATCCACTTTGTTTCTTTTTGCTTTTGTTGCTTGTGCTTTTGGTACCATATCCAAAGTGTAACTGCCAACACCATTACCAAGAGCTTTTCCCCTATATTTTGTTATACCAGTTTTATTTTTTCATGTTGCATATTTAATTATTTAATCCATTTCAAGTTAATTTTTTGTATGGTTATAAGATAAGGGTCCAGTTTCATTTTTTTGCAACTATAATCCAGTTTTTCCAACACTATGTGACTATCCCTTTCTCATTGTGTATTCTTGACATCTTTGTCAAAAAGTACTTGAATGTATTAGTGTGGATTTATTTCTGGGTTCTCTATTCTGTTCCATTGGTCTTTGTGTCTATTTTTATGCCAGTACCATATTGTTTTCATTATGATAGCATTGTATAGGCTAGATGATTTGTAATAAAATGATTATCATTTATTGAGCTTTTATATCAGCCCTTGTCTCTTCACTGGAACCCAATGTAGAGTACTTTTATAATCCCTCGTCACAGATGAGGAAATGACATCTTGAGAAGTTACGTAATTTGTCCAGTGTCAGGCAGTATGCACAGAGGGCCCATGTAATTCTCTAAGTCCTGACTTCAAGTGAGCTGAAAGTTACTTTTAGAGCCCAGTTAATTATGAGGCAGGAAACCTCCATAATGGGTTATCCCATTGCTTATCCAGTTAAGTCATGGAAAGGTCAAAACATGGGGCGAGGGGGGGGGGGGGGCGGGGGGGGGGAGCCGGGGCGGAGTATAAAAAGAAAGCTAAATGGGACTAGAGTCCAGGGTCCACAGAACTTAAAATAGTTGCAAGTATTCCCAGTGATTCAGGCCTCAGGTATGCATTTAAGACTATACTTCAAAACCTTATTATGCCATTAGCAGGCCTTTCCCTTGGTCTTTAAAGGACCTACCACTTTGCTAAGAGAGAATGTAAATTTAATTTGGGTATATTAAGGTTTTTTGTATTTCCACATTTGAAAAGTTTTACACTTATAATAGAGAATCATAAAGCTTCATTCAAACCTACATTGATTCTTTATATTTAGCATCCTTAGATATTTTATTTTATTTTAATTTTATTTATATATCACTCTTAATTTCAAAGCAAGAAGGTTCAATATCTTCTCAATTTATACCTGCTTGGGCTCTTTCATTTTTTTCTAGGTTTGCCAACGTGACACAGAAAAGATACTTTGGTCTCCATTTTAATAATTTCTCCCAGGGTGCTTTGACCCTTTTTCAGTGTCACTTTTGCTTACCCTAAGCTCTCTTTAATAGTCAGTGTGGGGCATGAGCCCTTCCATAAGTAATATGAGCAATGGTATTTTTATTAAGTGAAGATATCGAAAGTGTTCTATAGAGTCGTGATAGGAGTTTACTTTTCTAGTTGAATACATTAGTTTATAAGTTGAATTAGTGAAGTAATAGTTGGATCTTAGAAGATAATAAAAACTAGTAGGGCTTTAGTTACTCAGTATTACATCAGATCTTACCCATAAAAAATTTTATTCTTCTGTAAACCAGTGAAGATATTTTTTTCATGAAGGTACAAAAAGATCATAGTAAAATATAGATTTGTTTATATATTAACTGGTAGTCTTTAAACAAAATGCATTCATAATATCTTTGAGAGTTCTGCAACAGTGTCATTTTCTTTCTGCTAAAGTATGTTTGAGATAATCTGATGAATCACCCTGAAAAGAAATCAACTGTCCTTTTCCTGCTTAAAGTCAGGTTATTTAAGTGCTCAGTACTTACTAAACAAGGGTTAACAAACTTTGCTAAATGTGGTTTCTTTGGTATTGTAAAATCAGGGAGTTGGATTGTGCTCAGAAATAAGGTTTTTAAAAAAGCTACAATATTCTATTGTATTTTGGTCAGATATCTTTACAAAACTTACATTAAATCCCATTCTTTACATGCCAAAGTGACCCATTATTAAAAAAAACATTTGGTTCAATCCATTGCATTGTCCACTCTTTGTCTTTTTGGTTTATATATGGCCAAAGATTAGCGTAGCTTTAATGTAATTCTAGTGATAACTGTTCACTCATTAAAGCAATGTTTGTTTCTGGTACTATACTAGTTGTTGGCAGTATGTTAGTGAGTAAAATAGGTAGAATGTTCCCCTCTTTCACAAAACATTTACTGAACCCCTATTATGTCTGAGGAATTCTGTTTGACCCGTACAGAATACTTATTCTAGAATGTGGTATGTTCACATTCATATTTCTGAGCAAGGTCAGTTCATTTAAAGTCTGCCAAGAATTTGACCCACTATTTCTTCTGAGCTTTGGACTTTATATCAATTATTGTTTTCCTTTGTTTACCTTCCTAAGTTAGATGGAGCTTTTTGGTATTCTTTTTGAATACTAATACTCTGTTTGTATGTTTTTCTTTCATTAGATAAAGCTTAGGAGAGCTTTATCCTATGGTTTCTATATTATATCAAGGTTTAAACTATATTGCTGCCTGAACACCCTATGTAATGCAAGGCTAATATGCAAATTGATTAAATGGCAGAACGATCGGTTCCTATGACATGCACTGACCACCCAGGGGCAGATGTTCAACACAGGGGCTGCCCCAGGTAGTCAGTGCGCTCCCACAGGGGGATCACTGCTCAGCCAGAAGTGGGGAGCGGGCTTAAGCTGTCAGTCGGACATCCCCGGAGGGCTTCCACACTGTGAGAGGGCACAGGATGGGCTGAGGAACCTCCCCCACTCCCCTGCTCGGTGCACTAATTTTGTGCACTGGGCCTCTAGTATTATAATATTCTGCTATAGTTTGGCTTAGAACGATGTCACTGACCCTCTCTGTGCATGCACGCGCGCGCACACACACATACACCCTTTCAGAATTTGAAATTTTATTGTTGGATGTGGTTTCTTGTGTAGAAATGTAGTATAATGTAGTAATAATGTGTAGTAATACCTGGACAGTGGTGCCCTGTGTGGCTGCTGAAATGAGTAGAACTTGGCTTTGACTAAATATCTACTATAACTTGATATCTTGGTTTAATGCACAATGATTTGTCTTTATTATACCCAGAATTTGCTTGTTTTCAATTTTTATCTATTTTTAGTTTTCACCTTAAATAATTATTAGCATTATAGCCTTTAGTATTACTATTCAGTTGTGTTAGTTAAGCTTTAGGATGGTTGTCCTGTTATACTTTATACTAAGCCATGTGGTCAAAAAATAATGTCTTTATACAAATATTCCTATGTAATGGAATAAGTCTTACATTTAATCTCATGGTAAAACAGATCTTAGGTGAATCATACTTTCTGGCTTGATTTCTTTTTAGCTTGTATATGGAACCCTGAAAAAAGCCCCTTGAATATAACATATAATAAACCGTCTAAAATTGCATATAGGAAAAAAATAAAATAAAAAAAAATAAAATTGCATATAGGAATTTTAGGAAATAGGAAGGCATAGGAAAAGTAATGAAATAAATTATTGCTAATATTTATTTTGATCACGTAAAAATACTTCATTCTTCAATTGTCTCATAATGTAAAAGAAAGTAAATATATAATACAGTAGCTGAATCTTTGATTTGATTCACTGTATTATTCCCATCATTAATGCAGCATTTCTAGAGACTTTAACAGTTCAATTATGATTTTTTTTTATCTCAATTCATCTTAATGTTTCTATGACTCTGTATTCAAGATCATTTTGGTGGATGTGTGTACTCCACCAAGTAGCACTTTGTCATTTTTAGCGTTCCAGCATCCAGCATGGTGTCTGGTGCTTAAAAGGCCCTGTGGTAAATCCTTACATAGAATTTACTAAATCCTTACATAGAATTTACGTAGAGATTTCTGTTTTAGCTATGTATGTAGCTAGGTTCAAATCACTGAACAGTGGTTATTATGGTATGCAGTCCTATAAAGATATGACAAAATGCAAATTAATAGCTTTTACTTGTGTGGCTCATTTTCTACAATGCCTAATGGTTTAGGTAACTGATGACTGTTATTCTCATTTAGGGCCTGGTATTCACTGGTGATGTGTAAGCTTGGAAAAGCACTGATTTAGACCTTCACATGAAAAAGGAACTGGGTGCTTTTTCTGCTAGAAATAGGTAGAACAAGAGATGGCTGGTGTCAGGATAGTCAACATTTTGAAGATGCAATTCTATAAAGTGTGTTTCTAAGTTACATTTAGAGTTCTGTTAAGTGAATTTGGTCTAGTGAGGCTCCATGGAATTAACTTCTGAAGCTGTTATATTTAGAGAAACTTAAACCATCATGCTTAAAGCTTAGTGGTGGATTTTCCAATTAAAAATCTAAATGTTTTTATAGTCTGGCATAAAGATCATGATTATACCAAGCTCCAAGAAAGGAGAAAGTAAATTACATATTAACTGATGCTTCATTATAGTATAAAAATTTTAAATTGTACAGCAGATTTTGCAATGATTATTTGCTTTAGAATGTCTAACTTATGTGCAAGTAAAATTATTCAATTTACCAAAGTGTTGTTTACACAAACTTTTTAGGAAGTCAGTTACACAAGGTTGAGGTTTATCTGAGGTTGTAAAAACACATTACTGAATAGTGTAATTTCTTACTGCTGTATAAAATGTTTTAGTGACATTTAGTAGAATTACTAATATCATAAGTTATTATAAATGAGCATGAATCAATCTTTTCCATACCCTTTCTAGTCTGAGTTTAATGATTCTAAGAAATTTGGTATTGAAAGAACCCCTAAAAGGGAAATACCTCTTATGTACTAATGATTTTATTTCTCACATTTCTCTGTAGAAAGATATGCTTTTAAATTAGGTAAATATTCCAAAGTTTTTTTTCTAGAATATTTTGCCCTTACAAAAAGAAGTTATTACTTCAGTTATAATTTCCTAGCAAAGCGATTCTAACCAGCTTCATGAGGATGTATTTCTTCCATCATCAAAAACTTTAACAAATCTACTGTTTTTGACATCAGGAGGATAAAGCAATAACTAGAGCACAATTAGACTAGAAGTATGATTAGTGATATGATTTATGATTTTATTTATAATTGTATCTTCCTACCATGAAGATTTAACTTAGTTTCTGTATAAACTTAAGGACCAAGAAATTAATTGGCCAACTAATCTGTATATTCCCAAGGACTACATAATATGGTTGCGTATATGTGTGTGTGTATAAGAGGAAGAAGGCCCTAAAGTTTACATTCCTTTCTCAGTGATCACTGGCTCATAATACTTTAAATCAGCGGTTCTCAACCTGTGGGTCACGACCCCTTTGGGGGTCGAAGGACCCTTTCCAGGGGTCGTCTAAGACCATCGGAAAACACATGTATAATTACATATTGTTTTTGTGATTAATCACTATGCTTTAATTATGTTCAATTTGTAACAATGAAATTGGGGGTCACCACAACATGAGGAACTGTGTTAAAGGCTCGCGGCATTAGGAAGGTTGAGAACCACTGCTTTAAATAGTTTTAATATGGGAAGTGCTGGTGACTTAGGGATTTTGCTTATCTCATTAAGGTAAAACCAATAGACAGCTAACTAGATACAATTCTGAACATCTTCCTTGTGACTATGGGAAAATTTACTATTAATATTACAATTATATTTCCTTCCTGGAGGCATGTTTTTAGTTGAATTCTTTGATCAAGCAGTTTACTTCAGAGTTATTTAGTAAAAAGTAAGTTTGTTCGGTGGGTTTGGACAAACAAATTAAAATCAGTTTAAATATAAATTTCCTTTTCTGAATCATCTACCAGTAACACAGCTTAGAACAGTGATGGCGAACCTTTTGAGCTTGGCGTGTCAGCATTTTGAAAAACCCTAACTTAACTCTGGTGCTGTGTCACATATAGAAATTTTTTGATATTTGCAACCATAGTAAAACAAAGAGTTACATTTTTGATATTTATTTTATATATTTAAATGCCATTTAACAAAGAAAAATCAACCAAAAAAATGAGTTCGCGTGTCACCTCTCACACGCATGTCATAGGTTCACCATCACTGGCTTAGAATGCCAGTCCAGTTGTCTGCTGTTTAACTTCTTAACAAATGTATGATAATTTTCTCTATTGGAGTTCGCTTTGTGCTTTTTGAGCAGGGGTTTATGTTGTTATTTAAATTCAGAGTTGAAACAAGCATTGAAAAGTGTTGTTAATTGCATTTCTACTGATGGAATGGGTATTTTTATAGGTGGTACCTGTGTATGCAAATTAAAACAGACATGATCTTTACATTCTGCAAGTTTAAATATCTATATTTTAAAATATTTTTAGAACTGTCTTTGGATGTTTTTCTTATGCTCTTTACCTGCTTGCTGGTTTTGTTACCATCTGTATAAAAAGTTTTAATATAAAGTGTATTCAGCCTATATTTCACAGAGTAGAATATTTCATACTCCCTAAGTTAACATACTTTGAAAAATTGGCCTAGTATATTTTTCATTTCTTTGGATAAAAATAATAATTTATTAATAAGTTTTAGCCTATATAATTCAAAATTTGGGTCATGTGTTTTAATTATTCATATGTAAGAAGATATGATTAGAAGTACAGTTATCAAGATGAGTATCGGATTATTTAAATTTAAACTCAGAGACTTGCTAGAAATGGAGCTGAATGGTTCTTTTATTTGCTTATTGGCACTATGAAGCACAGCCTTAAGACTTTCGGACCCAGAGCATCATTGGGTTGGGTTCTTATTTCCTGCCAGCATAATCATTGACTTTTCCTCCTCCCTCATTTCTCCCATCCTACTGATCACTGTATCTTGTCCCTTCTCCTCAGAATTATCTTCCGAATCTAGTGGCTTTTTTTTCATTCCCTTCATGTCTTAATTACTACTTGTTGCTTGGACTGTTGGAACTACCACCTCTGAAGTGGTTTCCCCTACTGTCAGTCCCCCATCTTTAATTTAGCTACTGCACTGCTATAAGCATCTTTCTATACAAAAAGAAAATAATAATTTTGAAATTCAAAATCTGTAGCTTGACATAAAGGACTTATCTCAGCATCCTCCTTTGTGTACCTTTTGTTTTTTGCAAACAAAACTCACTTTTTAGTTGAAAATGCTATTATTTTATAAATCCATGTATCTTTTGAGTACATATATGTTCCTTGTCAGGGTAAAGTAATATCTATTGCTTTAAATTTGATTAAGTTAGATTATCCTATCTGTGGTGACAGTTTATGATAATTCAGTGAGACTTACTCTAAAATTTGACTCAAACTACTCCAAGGGTAATTCAGACAAATGATAAATGAAGTTAAGCCCTTCTCTAGTAGAGACTTCTAAGTATTCACCAAACCCTGTTTTCTCTCCCTCTTGATCCCATATCTATTCCATATATACTTCCTTTGCAGTTAGGTAAGACTAATGATATATAGCACTTTCATCCTTGTTCAGTAAAGCAGCACTAGTTGATCCTCCTTATTTTCTCTTTCCTCATCTGCCAGCTGTATGCGGAGATTCTAGCAGAGGACTCCAATGAAGGTGGAGTCATAAGGTGAAGGAAGTTTGAACTCTGAATGATCATGTAGAAGGCCATCTGTCAGCCATGAAGATACACATTGGCCTTTTATTATGATAATGCACTAATTTTTAAAAATTGTACCTGCTAGCATTAGCAACTTTATTGCACCTCAGAATTTTAAAAAAGTGGTTACCAGCTGCTCCTACTGGAGCTACTTTGAAGTTTACCTTGGGAGTCCTAGTCTTTGTTCAGCTGATCCATCACGTTGGCAAGTGGGGTTCATTGTTGTCAGTGCTTCTGTTAGTACACAAGAGACACTTTATCAAGTTGATTGTATGAACTTGGTGGAATATATTTATTTTTATACAATTTGCAATTTAGTCTAAATATGCTATTTAGCTACTCTTTTATTAAAAATTAGAGGTCCAATGCACGAATTTGTGCATGAGTGGGGTCCCTCGGCCTGGCCAGCGATCAAGGCCTATCAGGGGGCCAGCTGGCTGGGGGGAGGGACCGCGGAGGTTGGCTGTGGGAGCGCACTGACCACCAGGGGGCAGCTCCTGCACTGAGCATTTGCCCCCTGGTGGTCAGTGTGCGCCATAGCGACTGGTCTACCGGTCGTTCGGGCATAAAGGTCACTTAGGCTTTTATATATGTGTATAGATAGATAGATTTAAAGGACCATTTTCAAAAGTTCAGAGCTGTTTTAAGCAATAGTAAGTAGCCTTGTGGAAATACATCCAGAATGCCTGGCAGGACAAGAAGTTTATATATTTGTTAAATGGTTTTGTTATTTTATATAAAACATGTTTCTTGAATATGCACTATATGAAGAGTGCTGAGGCTCTTCCAAAAAAGTGTCCTTTGGTAAAGAGGTCCAAAATACCTGCCAGGTAATATCTAGTTTATGAATAATTGTTTCATAAAGACTAAGGAAAGGATAGACAAATGATATCCACAACTTTAACAAATGTTTCTTGAACCTCATGGATATGGACAACAGTGTGGTGATTTCTGGGATGAGGGGTGGGGAAGTGTAAGAAAGCATAGAGGGAATGAGAAATGAGAAAAAAAATGTTTCATGGGTAGTTGTGCTAAGTGTTAGAGAAACAACCAAACAGAAAGACAAAAGCCTTGATTTTAGGAATGAGCCCGCCCTCTGGTAGATAAGTCTTAGATTAATCATTTATTCATAGATAAAACAGATTAGTGAATGGTGGTAGGTTTTTCTTTACTATTTAATTCTCAAGAAAAAAATTGCTGAGGTTGCTAAGATCTACAGTAAGAATGAATCTTCTGTCTATGAAATTGTGAAGAAGGAAAAAGAAATTTGTACTAGTTTTGCTGTCGTACCTCAAACTGCAAAAGTTATGGCCACAGTAGTTGATAAGTTCTTAGTTAAGATTGAAAAGGCTTTAAATTTGTGGGTAGGAAATATGAACGGAAAGTGTGTTCTGATTGACGGCAGTGTGTTGTGCCAGAAAGTATTGAACCTGTACAAAGGGTCGCCTGAAATGAGTGACACCAAGCAAGGATGGTTCCACAGATTTAGGAATAGGTTTGGCATGTTATTTCACATCATCACAGTTTATTTTTATAATTGTTCTTTTTTATAAGTTGCTGTCATTAATATATCTTACTGTGCCTAATTGGTAAATTAAAGTTTATCACAGGTATGTATGTATAGGAAAAAACAGAATATATAGGGTTCAGTACTATCTGTGGTTTCAGGAATCCGCTGGAGGTCTTGAAAAGTATCCCCTATGGAGAGAGAGGCAGATAAGTAAGTTATTTGACATCTTAATGAAAAATAAGCAAACTTGGATTTATAATGTTTGAAGATATATTGTTTAGTATTTTCTGTCTCAACCCTATGTAGAAGGGGTTTAAAAATTCTAATAAGAGGTGAAGAGGCAGAGGGGAGAGAGGAAAATCCAGTTTACCTATCTTTTTGTATGCTTAGTATGGTTTTGTTTTCCTCCTGCATTGAGTATTTCTAGTATATCTGGACATGTTCAGTTTTTTATTACAAGTGCCCCAGCTATTCTAGGTATTGTTAAAAGTCAAGCTGTATCCAAAACTATAGTCTGGTATTTGTTCACTTTTATCATATAAGGAAAAAACATTAACTTAGATGCCAATAACAGTAAACTCTGGAATTTTGTGACTTTAGTCCATTTGTAGCTACTTGGACAGTGACATTTTGACTGCAGGACAGTTCAGTCAATACTATCAATAAACTATTTTTGACTAAGATTATAATGGCCAGTTCTGTGGCTGTTGTAGAGGAATAAGGTGTGATGCTATTCTAAAATATTTTATGACACATTTCCCCTACATTTAGTCGTGCCACTAGTCATTTTATTTTTTGTTAAGTTGCTTTTTTAGCCCTTGGCAGTGTTTCCTGGCAACCTTTTATGTACAATATTTGTAGAATTGTTGAGGTGGAAGGTGTTCTGTGTATGCAAACACAGAACTGGTTTTCACCATGTTCTGTTTTACTCCATGGCCTCCACAAAGGTGTCATTTGTGTAGACATTTTCCTTCAGGATGTTTCCTGCAACTTTTGGCTATTTCCGACTTTAATGGAGCATTCAATTTTGGATACACGTCTACTTCACAGCTACATATTTGATTCTTTGGTGTCAATATTTATAAAAGTAAATGCTAGAATAAACATCTGTGCTTACTTATTTCTGAAGCCTTCATTCTGTTGAGCCTTTTGATTTTGGGTTTATTCTAGATCAATGTAGTTCGTTGTGTATTTCCCAGTTAATAGCATGTTTACCATCGCTGGATTTAAGAACACAATTTGAGGGAAAATACAGCTTGTAGGCTGGACTTAATTTGCTTAGGTTCTTAATTAGATTCTTTTACATTAAGCAAATCACTGGTACCTAGACAGATTTCAGTACAGATTTCTGTTTATAATTTGCCTGGCAGTCATATCTTACTGAGGTTAAGCAGTTTTACTCTTTTCCTAGGCCTTTCCCCTTAATCTCCTTTACATTTATGAAATTAACTACTTAACTCTATTATTATGATATTATGAGCTAATCTGTAGTTATTATTACCTAATCAGGATGTTTATAGCTTTGACTTAAGTTTAAATCTTACCATTGTTTATAAATTGTGTGTTGTTAAAATATATTTGGATTTTATATATTTTAAATATATACTTCCAGTATAGATATCGTTAGAACAGATGAGTACTTGTCAGGGAGACTGTTGTGTTTTCTGTGTCATATTAAGTCATTATTCTTTATTCAAATAGAGATAAGAAAGCTTATGATTTTTTAAAGATTCTTATTCAGAATCAAGAACTTTAGTTGTCAATACAGAGTTCTAAAGCTCTCGTTTTACAGAGTATAAATTGATTGTCCTTTTAGAGTAGTGATAAGAGCTTTATTCCATAATATTAATAGTCATAATCAATTCTATGTTGGCCTTGAAAATGATTTTAGGACTCTGTTCTTTAGTGAAGTGTCTAGTAGATGATTGGGATGATGTGGAAAGAGTCTGGTTATTTTTGTCCCTTCAAAAAGAAGGCCCTTTTAAATTTGGCCCCTTACAAGGTGAAGGTCCTCGTCAAGGCTTCTTCCCATCTAGTCTTATCAACATAACTCTCCAGGTCCCCCGCCCCCCACCCCAGTCCATTGCCCCACCATTTCCCATGGTAACTCCACCTTTCCTCATTAAAGGAATTTTTCCTTGATCCCTTCCTGCTTCTTGTTGTAGGCTTCCACAGATGCACTTGGAAACTGCTCCATGATTGCCAGCTCTAGTGGGAGGGGATGGACAAAAATTCTATTGATGGAATGATCATGAAGCATCCACTTCAGTTAGTTTCTCCTGTAGATTAGGCAGGAACTGATTCCTTTACTTGGTTATCTGGGAAGAAAGTAGTATACCTCTCTAAAGCTAACATTAATTTTTTTCTAAGTTAATATAATAAAAAAATATCGAAAGGATAAACATTTAAAAATAAATATATATATATATATATCTGGTTCTAGAAGGAATTTAATAACCCACATTTGGTTATCAGATATTTTGGAAATTCATAGTCTTAAATTCACATGTACTGATCATTTCTTTCAAGTATCTTTCAAGTAGAGATACTGAGCTGCTGTCTTCTTTCACAGTTATTATCTGTATGGCTTACACCTCCCAGCAGTCCTTATGTTAATTATTTTCCAAACTGTTTGTTCTATGATGCTTATTCTCTAGTAGATTCTTCAGGAAGGACTCATAGGAACAATATTCCATGAGTTCTGCATACTTTATGAAGCAAAATCTCAGATAGTCTTTATCAGTAGCTCTTATACTTGAAGATCACTTTAGCTTTATTCAAATGTGTTTGATATAGGCTGTTCTAGATAATTTTCCCTAGATATATGTATGTTCTTTGGATATGCAGTTTTGAGTTATCTTTTTATGATAGTTTTTTGTAATTTACTTTTTATTACTTTGGTCTTCAGGGATTCCTATTAAGCATTCATTGTACTGTCTTATTTATGCTACATACTAATCATTTTAGTTTGAAATATTTTTCCATCACCATTTATCTCCCTTATACTCTCTTCCACTTTCACCAACCTCCCTGAAATCTTTGTTTCACTTTTTTAAATTATACAATTTGTATTATGTTCCATTTTTTATTTTTGATAAGGCATTACCCATTGTGTTTCTTGTAATTTAGTCTTCATTCCTAAAATAAGTTTATCTTTTATTTCTGTATGTTTCCTGAGCTTTGTCATCTCTCTTTTAATCTTTCTTGCCCTCAAACACATCATTTCTGAGTTTTTCTAGTACTGAGGTTTTTCATCACTTCTATCATCTAAAAAAGATTCCTAGCTTGGTTTGAACTGTGAGATTACAATTTTCATATTATATAGACATATCTTCCTGGTATGCTTTTGTTATCCACAGAGACATCATGTATTTCTTTTGCTCTTTTATAATATAACTAGAGGCCCAGTGCACAAAATTCATGCATGGGAGGCAGGTGTCCCTAAGCCCGTGTGCACCCTCTCCAATCTGGGACCCCAGGACTGCTGGCTCCTAACTGCTTGCCTGCCTGCCTGATTGCCCCTAACCACTTCTACCTGCCAGCCCGATCGCCCCCAACTTCCCTCCCCTGCTGGCCTGTTTGCCCACAACTGCCCTCCCCTGCTGGCCATCTTATGGCGGCCATCTTGTGACTGTGTCACACGTGACGCTACCTAAGCTTTCATTATATAGGATAATGTGGGATTAACTTGCTGTTCTTTCCTGTTACTCACTTTTTAAGTGAAATGAATTTTTCTATACTTTTAGGAGGGAAGGAGCATTCAGGATACCTTTTCTAACTTCAGAGCTCCAGTCCTCCCACTTATGTTGTTTTTGTAAAATGATGTGTTTTTTTTTAAAAAAAATCTCTTGCTTCTGTGATCAACCTCCTTGATTCCCTTCCCCAACTTTATCTCAACTATCTCTTTTCTTTGCTTTTATTACCCTTGTTCTGTTTAGTTTGGATTCAACTCCCAGTAATTTCTCCTCAGCATTGGACTCTGTGTTGCTAGCAGCTTTTGTTTGTGAGATTTGAGACTAGCCATATTGTTACTTCTGACTTTATTCAGGTGGGGTCCTCTTGTACTCACTTGAAAATTGGATCCTGTTGAACCCCCTACCAATTTTGACTACTATTCTCAGAATCCCCCTTTACATTTACTCATTACTGATCATGTTCTTTTTGTTCTTGGGACTATCAGAGCCTCTCACTAATTTTTGATGCTTTGTCCCTACTCACTTATATTTGACGTTTTGCGGGGCTACTTTATGACATTGATATGTTGTAGATACTGATCTTGAGTCTTTGGTTTGGCTGTCCTCATTGCTCTGTCTGTCTTTATGGGGAAATTTAAAATCTTTTCTGTTACCATCTTTCTCACTTTCAGAATATTTTGACAAAACTTTTATATAAGGAACTATCTCAAATATTGACTTACTGTTCTACTTAATGGACAAACAATGCTTTGTATATTAGAAACTTGCCATGATGTAAAAATAAAAACTAAGAGACAGGTTAGTATTATGAAGTGAAACTGCTACTAGAGACAAATACAGAGAGGTATGTGTGTGTGTGTGTTCATGAATTTCTGTATGTGGACATATATCCCAAATAAAAGCAGCTGAAATTTTTAGTAGTATCCTCTACTAGAAGATGTTTTTCTAAATATAACTTTCTTCCTTAATTCTCATTAAAAGATAAACTTTGAGGGGAAAATGCCTATTATAATCACAATGCTGGGAAAATTATTTCCTACTTTCCTACTTTTGCCCTGGCTGGGTGATTCAGTTGGTTGGGTGTCCTCCCATGCACCGAAGGGTTGTGGGTTTGATTCCTTGTCAGAGTACATACCCAGGTTGCAGGTTCAATTCCTGGTTGGGTGTGTATGGAAGGTAACTGATTAATATTTCTCTCTCACATCAATGTCTGTCTGTGTCTGTTTCTTCCTCTCTCTCTCTCTCTCTCTCTCTCTCTCTCTCTCTCTCTCTCTCTCTCATCAATGAAAACATTGCCTCCGGTGAAGATTAAAAAGAAATCAAGAACTATCATCGGTAATATTGTCATGCTGTGGTGTAGATCCTGCTTATTCTGTAGCCTTTTTTGTTTGTTTTTCTTTTTAAATTGGGATATAATAGTGAATCAATATCATTTTTTTTAAATATATTTTATTGATTTTTTACAGACAGAAAGGGAGAGAGATAGAGAGTCAGAAACATCGATGAGAGAGAAACATCGATCAGCTGCCTCCTGCACATCTCCTACTGGGGATGTGCCCGCAACTCAGGTACATGCCCTTGACCGGAATCGAACCTGGGACCTTTCAGTCCGCAGGCCGACGCTCTATCCACTGAGCCAAACCGGTTTCGGCGTGAATCAATATCATTTTGGTAAAAATATCTCCCAGCCGTGAAAGAAAATTTTGTGAAATATTTTATCTTCTGATTAAGGAATATTTGTTTTCCTTTCACTTATAATATTGCCTCAATCTTTGATCCTCCTGTTTTGATCGTTTTTAGTTTCTAATACTCTGTGATTGTTTCTTCAGCATTGAGCCCTTTATTCCTAATGGATTTTAGATGTTTGGAATCTCTATTAATGAATTAATTGGAAGTTCATAAAGTTTATGGAAACTTCTAATTATAGCTTTGCCAGGGTTCCTTTTAAAGTACTACCATTTTGCAACCAGAAAAAAAATGAACTTAAAAATCTTAAGCTTCTCATCTGCCATATGTGTAATTTCTTTGTAGATGGATTTCAAATGTCAGAGCACCATTTTAATTTGTTGTGCTTGTCACCAGGCTTCATAGCCATTTTAGTGAAGTTAGCTTTACAACCTTTATCCAAAAATATACTCTTGGGTTTTCTTTGAAAATAGGCTAAAGGTCTTCCTCCAAATGTCTTATTTCAACTTATGTGTCATTTGACACAGATTTAATTGAGTGAGCTGTACCTAAAGAATCTTTCTTAAATGCCTGCTTGACTGCATTTTTTTAATTGTTTTTCTTAACAGACCTCAAGTTACAGGCTGTGTCAGGCCTCATTTGGTCAAAAGCATGTTTGTTTCTCTTGTCAGCTTCTTGATTGGTTTCTTTCCAGATTTCTGTAGGGCAGCCATATGGTCATTTCTGCATGTTTTCTAGATTGCTGCTGTGGCAGGATTCCAGGTCTGGTTGATTAGTGTTTCACAATCTACTCACACTGAGATGGCTTTAGTTTTTGCCCTTTATTTAGTTTTATTTTAGATAGCATATTCCTATCTGGTGTCCTTCCTGTCTCTTATCTGAAGTTCATTTGATTTTGATGATTTTATTTTACGTGACCCATGTATTTTGACTAGCTTTTCATCTTCCTATTGTATAGATAATAATTATTGACATAATTAATCCTATATGTCAAGGAAGAAAGACCCATAAAGGCTATTGGTGAAGTCCTATACTATGCTAATTTTGGAAAGCTGAATCTAGTAATAATTCTACTAGATGATCAATATTAATGTATTTCAGACTGGCTAAGAGGTATATGTCTCCTTTCTACAATTTTTCTTAGTTGTACAGTCCTTAAAATTTTTTTTTGAAATTTATTTTAATAGTGATGTTAAAAACAAAAATTATTCATAACATTTTTAAAGAATAGTAAGGCAGACTTTATTCAGGGGAACTATCATGATAGGGACCATTACAATGAGGTTTTGCAGTCGGGGAGAGAAATTCAGCTCAAACTGTGAATACAACATGGAAGTTGGGAAATAATATCTAAGGAGCAGAGAGTGTATCTGGGGGGGGGGGGGTCAGTGGATGGAAAATTACTAAGAGGAAAGAAACATTGGGATAAAGGAGGATTCTGTCTAGAGAGACTTAACAGGATTGTTTCTGAAGGCAAGCCAGGGGATGATGAAGGAAGAAGAACCTAATCAGAGATGAAGGGTAATCATATATTGAGGGTGGGGATTTTGGTCAAGCTGAGTAAGATTCTTGCCAAAATTGGACAATGCAGAGATAAACAGGGACATTCAAAAGTGGGAGCTTACTGTAGTTGAGAAGAGCTCAGAGGTACCTACCCAAAGTTTGGTCAAGGAGAGACTCTGTCAATGATACTATAGCTTTCAAGGAAGTAGCTCTCATTCCAGAAATACTGAGGCAAATTCTTGATCCCTGCTAGATTAGGAACTGTATCATTTCAGGGTATTTTGAAGTTGAAAAGCAACTTAATGTCTTATGTTCAGTCTCTGCTCAATGAATTTTTATTTTGATGATGAAGGTTGAAATTATGTGAATGAGTTAACTTATATGTCATGACTAACCCATTGCTTTTCTGTTAAAGATAAGGTTGTTAATAAATTATCTATAACATAATATTTTCAGATGGGCTAAAATTTTTAAACCAAATTAATTATTAAAATAAAAAATTTACTTTGCTCATATATTCAACTTAATTTTGCTCTGGCACTTTCATTTTATAAAGGAACCTACTTAATATATTTTTTCAGACATTTTTCAGGAAGTAAATTAATTGCAGTTATCTTTTATTTGGATGCAAAATGCCCTGTTTGGGTGGGAGGGTCTCTTTCTAAAAGTGGCTATATTGAATTTTGTCTTTGTTACCTCATTTTTCTAGTGTTCCTAACCCATCTGCCTAGAGTGCTCTCTATTTAGGTTTGAAGGTCCGTAGTGTCGTGGCTGGCACTGATTTTAGAATGGGACCTTTTGAAGACGATAATAATTAGATGTTTGAATTTATTAGATCCTAGAAGTTTAGCCACTAGTTGCAGTAGCATTTTCTTGGGAGTATAGTCAAACTTGCAGTGCCTCTAAATGGAGT
Source organism: Myotis daubentonii (assembly GCF_963259705.1). NCBI lineage: Eukaryota > Metazoa > Chordata > Mammalia > Chiroptera > Vespertilionidae > Myotis > Myotis daubentonii. The sequence continues at coordinate 51,910,375 of NC_081849.1, forward strand.
AGGTTATTCTCAGAAAGGGATTTATTTTTGAGCACCTACAATTTTAGAGGATCTAATTCCAATCCTCAGACATCAGTTCTAAAGCTTTTAGTAGTAGCATTAGAGTCACCTGAAATGCTTATTAACAACTAGTGGTCTGGTGCATGAAACTTGTGCATGGAGGGGGAGGTTCCCTCAGCCAAGCCTGCAACCTCTCCAACTGGGGACCCCTTGGGAGATGTCTGACTGGGGGTTTAGTCGGACATCCTTCTCGCAATCTGGGACCGCTGGCTCCTAACCGCTTACCTGCCTGCCTGCCTGCCTGCCTGATCACTCCTAACTTCTCTCCCCTGCCAGCCTAATCTTGCTCCCAACTGCCCTCCCCTGCAGACCCAATCTCTCCCCTAACTGCCTTTCTCTGCCAGCCAATTTGGTTCTGATTGGTTGGTTTCTATGCCAGTCAGCGTCAAAAGCTCCACCTCCTAGGCAGCCATTGGCTTCTCACAGTTGACCCAGACTTGGTTCTGATTGGTCAGTTTCTATGCCAGTCAGCATCTCTGGGCCTATCAGCGGGGCCTGATCAGAAAGGCAGGGCTGATCAGCAGCCCTGGTGGAGGCCTGGAGAGAAATGGAGGTGTGGCTGTTAAAGAGGCCAGGAGTTAAAGAGAGAGGCAAGTGCTGAGCAACAGCTGCCACAGAGGCTACAGGTCAGACCCTGCTTCTCTCTTTAAACCTCTCTCTGGGCCTGATTCGCAGCCCCCTCAGCAGTCAGTGCTGGGTCACGGTGCTTGCAGCAGTAGCAGTCAGTGCTGGGTCACCACGGCAACCCAGCACTGACTGCATGACTGACTTTCGATTGGTTGAGCCTCCTGGTGTTGTGGATGTGATGGACCCAGGGTTTTTGTATATTAGGATGTGTTTTTTTGGTCCCACCACCAAAGAGTTAACAAACATTTCACACTTTGAAAAACATTGCTTTTAGACTTCATTGATTCCCAAATCTGGTGATGCACCTGAATTAATCTAGTTTGGTCTAAAAAATATGTTGCTACCTGGTTCCACACTATAACTACTTAATTAGAATCTCTGGGAATGTAGCTCATTAACTTGCATTTTTAACAAGGTACCTGGTGACCACATCTCAGGATCTCATCCTTGAGATCTATTGCTTAGACCATCTGTGAGTTGCGTGAGGGCCTTGTGCCTTTATGTTCGAGGATCTCCCAAGATCTAATTTCTCAGTGAATTATTAAAAATCTGTTTCTATTACTTCTCAGACATGCCCAGTTGTTAACATTATAAATGGCTAAAAAGTATTGCCATTTTTTTCAAAATTCTTCTAAATCAATACTAAGTAATTTAAGACATTCACACACGTATGCATTTATGTTTGCATTATGGATTTTAATGACTGTTTTCATTTTGGAGATTAACAAAGTTAGGTTAAACATGATTTTGCTATGTTAACTGTTAAAGAATAAAAAGATGATACACACTTTAGGAGCTTAAATTCAAAACAAAATATTACATATGTGTGTTTTGATACTATTGGCTAACATTGTTAATGTGATGTTTTTATAGTCAAACTAGTTTTTTAATATGAGTTCTGTGTAGTAAAGTACTGGAAAATTTGGTATTAGTGCTTAGTTATCTTAAGCATTTTACTGAATCGTATGGCTTTACAGTCATAATCAGTGATGGATTTTGAATAAAGTAAGAACCAGTTCATTCTTGGTGGTGGTGTTGTAATGGCTAAGTTTCATGCAGTGTAGTCCTTAAATAATAGTTGCTTAAGGCCCTCCCCTGCCAGCCTGATCTTGCCCCCAACTGCCCTTCCCTGCCAGCCTGATCACGCCTAACTGTCTCTGCCTGCCTGCCTGATCGCCCCTAACTGCCCTCCCCTGCTGGTCTGATCTCACCCCCAACTGCCCTCCCCTGCTGGCCTGGTTGCCGCTTAAACAATAGTTGTAGGAGCAATAGCTCTTTTTTCAAAAGGTTTAGATAAATTATTATTTAAATGCTTTCTTTAAGTTTAAATGTGCCTTGCTTATATAAGCAATGTTAATGGAAAGCTTTGGCTAATAATCATTAATTGAGAGCTAACCCAGACAACTGACCTTTTTTATTTGCTTTTGCAAACTAAATTAGCTATTTCATCCTTATGAACATAGGATGAACAGATTGGAGTGCATAAAAGTCCAAGAAAAGAATGTGAGCACTTATTATGTGTGTTGGTTTACACTCTGTGTGGATACATTATGGTACTCACAAATATTGTATCCTCTTTACCAGTTTTTAAGTTTTGTTTGGAAGGTGTGGTAGCTTGTTTCATATTACTTTGTAGCTAACGTTCTTAAAATTTCCAACTTTCAATAACACTCTTTTAATTGCATAAATTTTATTGAATTTTGTTAATTTTCCATTACAGATTAGCTTCTTACAGAGATCAGATTTCCAACCTTACTAACTTAGTCATCTTCAGACATTGCCATTAAAGTAAAATGGCTGTTGGGAACAAATTAATTTAACAACGTATTACATTGTTCTGGCAGTTAGATATTAAGCACTTATTGTCTGTTTACAACAAGGCTTGGTTTGATACTCATACTCAGACTTAACTAACACAGCTTCTTGTTTTTAAATCTCTTTTACTATTATTACTTTGAAGTTGAATTTCCAATTGGCTGTTAGAGAGCAAGAATTATTTTGGATAATTCTCAGTTTGTCCCCCAGAGGAGCCCCAGGCCTATCAACTGCTGCTGCCATGTGGCTTTTTTTCAGGGAATGGAATAGGGAGGGAAAGCACAACCTGTAGATGAGTGTAACAAGGAAGCCTTTTTACACACTGCAGCTATGAACAGTCATTTTCTGCTCCTAACAATGATGATCATACTGGAAATAAATGCAACTTTTCAAACTGTCATTTCCTATTGCTGAATTTAGTTATTCTGTATTTTACCCTCATTTAAGAGATGTTAACAACAGGACTGCTAAGTGGCATAACAAGACTACTATTCTTACTATCTGTTGCCTAATTTTGCCTTGTTTGCCTTCCCATCCTTCATTGATGTACATGTGCCATACATACTGCTGTATATTACAGTTTAATTATATATATGTATATCCCCCAACCATAATGTAAACTCCTTGAGAGGAGTCTAAAATTTATTTTGTAATTCCCCTTGGTACATGAAACAGTGCTTTGCATATAGTAGACATTCAGCGAGTTTTATATAGTAGTAATGTTTGAGTTTCGCCACTTATGAAGGTATTATTTTCCTGTTGCCTGGTTAGCTTAAGTAATGACAATAACTTATTTATTTTATTGATTTTATTTCATACTTTACATATATAATTAAATATTTATTTTAACAATTTTGTTTATTTAAGCCCTTATAAATTAATTCAAAGATTGTTTGACTATACTAATATATGTTTCTAGTTGATAAGGTGTTCTCTTGTTTGATCTGCTTGAATTGAGGTGATTATGTAATAACTAGAAGCCCAGTGCATGAATTCGTGCATGGGTGGGGTCCCTTGGCCTGGCCGGCAATCCGGATGACACGCATGTCAAAGGTGACCCGTGAACTCATTTTTTTGGTTGATTTTTCTTTGTTAAATGGCACTTAAATATATAAAACAAATATAAAAAATGTAAGTCTTTGTTTTACTATGGTTGCAAATATCAAAAAATTTCTATATGTGACATGGCGCCAGAGTTAAGTTAGGGTTTTTCAAAATGCTGGCACGTGGAGCTCAAAAGGTTCGCCATCACTGCATAGGGGCTGGCTGGCCAGGGGGAGGGATCGCGGGAGGTTGGCTGTAGGAGCGCACTAACCACTAGGGGGCAGCTGCTGTGTTGAGGGTCTGCGCCTTGGTTGTCAGTGCGCATCATAGCTACCAGCCAGTTGTCCAGTCATCCAGTTGTAATGGTCACTTAGACTTTTATATATAGATACAGATAGATATAGATATAGATATAGATATAGATATAGATATAGATATAGATATAGATATAGATATATAGATATATAGATATATAGATATATAGATATATAGATATATAGATATATAGATACATAGATATATAGATATATAGATATATAGATATAGATAGTAGAGAAATACTATGATCACTCAATTCAAAACTAAATACATATTTTGATTATGAAATAAAAAATTTGTATTGAGTATATAAATAATGCAAAATCAGTTGATTTTCCTTATTGCACTAAAATATAACACCTGAATTGGTAGGTGATATATTGGTAGGTGCTACAAATTAAATAAATAAAAATTTGGAAGCATCAAGGCTTAGATGTTGAGGCAGTTAAAAACTAACTCATTGCCATGATAGTTTGGGTAATAGGAACAAATTATCTTGTTGATATAGAATTGAAAATGAGAGACTAGGTATACCAGGCAAGTTATAATAAAAAAGAAAGCCAAAGGCGGTCATAATGTTTAATCTGACAGAGTTTAAAAGTAAAAACTAAATGTAACATTAAAATGGTGAAGTATAAGCCATTAATAATGATGTCATAAGTTAATATGAAGCAAATTATACAGAATTAAAATATAAATGATAAAAATTGCAAAGAATAAAGGAAATTGTTAGATCTCAATAGTAGTTTAGAAACTTAGAGTACTTTTCTAGATCTGTGACAGATCAAGCTGATAATTATATTATTCCCGTATTCTGTATTTTTATTTTAGTTCATGTACAAGACAAAGAACTACATGTTCTGAAAAAAGAAAGTATATCTTCTCCATGACTCATGAAATGTTTATGAAAGTTTATCATGTTTTTGGTCACAAAGAAAATTTGCAGGTAATTCCAAAGAGTAGAAATATGTCATCCCAGATTCTCCACCTATGGTGATATAAAATTTGAGCTAAGTAATAAAGATAGGGAGGAAATTTGGTAATTTTCAGATCTTTTCTGCCATTCTTGGGTCAAAGAAGAAGTCAAAACTGCAATTGTAGGATATATAAAAGTACGATAACATCAGAGTATACTGCATTTTCTTTAGAATTATGGTTTTAGGAAGATAAAGGACAGCATTAGGTAACAATGCTTCTTGACCCTCTGTAATGTGCAAGACATTTTGTTTGATGTGAGATATAACTCAGAATAAGACTGTGAGCCTTGGAGTTTGCGATCCACTGGATTTTATTATAGAATGCACATTAGAATAAATTATTTGGGATGTATATATGAAAAATCTTCTATAGTTTAGTTGAGTATAATCATTTTAATTTCCAAGAGAGCTACCTATGGTACCCATATGGAGAGGAGAAGAAGTAGATTATTATAGTGTTTGGATTGAACTGTGTACTAGTATAATGTCTGGAGAGCTTGATTCCTTTTTACCTCTGTCACCTGGTAGCAGTTCTGTTTCATTGGATAATTCAGTTTTATCCCTCTGGGCTTCAACTTATTTATCCATAAATGAGGAAGTTGAATTATAGTTTCATTATACATGCTATTTTTATGGAGCTGTAATAAATTCATTAAGTATTGAGCATCAACATTTTTTCAGTTTGTAAGGATTAAACTTATGCTCTGGTGGAGGAGAGAGTTACACTTCGGGTTCCATGCAAGCAGAGGAGGGTGCAAATACTAGTATCTTTAGTAAGAGTTGGTCAAGTGAACAGGGTGAGGAAATAATAGACTGTATAGAGCAGAGGTTCTCAACCTATGGGCCGCGACCCCTTCGGCGGCCAAACGACCCTTTCACAGGGGTCGCCTAAGACCATCCTGCATATCATTGACATTATGATTCATAACAGTAGCAAAATTACAGTTATGAAGTAGCAACGAAAATAATTTTATGGTTAGGGTCACAACATGAGGAACTGTATTTAAAGGGCCAGAAGGTTGAGAACCACTGGTATAGAGACAGCGAGGAAGTGTTTTACATTTGGGAAGCTGCAGTTAGTTTGTGTGGCACTTAGTAGTTAGCATGGGTGTATGGAGGAGTAGCAAGACATTAAACATTGAGGTACATGGGAGCCATATTGTGAAAAATACATGCTTTAAGTTAAAGAATGAATAACCATGGAAATGTTTTTATAGCATTGGAAGGAGGTGGCACTATAACAGTTAGTTGAAATGGATGCAGTCAGCAGTTAGGAAAGTGGCAGTCCAGATGAGCCAGTATGGAAACATAAAGTAAGGGCAGAGAGATGACGTGTAGATTGTAGAATAGGTCCTTTAAAATGCATGGCTTCATAAGGTCTGTGACAGCCCTTCAAGTGTACGTAACATATAGTATGTGAATGCATTTTTCTTTGGAGAGGGTCTATAAATTTCATCAGATCATATAATTGGGCTATTAGGATAAACATATATTGTCGAGAAAATTGATAGGATGACATTCCACAGACTGTGATATTTAAATAATTTTACTTTAATATTAGTGACTAATCTAATTTCTTTTTCACTTTTTATAGTGGACAGGCCAAAATCTCAGCAAGTTCGAACCTCTAGTACAATAAGGCGAACCTCTTCTTTGGATACAATAACAGGACCTTATCTCACAGGACAGTGGCCACGGGATCCTCATATTCATTACCCTTCATGTATGAAAGATAAAGCTACTCAGGTAAAATAAGCAAATCAAAACCAGTTTTACTACTCTGCAGTTATTCTGTTTTGATCACAGTAAAGAAAATGTAATTTAATGAAATATTCCCAAATTTGAAATAATAGTACATTCAACCAAAGGAGAAAGCCATTTCTTTTAATAAACTTTAGACTAATTGTTTCTTGTCATCTGGGTTTTTAAAATTTTAAAATTCTGTAATATTTTAAATATATTAAATATATGACAATTTTTAGACTTACAGTTTTAAGAATTGCTTTCCAAGAGAAATTAATATAATGATTAGTAACTATATTATAAAATGTAATTTTTGAAATTATTTCAATATTGGAAAAATTTATAGAGTATTAACACATGGCTAAGAAAATTTATGTTAAAGGTATTTTGGGTGTTTTTTCTGATTAAAGAATGACGCATTTAAATGTGAGAGAATTCAAAGGAATGAGAACATTTTCGGCTTTGTAGCTTAGGAAAATAGAAGGATTAGAATTTCATGTCTGAAGAATGAGGGAAGAGAAAAAAGGGGGGTGGGGAATTTTGGACATGATCTATGAGGATCTTCTCAATTTTTCTAATTTTCCCAGACAAGCTTGAAACCATGAAATTAGCTTCTTTATCATCCATCCTATCAATTCTGCCTTTGTAATATTTCATGCCACCCCCAGTCTTTTGCTTTTCATTCTTAGTTTTGTGAGCAAAAGGATCAGTTTGATATGGTAGGCAGTAGGATTCTCAAGTGGAAATAACTAGCAAAATTTAGAGATGTGAGCCTGGACACTTAGAGGTAGACACAGATAATTCAAAACCATCTTTCTGGAGGAGTTGGGTTCACAAGTGTCATGATGTGTAAATGTAGAGTGTAAAGAAATTGGGTCAAAGGACCGAGGACTTTGTTTTTGGAAATGCACACAAGGGAAAGGGAGAAAACTAATGTATTCACCTGGAAGCAATAAGAGAAGGGAGTTAACATTTACCGACTAAGTACCATGTGTTATGTGTTTTATGTCCTGTGTTTCATTAAATTCTCACAATAACATTGTAAGACTACACAGATGGAGAAGCAGAAACTCAGAAGTTAAGTGACTTACTATCATAAAGCTAGAAAGTGTTGGAACCAGGTTTTTAAGACACGTTAATTTGTCAACCAAACTGAGCTCCAATTTTATCTGCTAGTAGGATAAATGGAATAATGTGCATGCGTGTGCTTATCACCTAGTAGAATAACTGGCACTGTATTTAGAAATAGTGGGTGTTGCCCTAGCTGGTTTGGCTCAGTTGATAGAGAGTCGGCCTTTGGACTGAGGGGTCCCGAGTTCAACATGCCCAGGTTGCAGGCTCAGGCTTGATCTGCAGTGAGGGGTGTGGAGAAGGTAGCCAATCGGTGATTCTCTGTCATCATTGATGTTTGTATCTCTTTCCTCTCCCTTCCTTTCTGAAATCAATAAAAAATATACATATATATTTAAAAATAGTGGGTATTCTTTTTAGATTTAAAAAACCCTACCATTTATTGAATATGATGTTTGTATCTCTTTCCTCTCCCCTCCTTTCTGAAATCAATAAAATATATATATATATATATATATATATATATATATATATATATATATATATATATATATATATTTAAAAATAGTGGGTATTCTTTTTAGATTTAAAAAACCCTACCATTTATTGAATATGCTTTATGCTGATACTATCCAGAAACATTTTCACAAAATGAATAACATAATTTATTCATATTTCTTCTCTGAGAAAGAAGAGGAATCAGAGAAAGAGCAAAAGCTAAGAGAACAGAAATAGTCTAGCCTTAGAAGCCAACGGGAATGCTGTTCTAAAAAAGGAAAATTTTTAACAGTATCAGGTGCTAAAGAGAGGTCTTATAGAATAAGGACTAGATTTAGGGATTAAGGGCATATTGTTTTGGAGTGTATAATATTGATAAGAGGGTAGAAGAGGAAGCGCAGATATTTGGGAGTTAAGAAGAGAGTGATGTGGAGATAGTGTGAAAGGGTGCTGGGTAGGTTTAAACCTCTCTGTTTTTGTGTGGTGGAGTTAATGTAACCAAACTCATGATAATGTTATATGACTAAATATGATGTTTAAAAGTGAATATGGCAATACACATGTGAGGTTATTAGTGGCAGATATAGACAGGCCCAGTTGTAACATTTGCAGGGTATGGAGCAAATATAAATGAAGACCCATATACCAAAGATGTTTAACTTAAACTAACAAACTATTACATAAAATATATTTATCCTTCTAAGTTGACAAATAAAATTTCCTATGGATCTTGACATTCAGGTTTGAGCTAAGATTTCCTAGGTTCCTCAGAGTTACATGCCAGAATGTATCTACAAGGGCCAAGCCCACTTCACCTTCTGAGCTTAAAACCCAAATCCCTGTTTATCCTGCACACCATTCTGTACCCTGAGGGTTGGTTTTACATATGTGTCCTCACATTCATTTTTATCTACACTCTCTCAGGAAGTGAGGCCAGGGAATAGATCCTTGCAGACCTTGGAAGCCAGGCTTGCTGCTGTTTGGGCAAGGAATTCCTAGGTCTGGATTACCCAGAGCATAGTCTGTGGCAGAGGTATGGGTTCATGGTGAACAGATCTCCTTGGTCCCAAGGTCTCTTCACCCTGTGGGTAGGGGCGTAGCTTGGAGAGAGCCAGTGCTGTTCCCCTAAAGTTGGGGTCCAGGTTAGGGGCTTTTCTTACCTGGTTCTGCATGTAGGTCATTTGAGAAATTGAAAGGAAGGCAAAATATAGGCCTCATTTTACAGGTGAGATACCGAAGCTTAGCGAAGTTAAGTAATTTGTACATGTTTATATATCTAATAAATAGGAAGAGATTTGAACCCAGATTTGGTTGCTTTACAAATCTTTTTTTCTTCAGTTCACCACTGCCTCTTGAAGTAACCACTGAAGTATACAGCATTTAGCCTCATGCTTGCCTAACAAGCATACAAAATAGTTTTGGCCCCAAGTGTATATTAATTTAATGGAAGAGATAAGAGATAAACATGAGATGGTTTTTATTGTTATATTCATCCCTCCTGGATTCACTCTTGAATTCTTGGGACGGGAAGTAGAAGTTTTTGTTTATTTAGCAGGAATTAGTGGAGGGCAGGTGGTACAGTCAACTTGCTTCAGATATTATTAAACATCTGGGCTCGCTGATATTTTCTTCCTGTAATATTTCAGTATTTCAACTACCTTAATTATTGAGGGTTAGAAATAAAATTCTTTATGTTTAATATATTTATACTTAGGGCCTTTAAAAAAGAAGTAGCATAGTGTCTTTAAAAAGACTGTGGACTGGGGGAAGGTCAGTTGGGGGAAAAAAACGAGACATATGTACTACTATCTGTAATACTTTAAACAATAAAATTAAATTTAAAAAAAAAAAAGACTGTGGACTTTGGAGACAGATCCTGTGTTCAAACCAAGGCCCAATGTAAGGGAACTTTCTGGGATGATGGAAATGGATATCTTGATAGTCGTTGGTTACATGGGTGAATGCATTTATTAAAATTTAGATCTAAGTGTATACGTGTTCATTTTATTATATATTAACTAAAAATATAGAACAAATATTGAACTCTCATAAGATGTTTAGGGATGAAGTATATTGCTGTCTGCAATTAACTTAGAAATGAATAAAAAGTAAGTTCAGTTGATGGATAGATAAGTGATAAAGGAAATATAGCAAGGATTTGACTATAGAATATAAGATGTTGGCTTTATGAGTACTCACTAAGCAGTTTTTTCAGCTGTTGTGTGTGTTTGACTTTTTACAAATAAAATGGTGGGGGGAAAAGTCATGGTCCACTGAGTCATTCACACAATGGAATATTGTTCATTCATAAAAAGAATAAAATCCTGTTATTTGTGATAACATGTGTGGACCTTGAAGGCATGATGCTAACTGAAATAATTCAGACAAAGAAAGATAAATACCATGTAATCTCACTTATACATTTAATCTAAAAACAAAACAAAACAAAAAAACCACCAAGCTCATACACACAGAGAACATATTGGTGGTTGCCAGAGATCGGGGGTAAGAGGTGGGTGAAATGGGTGAAAGATGTCAAGAAATGCAAACTTTTAGTGATAACATATGTAAGTCTCAGGGATGTATAATGTATGGCAAAGATAAATAATAATACTATACTGCATATTTGAAAGTTACTAAGGATAGTTATTAAGTTTTCATCTCAAGAAAAAATTTTGTTGCTATGTATGGTAACGGATATTAACTAGAATTATTGTGGTGATCAGTTCATAATATATCAAATCATTATATTGTGCACCTATAATTGATATAATGTATTTCAGTCATACCTAAAAAAAAAGCTAGTGCACACACTCTGACAAACACACATGCTTATTTTAGTAACCATTTTGCTTGATTTTCAAAATGAGGAGTGGTTTTTTTATAGGTCAAATGTCATTTCACATTGAAATGAAGACCTTGTTTTGATTCATAACCTATAACATGTTGAATTTCTTTGATTATTTAACAATTGGTTATGATTACATTTATGGAATAAATGCTTTTGGTTTATGGAGTTCTTTTTTAAAATATGATATTTAAAAATCAGTAAAATAAAGTGTTAACATTTATTATATTTGTTTGAATATTCAGAAATAAGGTCTGCAGGTTTTTCTTTTTTCTAATGTAATCCTTAGATTGGTGATATACTTGCTTCATAAAATGATTTTGCAAGATTTCCTTCCTCTGTGCACTGGCATGGTGTAAATATTATCTCAGTTATCTGTTACTTGTGTCTGAAAGAATTTTACTTGTGAAGTTGACTAGACTTGTAAATTTGGGTAGTGTAGCTCTCTAGTAAATCTCAATTTTTTCCATGGCTCTTGGTCTCTTTTAGTTTCTATTTATTTAGTTCAATTTTTAAATTTATTTTGCTATAATATAATCTATATCATCCAGATTTTCAAATATGTTTGTATAGAGTTTCATAAAGTACTCTCGCATAATTTTTTAAATTTCTTGCATATCTGTAGTTTTTTCTCATTTTTAATATTGCACATTTGTGTTTTGAGTGGTTTAATTTATTAGGTTATATAGTTTTTCATTTTTTAAGGTGTTGAACTGATTTTTCCTGTTGTTTTTGTTTTCTAGTTCATTGTCCTCTGACTTTGTTCTGTCATTGCCTTTCTTCTGCCTTCCTGGAATCTATATTGTTCTTTCTCTAGATTCTGGAGATGAATGCTCAATTTTGGTATTTGTGATATTTCTTGTTTAGTAGTATATGTGTTTTATGCCAAGACTTATCCACTGAGCTCAGCTTTGGCCAGTGTATGTTTCTGTTATCTATATATTTTTAATATTATGCAATTTTCATTTTTAATCTTGTTTAACATATATATGAGAGATTTTTGTTTTTAAATTTCTAAGTGGTTAAAGTTTCTTTCCTAGTAATTTAATTTCTACTTTTATGGTATTATAATTAGAACATAGAATTATAGATCTTTGGAAACTTCATTGAAATTTTTTGTGTAGCCTAATATATGATTCATTATTTTCTTAATGCTCAGTATTTGAAAATGTGATATAGTCTTTTCTTTTAGATATACAATTCATTGCATATTAATTCAGTCTTATTAACTATATTATTTAGTTTCTAAATAGCACCCTTTTTATTTTCTTTTTTTAGTTTTAAAAATATATTTTTATTGATTTCAGAGAGGAAGGGAGAGGGGAAGAGAGAGATAGAAACATCAATGATGGGAGAGAATCATTGATCAGCAGCCTCTGGCAAAACCCCCACTGGGGATGGAGCCCGCAACCCAGGGATGTGTCCTTGACCAGAATCAAACCTGGGACCCTTCAGTCCACAGGCTGATGCTCAATCCACTGAGCCAAACCAGCTAGGGATATAGCGCCCTTTTCAATTGTTTGTTCTGTCTTGTGCTGGCTGTTGTTGAGTTAAAATTTCTGTTGTCTGTTTTCAGTGGTCATTGCCTTATATGTCTTGATAATATTATAGATGTTTAAAAATGTATGTGCATTATATCTCTCTATGATTGGCATTGTTTATTGTTATAGAATACTCCTTGTCTTGATTGTTTTTCCCTGAATATAACCTTTTCATGATATAAAAAATTTAGTTGCTTATATTCCTAATGTCCAGACAGCCATTTTTAACATTTTGATGTATATACTTTTATATTTTAATTACTTACTTTTAAAGAAATTAAAAAACATCTTAAAAACAATTCAGATGATACTGTAGGTAGTTTTGTATAACCTTCTTAACTTAATAAATTATTTTCCCATCCATTAAATATTCCTAAACATATTAAGTCCCCTTTTTCCTGATTATTTTTGCTCATTCAACTGAAAAAAAAAATGGATTTACTTTAAAATTATTTAGAATTCCCACCACTATTTATATTTCAAAATATCTCTTTCTAAAGCCTTTTTCTTTTTGTATGTATTTGCTTACTAAAGTGGGATTGTAGCCCTGGCCCATTTGGCTCAGTGGATACAGCCTTGGCCTGCAACTAAAGGGTACCTGGTTTGATTCCGGTTAAGGGCACATGCCCAGGTTGCGGGCTGGATCCCCAGGAGGGGGCGTGCAGGAGGCAGCCAATCAATGATTCTCTTTCATCAGTTATGTTTCTTTCTCTCTCTCTCTCTCTCTCTCTCTCTCTCTCTCTCTCTCTCTCTCCCTGCCTCCCTCCCTCCCTCCCTCCCTCCCTCCCTCCCTCTCTCCCTCTCCCTCTCTCTTTCTCTCTGAAATCAATAAAAATATATATATATTTTTAAAAAGTGGGATTGTACTCCACGTGCTGTGTGTTTTTTTGTACTGTTATAAGAATGTGCCCCAATTTTAATTTCCCTATTGATAGATATTTAATTTATTTCAAGTGCTTCTTTTGGTGTACATCTCAGGTTAATTCTTGAAAATAGAAATACTGTGAATATGTTTAAGGTTGTTGTCACATTTATGATTGCTTTTTCTCAAATTAACATTTCTTATAGAGTGAGGCAAATTATTTCATTTTATCATGTCTAACACAAATGAAGTATTTGATTTCTGTGTTATTTCCTGTTTTCAAAAAATTGCAGTCCAGAAATTTACCACCAACACTCTCCCTCCCCCTTGAGATCTGGAAATAGAAATACAGCTACTGTATACGTTCCCTGCTTAATAATCTAGAAAATCACATATAGTTACTTCACAGACCTTCATTCAATTGTGTGGAACACATTGAGGGGTAAATAGACATGGCTGTTATACTTTTTACTTATAAATACTCAGACAATTAGTCCTTCCTAGGGACTGCTGTTTAATGTTCCTCACTAAAGAAAAATCTCTCCCTCTGGGAGGTGGAGGAGGGTGGATGGGTGGGAGGTGATCAACCAAAGACCTTGTATGCAGAGATGCATAACCCATGGACACAGACAATAGGTTGCTGAAGGCCTGGGGTGGGGGGCAGGGGTGGGCTGAAGGAGGTCAATGGGGGGGAAAAGATTTATTAAGAAAAAAAAAAAGAAGTTGTCAACATACTATTTAAGGACTCATGTATGACTAAAATTCATGGACAGGCAAAATGAGGAAATCTTAATAAACATGTTCTTAATTGAAAAATGTGAAATATACTGCATGTTAATAGAAAATTTAAAAAAAGAAAAATCTCTCCCTCTCAGTATAACTTTCTGCGTGTCTCCAAACAATATTTATGTTAACTTATGTTAATTTCTAAAGATGTAATTAGGTACAAATTAATGTTTTACTTGTTACTGATATTAGCCTACAAGAAAAATGAGTGGTTATATATATGGTCAGCATGTCACTTTGAGTGCAGGGTCTGTTTCTTATTCATTTTTATTTCCTTAGTCTAACAGTGCTTTTCAGACCTTGGCTTGCCTCCGAATCATCTGGAGAGCTTGTTAAAATGCATAATGCTGGACTTGATCTAAGAATTCTCGATTTAATAATTCTGGGATTGAACCTGAGAATTTGCATTTCTACCATGCTCCTAGATGAGGCCAATTATGCTCAGCCAGGGACCACTGGATGAAACTAGTCTAAAATAATGAGCACATAACTTGGTATAGAAGTGGAGCATGCTAAAAAATTTTTAAGTGCTGCTAGCACTGAATTCCTCATGCTGTTTTCAGCTGAACTGTTCTTTCTGCACTCTGTTTTCAAGTGAAGAGGCTATTTATATTTATATTTGGTTATAAGACTATATTTACATACATTAACTAGAAAAACAAAAGATAGTAATATTAGAATCATAATGTTTTTGTGCTCCTTTTTAAAGCATCATCAGGATAAACTTCAAAATTAGCTTTTAAATTAAAAGTTTTTAAAATTTTTATTAGTCAAACACTGTATTTATAAATAATGAACAGTTTGTCATTATTTATTTTAAAACTTCTTTATAAATGAAAATTAGTCTATAATCATAATTAATTACTAGATGAAATATCATTGATTCTCAAGTAATTCCACTTCATTTCTTGCCAGGTTTATCAGTACTTTGCTACTAAGGGTCATATATTTAAGTACAGTAAAATAATCAAGTCAATAATTATATTTCCACAATAGATTTTAAACTGCAGTAAATTTCAAGGGTAAGGATGAACTATACAAAAAATAAATTTAAAAGTTTTATATAAGATTTGTTTAAAGAATTAAATAATACTCAGAGAATTTTGTGAAGTAATTACTAACTCATTTGTTTTTGTAAGTTTTTTTGGAAGTGGCTTTAGGCTCTTACATATTGATAGTCAATATTGAAAAACAGTATTTTCTTGCTATGAGTTAGTTGACCTGTTTTGAAATTGATAACCCAGGGAAGCAAAGCTGCCTTTGCTAGTTTATGAATAAAGATAAAATAACAAAAATACCCAGGATTCATATCTGATATTTGAATACCAGATTCAGGTCTGGTATTCAAAATATACAAAGAATTCATTTTTATGGCCAAGTAGTATTCCATTGTGGAAATGTACCACAGCTTTTGTATCCACTTATTTACTGATGGGCACTTGGGCTACTTTCAAATCTTGGGTATTGTAAGTAATGCTGCAATGAACGAACTAGTGTTTCAGGTTTCTGTGCATGTATTCCCAGATTGCAACAGCATGGATGGACCTGGAGAGTATTACACTAAGTGAAATAAGCCAGTCAGAGAAAGACAAGTACCATATGATTTCACTCATAAGTGGAATTTAATTAACCAAATAAACTAACAAAGTGGAGACAGACTCATGGGATAGAGAACAGCTGTTAGAGGTGAAGGTGTTGGGGGCTGGGTGAGAAGGGTGAAGAGACTGAGCAAAGAAAAAAAAGATTCTCATGGACACAGACAATAGTAAGGGGGTGGGGAGAGGTAGAAGAGGGTAAAGAGGAGATCAACGGTGTTGGAAGGAGACTTGACTTGGGTGGTAAATGCACAATATAATACATGGATGATGTATTGTAGACCAGAAACGTATATAATTTTATTAACCAATGTCACCTTTATAAATTCAATAAAAAATAAAACATACCAAGAATTCTTAAAACTCAACATAAGAAAATAACCTTTTAAAAAAAAAAATTGGCCAAAAACCTTAATAGATATGTCATCAAGGAAGATGGCAAATAAGCATCTGAAAAGATGCTCTACATCGTACATTGTCAGGGAAATGCAAACTAAAATAGTAATGAGATACCACTTCATACCTGAGTTAGTTTGATCTGTTTTGAAATTCAAACACTTACACCACCAAATGCTGACCAGGATGCAGAGCAACAGCAACTCTCATTCATTGCTAGTGGAAATGCAAAATGGTGTGCAGCCACTTTGGAAGATAGTTTGGCTGTTTCTTACAAAACTAAACATGCTTTTACCACACAGTCCATCATTCATGCTCCTTGGTATTCACCCAATGGATTTGGAAAACCTGAACATGGATGTTTATAGTAGCTTTATTCTTAATTGTTAAATCTTGGAGGCAACCAAGATGTCCTTCAATAGGTGATTGGATGAATAAAGTGTGGTACATCCAGACAACACTGATGGCTTTTTCATAAGAAGTTATATATTATGTAAAGTCATGGGTGTAGCCTCAACATAAGTGATGTTTTTTTTAATGTGTAATAAAAATAGTTTTTAGAGCCATATATATTTACTGTGATAATCTTTACTGTTTGTCTTTAAATAGTGGTTTTTACTTTCCCTAATTTACATTACACCAAGAGTCCTCTCATGTATTAAGAATGATACTTTAATATTGTTAGTTTTTTTTTTAGATATAGCTACTAAATGGTCTTACCATTTGGTACTTAATGTTTTGTATTACATTTGGATGTTTCATTAATGTTGATTTGAAAAACAATGTTTTGAGTAACTTAGAAGCATCTTTAATTGATCATGTCTAACTCAGAATATGATAGAATGTTTTAAACATTACACAGGGTCATGAAAATCTTAGCTTTTAAGGGATTTTAGTAGTATAGCTTCTTAATTGGTTTTTCATGAAGATTTTGAAATATGTTTGAGTTGCTGTGAGAATAAGGAGTAAAGACAAAATTTCTTACTTTGTTTTGTTCAAGACACCTAGCTGTTGGGTGGAAGAGGGAGCAGAAGAGAGGTCACATCAGCGTTCTGCGTCATGGGGGAGTGCTGATCAACTGAAAGAGGTAAGGTATTTCTGATTGTAGTCTATAACCTGTTTTTATCCTAGCAAATTATCTTACCATTTCCTGAATATAATGGTACTTTCTTTCAGAGTTTAGGAGTTGCCCTCCACGTTTTGGTGAAAAAAATCCAAGTTTACCTTATTTGTGCTCTTCATGTTCTTTATAAATGTTTGCTCTGCAAACTCTCAGCTTTTGCCTTTTTCAGAATGAATTCTTATTTATTTATAATTGCTATATCTTCTTCCTTTTGGTTATCTTTTGTTCCCACTTCAACTTTCTTGTTTTTGAGTTATAGCAATGAGAACTGTAGATCATAGTTTTGTACAATGGTAGGAAAGGGTTTTCTGCTTCTAATAACTTTTTCATGATAGCCAGCATATTGTTGTCCTTTGAGACCCAGTAGTACAGTGGAATTCATATCTTTTATAGTTTTTATTCTCTTATTCATTATGAATAACCCAAGTTGTGATCATCTTTATGTATATTTTGGGTTATTTTCCTGATAGTGTTATCTTTTATCTATCTAAAATTCTTTTATTTTCATAGAAACTGAATTGAAAGGTCATCTAGTCCAGCGGTCACCAACCTTTCGGACCTCATGGACCACCAGTGGTCCTCGGACCACTGGTTGGCGACCCCTGATCTAATCTATCTTCTGTGTAAACACTCCTTTAAAAAAAATGGTTATCTAGTGTATTTTGATCATTCTTGGTGAGAGAAGCTCCTCACTTTGCTAGAGAACCAAACTAGTTCAGTTGTTTCAGCTTAAGTTGTTAAATAGTTCATGTTGTACATTGAACTCAGAATTATACCCCTTAGTTTTGACTCTGCTTTCAGTATCATTGTGTAAGACAACTTTAAATATTTAAAGACTAGCAATACGTTACTTTTCTCCAGGATAAACATTGACATTTCTCTCAAATAATTTTCATATATACCATAGTTTCCATATCTTTTAGTATCATTTTAATATACTATGGGCTATCAGTATCTTGCATATACTATGGTATCTCTATAATATTAGTATTATAGTTTCTCTGTAATGTTAATGTAGAGAAATCCTCAACTTCTGTCTACCCTACACACAAATGCATGTACACAAAATCAGTTTTTCCCAGTAGCAAGGAAGAAAGAAACGAAGGGAGGGAGGGAGGAGGAAGGAAGGAAGGAAGGAAGGAAGGAAGGAAGGAAGGAAGGAAGGAAGGAAGGAAGGAAGGAAGGAAGGAAGGAAGGAAGGAAGGAAACTGGTTTAATATATCTAAAGTAGCTACATATCTATGCATAAAATACAAATACCAAAAAAGTGAACTTTCAGTTTTATCTCAGAAGTCAATACAATCTCAAAGTAATAGCCAAGATTTGGTATGATTGAACTTTGGATTACAACAACCTAGGATATGCATGATTGAAAAAGGAGTGGTTAGCATTAATTACTGAGTGGGAGATTTGATTGCTCTCCCCACAAAGCAACCATAACACTGGCTAAAACAAATAATTCAGTGTTCTGGAAGTCAACAAACAAATTGAGAAGTTTTGTTCATGAAAAGTACTGAACTCATGGCAAGAATAACACAAGTTTGTGGTGTTCTTATCTGGTGCTACTCCTTTCCCCCTTCTTACTCATCCCCTGCTTTGTTGGTGTGACATTTCAACCAGGATGGAGCCGGCCTTGAAAACCAGAAGCTTTGCTGCCCCTACTGCTGACAGAGTACTTGAAACAGAGTATTGAAGATTAAATTAGTAATCTTAGTTGCAAATGAACAGGGAGAAACAATGGCTCCGCTAGTCTGAGGTTGTAGTCCTGTTTCTGGCAAGTAGAGAGATTTTATCGAGTTGTAAGAGGCAAGACAGCCACAGGGGCTTGATAAGTTCACCACATATCCCAGCTTGACTGGATATGCACAGCAGAAAGTGAAGTGGGCCCAAACCACCCATGCATCACTGGTCAGAGGAGACTATAAATGCATAGAGAGGAGATTCAAGCAGGCCTAGTGATAAGAAAATTTGGGGCCAACTTGTAAAGGGCTCAGACTTTGCGCTACTCATTCTATACTCAAATTACATCTGAGAGTAGGAGCCTTACTGGTTTGTAACACTCAGTATCATTATTAAGATGGTAATTCTCCCAAAATCGATTCATGGTGATCACCATTAAAATTCCATACTTTTTGTTTTGGGCAGGAATTAACAAGGTAATAACCCTAAGATTTACATGGAAATGCAAAAGACCTAGAATGGCCAAAATAATTTTGAAAGCAAGGAAAATTTTGGGAGGATGTACATTACACAATTTCAATACTTCTTATAAAAGTACATTATAAGAATGCAGTTGGCAAAGTATTAGCATAAAAGAAGACATATAGATAAATGGATCAAAATTGTGAATCCAGGAGTAAACCTTATATTTATAATCAGTTGATTTTATTCAACAAAGTTAATAACACAATTCACTTGAAAAGGACAGTGTTTCCAACAGTGGTACTGGGATCATTTTATATCCATATATAAAGAAAAAACTTAAGCCCTTAAATGAACTCAAATGGATCATAGTTCAAAATATAAGTTCGAAAATTATAAAACTTCTAGAAGATCTTGGATTAGGTGGGGCATTCTTAGGTGCAACACCAAGAGCAAGGCCATAAGAGAAAAAAAATATGAATTGAACTTTATTAAAATGAACATTTACACATGACTAAGAGCATGCACAGACAAGCCCCAGACTGGAAAAATATTAGCAAATTATATATTTGATATAGGCCTTATCCACAGATATATAAGGAACTCATGCAAATTAATAATAAGACAACCCAATGGGTAATACACTTGAATGGAAGTATTTTCACCAAATATTTATGGGTGCCAAAAGGTATTCTGCATCATTAGTCATTAGACAAATGTAAAATTAAATCATTAAATACAACTACACACAAACTACAACGACTTTAATTTAAAAGACAATGTTGAGTATTGAAAAGGATGTAAAGAATCTGGACCCCTCAAACATTGTTGGGAATATAAAGTGGTACAACGACTTCGGAAAATAGTTAGCCAGTTTCCTTAAAAGTTAAAACATCAACTTAGCATATAACCCAGCAATTCTATTCCTAGGAATCTGTATAATAAAGATGAAAACACCTGTGTACTTTAAGATATACACTGTTATTTATAGCAGAGTTATTCAGAACAACTAAAAACTGGAAATTATCGATCAGTTAGTAACTGGATAAATAAAATGTAGTATATTCATGCAGTAGCATACTATCTACACTAATAAAATAGAAACATGCAAATTGGTGTCACTCCGCTATGCCCACCAGCCAATCAGAGTGACTATGCAAATTAATCCAACAAAGATGGTGGTTAATTTGCAAACGCAGGTGGGAGCGAAGACTGAAGACAGAAGAGGCTTGGCTTCTCTGATGTGGCCGCACCAAAGGCCTGGGTCTCGGGTGCCAGAGGAAAACTGGTGCCAGCGGAAAACCGGTGCCGGCAGCCAGGGGAAGGAAGGCCTATTGTGCGAATCTTCGTGCAACGGGCTTCTAGTTCAGCAATAAAAGGAAACAATGTACTGAATACTAATGCATGCTACAGTGTAAATGAAATTCAAAAAGATTTTACTAAGTTAATGGTCAGCAATTTTTTTCTGTAAAAGGCCAGATAGTAAATATTTCAGGGTTTGTGGGCCATATTATCTTTGTTGCAATTACTCAGCTCTGCTATTGTAATGTGAAAGCAGCCACAGACAGTATGGAGTGGGTGTGGTTATGCTCCAATAAATTTTATTTACAAAAACATGTGGCAGGCTAGATTTGACCTGCAGATTGTAGTTTTTCTAATCCCAGTTAAATGAAAGAAGCCAGATGAATAAGACTACCTATGATATGGCTCCATTTATATTGAAATGCCAGAAAAGGCAAATTTATACAGGAAAAAAAGAAGCCCATTAGTGGTTGCATGTGGCCAGGAGTGGGGCTGGGAGAGTGGTTATGGGCTACAAATAGACTCAAAGCAAATTTGGGGTTGATGAAATAACTCTAACTGCATTATGATTGTTATAGAACTCTGAAAAGTGATTAAAAATTACTGAATTTTACCCTTCAAATGGATGAAGTTAAGGGAATGTAAATTATATCTCAGTAAAGATGAAAGAAAAAAGGAAAAAATATAAGACACTGGTGGCTTTTTTGTGACATGTCATGAAGGTATTAAATTCTATATGATACATATAACTATGGCTAGAAAAAGTATAGGAGTATATGGGTGAAGTCTAAAAGTAAAAATAAGAATTGGCATTTGAGAAAATTATGAAAAATAAGAGCTGTTATTAAAATAGTAATATTATTAAAAGTTATATACTATAATGTTTTTAAAAGATGACTTGAGCCCTGGCCTGGTGGCTCAGCTGGTTAGAGCATCATGGCATACGCCAAAAAGATTTCAGGTTTGATTCTTGGTTTGGGTGAATATGGGAGGCAACAGATAAGGTCGATGTTTCTCTCTCTCTCCTCCTTCATCTCTCAAATTAGTCAAATGGATGGATGGGAAGGAAGGAAGGAGGGAGGGAGGGAGGGGAAAGAAAGAGAGAGAGAGAGAGAGAGAGAGAGAGAGAGAGAGAGAGAGAGAGAGAGAGAGAGAGAGAGAGAGAAGAGAGAGAGAGAGAGAGAGAGAAAGAAAGAAAGAAAAGAAGAAAGAAAGAAAGAAAGAAAGAAAGAAAGAAAGAAAGAAAGAAAGAAAGAAGAAAGAAAAAGAAAGAAAGAAAGAAAGAAAAGAAAAGAAAGAAGAAAGGGGGGGAGGGAGGAAAGGGAAACGAAAGGGGAAGGGAAACGAAAGGGAAGGGAAAGGGAAAGGGAGGAAGGGAAGGAAAGAAGGAAAGGAAAGAAAAAAGAAGAAAGAAGAGAACAAGCCTGGGTCATGTTTACTGTGGATTAGGGAGGATTTTTAAGCTAATTTTAAGAGAGTGTAGATTCCTACACATTTTAAGAGCGCCAAATGTATCTTTCAAATAAATAGTGGGATATTGGAATGGAGCTGTTTGCATAAATAGAGATCTAAGACTATGTAGGTAGTAAAACTGTACCGGAAATAACCCCATGTAACATTGTTGGTGTTTTCCAGTGGGCCAGAGAGACAGCTATGTAAAAATGGAAATAGTAACCATATGTTGTATGTGTACATGGCATCTGGACTAGAGCTCTACCCATGTGGGACCAAGGCCCCAGTCATACTAATTTAAAACCTGCTCTGGAGCTATGCAACTCCAGAGGCCAGTCTGAGCAACCATGAAGTAACATGGCAGGAAAGAGCTCACTAAGGACAACACTCCCACCTAAGGTGACCTTGCAGACAAGTATTTTAGGGAATGTAAGGAAATCTATTGCCATAACACATAGCAGATATATTAAATAGAACCCTGTACATATGAAGAAGTAGGATAAGAACGCAGTCCCAAAAATAACGTTAAAATAAGAATTTATAATTTCAAATGAAATAGTAACTTTCAATGAGAATAGGAATAAATAAGAACAGGCAGAATGATAAAGGTCCATTTGAAAATCTTTTAAGTAACGAAAGTTGGTGAAATAAAAAACTGTTTACTGGATCCAAAGGACATAGCAGAAGAGAGAATTAGTGAATCAAAAGACTCAACTGAGAATTGAAAGTCAGGATGAGCAAATCATCTAAAATATAGAAGAAAATGATAAAGAAGTTTTAAACATGAAAGAGAAGTTAAGAAACATGGAAAATAGATTTAGGAGTTCCAGAAAGTAAGAATAATAAGCATCAGGGAAGAGAAATTTTTTAAGGATGAAAATTTGCTAGATTTGAAGAGCCATGTATATCTTTATATTGAAAAAGCCCACCAGTTCCAAGGAGGAAAAACAGAACAGTGAAAAAATTCCAACCTTTAGGTCTAGTGTATTGGAATTATAGATCAAGGACACACACACACACACACACACACACACACACACACACATTTGGAAAAAGGGCAGAGAACCTACAAAGAAATGTCAGATTATCAATATATTTATCACAAACTATTATTGATGTCAGTATACAGTGAGTTTGTGGTTTGTGTCTATGTTAAGAAAATGAGTTCAAGAGAAGCATCATTTTCCTTTAAGAGAAGATTACTTTTCTTCCTTTAGATTATGTTTACTGAAGGGTTGTTGGTCCAACCTTTATTTACATTTTGCAAACCAAAAAAGTACAAGTGTACTTTTCCATTGGTTAGATATGTGGTTCCCTGTTTATATAAAACAATTTAAAATTAATGTACACAGCATAACTAGAGTTTAAAAAGTCTGCTAAGTAAATGATAAAGATTTAATTAATACTTGTCACTTTTATGGTACTTGATTTCTACACATTTAATAGAGATAAAAGAGAATAAAGGTAAAATTTTAAGATATTTTTAGCAAACATTATCAGTCTTTAGTGGCACTGCATTTATTCATGGAATAATGTCAGATGACTAAGACTCTATGCTCAGTATTGTGTAGAGCATCTAGAATTTCAAAAGAAACAGTAGATAACAACAATCTACTTCTTAAATAGCTTAATTACATATTAGGAAAAGCAGCTAAGACTTTAAGGAATAATCACAAAAAGACTTTATATTAACTCCTATTGTCCTTGTTCAATGAGAGAAGAAGGGATATAGTTTGTGATAAATACATTTGTTTCCTGCCCATAGTACAAAACTATAATCTGATCACTTACACTCCTGCAGTCCCTTCAGGTGAGCATGCTTTCCAATCTCTTGCCATAGTCAACGCTTCTAACTTCTCTCATGGTTATATTGCTCGTATTCTCCCAACTAGGACCTTCTACAGCTGGGTGCCCTCATGGGGGAAGGGATCCTGGAGGCTCCTTTTCTGTGTCTTGTTCATCTCCTTCCTAATTCCATAGCTCCTGTTTCCAACCCCTCTGGAGTTGGAGCGTGGGGGAGAGAGGGAAAGGTAAGGGGAATAGATATGTTCCTATTTGACTGGTACTATTGTAAGACGCCTTGACATTCCCTGGGCTTGACAGATTCTTAAAACTTCTTTTTGTGACTTCATGGGTTCTTTGGAATTCCTTGTTGCTATACATCTCTTACCTTTAGTTCTGTCTTAATGGGTTAGTGAGTCTCTTACCTCTCCTTGGCCTCTGGAATTCTAGACCTAGATTTCACATTCTCAGCTGCTGACCTCCTTCACCCTTCTAGATGGCTTTCTTACATGGACCTAAGACAACCCTCCACAATGACTCTCACGCTCATTTCCCAAATGGTTCCTGGGAAACTCACATATTTTTTGTCTGGTTAATGTCTGGAGCTTATGCTGATTCAAATGCGGCAGTAAAACTCTGTTATCCTAGCTCCACATTTTGAGTATCTGGAGTGGGTATCAGATACGAATTCATCATGACCCCTTATCTGTGGGGAACATACATCAGTCATTCAAGTTGTCCCATTAAAACTCCTCTCCATTTGAGGCAAAGGAGAAAGTATATCTTCTTGGGTCTTGGATTTTATTTTTTTCCTACTTACAGCCTAAAAAGCTGTTTTTACTGTTTCATGGATGCTGGCAGAATCATGAAACTCCTGGTTTAGAGACAGTGGACTTCAGCACAGCAAGTATCAAGACTATCAAGTTGGCATTTGTTCTCCTGACCCTGCAGTCACATGGGGGAGATGGGGAGGGCCCAAATGGATGCCTGCCCATGCAGTAGATCCCATTTCAGAAGAGAGAGACAGAGCTGGGGGAATCCACTATTTTTATAGTAAGCAGTAAGCAAACCTTTTTGTCCCAGAAGGTGTCATTCCCAGAGAAAACAAAAACGGTACATGTTGTATTATTGTTTTAAATTTCTTTTTACTATTCATGATTTTGATAAAGATAAATTGAAAAAGGTGGGTTTACTATTCATAAGTCCTTCAGTGGAAATAAGGAAAAATCATAGGTTGCTTCTTTATCTTAGTCCTGCTCTCATTAGTAAGATAGTTTTTCTTAGAGGGAACCATCTATAGAAGGAAGGAAAAATGACTAGGTATGCTTCTCACTTCAAATAAAATAACAATTATTAGATATGATTTCATTTTATTTATTTAAATTTTTACTTATTTACTTTTAGACAGGGAGAGAAACATCAATTTGTTATTCCACTTATTTATGCATTCATTGGTTGATTCTTGTATGTGCCCTGATCAGGGATCGAACCCGCAACTCTGGCGCATCAGGACGACACTCTAACCACCTGAGCTACTTGACCAAGGCCAATTATTAAGTATTATTGATATGGACTTCTCTTTTTAAATAAGAAAAATAAAAGTTTCTTATAGTTTTACTAAGAGTATACCTTTCGCCCTAACATTCTTTTAGTATTGGTATTTAAATTGTTTTTTATCATACTATAGTAGGCGAAAATATTGCAATAATATTTTCTCTGGACCTAAAAGACAACAGAATGGAGAATTTTGATTATCCATTTGAAAGCAAGTGAATTGTGTGATGAACCTTTTAAAACTATATATTTTTAATAAGGTCTCTTTCAATCCATATTGAGTTATAAAGATGTTTTACAATTTTTCATTATTTAAAATTGTATCCAATAGGCACAGTTTTTAAGGTCCTAAATACTGCTTATCAGAAAAATAGAAACTTATCAGTAGGTTAGTATGTAGTCAGTTAATTGCTTCATCACATTTTTGTTCATCTTTATTCTATTTTCACATCTTGCAATATCTCCAACATTAAGAAAGGAAGTTACTTTGCGAAGTGGTTGAGATTATGAGCCAATACACAGTGACTGGTAGTTATTGCAGTTGAACATTAACCTGGTATTACTTTCAGCACTGTTGGTAGGAAATAGAAAGAAGTTACGAATTAAAGACTGAAGGACCAGGCCTGCCATTTATTAGCTGTGTTACATTGGAAAAGGTATTTTACTTTTTAGTGTTTTCTGGTCTGTAAAAGAGATACAATAAATCTGTGGGATCAAGCGGGTTTGTGAACTAAGTGTATTTTTAAATGTTAGTCTGGTATTGTTAACATGCCTCTGTTGAAACTTGTGCTTTGTAGGTAGTTGTAAATATACTTCTATATTAAAACTTATTTTATATGTATAAAGAAGATACTGGCTGTATCTTTGGGGATGAATTTGTGTGTGGGAGTATCTTTTTCTGTCTATTCCTAGGCAAGCATATCTGTGGGTATGAAAGGGTTGATGTTTGTGCAGGTAACCTCTCCCTATGCATGTGTGTGTGCTCCTTGTACATGCACGATTGTGCATGCATGTGCCTGCATTTGCTCATTTGATTATCATGGGTTGAATGAATAGCAGATAGTTCATTTGGGTTTTCCTGTTGGCACTTTAAAGAAAAACAGGAAGACAACACTGACTATGCATATTTATGGAAAGACAAAAAAAGTTTTAAATTTTTAGTTTTAGTGTTAGATTAGGTGGTGGTGCATTTTAAATTCCTCTGAACACTGTCAAGGAATATAATATTAAAAATTTGTTTTTGACTACAGGACCTTTCTTTTGAGACACTTTATCTTTACAAGCACTAAAGTTGGTCACATATTCCCTTTTTTTTCATGTAAAAAAGTGAATAACAGCTTGAGATTCATGACCTCTTGCTACATTTTTAAGAAAATTTCTTAGGTAAATAGCTTTAATAATTGGTTTGGTTTTTTGTTTTGTTTTAGTTCAGGTGTCAAATTATCATTTCCATTTGTATGTTTGTCTTCACTTTTTATAAGATTTCTTTATCTCCTGGTGAGTTATTAACTTGATTCTTTAAACAATAGTGAATAGTAGTTAAGATAGCAAACTCTGGACTCAGACTTCCTAAATTTAAATATTTGTTTCACTACTTCACTGTGTGACTTTAAGCAAGCTCTTTAATCTTTCTACTTCTCATTTTCCTCATCTATAAGATGGGGATAAGAGTAGTACCTGTCTCATCTGCTTTTATTGAAAAATGAATGAGGTGATTCCCATAAAAGCACATGTGCCTTTTTTTCCTGGTTGTAAACCAGCTCTCTTTTCTTTTTTTCTAAAAGCCTTAAAATCCTTTTTCTCCTACTACCTTTTAAGAATTCTCATTTCCCTGGCCTGTGGAATAGAATTCATTCTGACAAACAGTGCCTCAAGCAGTTATTTAAGGCTGAATTTAGTTTAGTTTTATTTTGTTTTTAAATGCTAACAATAGTATGTTGGGGTGCGGGGGCGGGGTACTAACAAAACAAAAATAGCAAATAAGGATGATGTTATCAGGTTTTCAAAAATTTACAATAAAGTGTATTCCTAATTCTCAGATTTTAAGTGGGGCCAATCCTTGATTTTCGTTTATCTGATTCCACAAATGTTTTAGTCATTTCTTTGTATGTATGGTATTTCTTCTGCCTACAATGATTATTTCTTCTTTTGACCCAGGATCACTTATTCATTAACTTTTTAAAACTTTGCAGCTTATGTGCTTGCGACCTCTTTCATGTTGGGATGTCAGACTACCAGTTTCAGCCCGATTCCCCACAGGCCAGGCCAAGGGACCCTACCAGTGCACAAATCCGTGCACCGGAGCTCTAGTTGACATATAACATTGTATAATTTTAAGGTATATAATGTAATCATTTGATATATGTATAAGTTCCAAAATCATCACCTCACACAGTTACAGTTTTTTATGTATTGTGAGAACTTTTAAGATCTCTCTTAGCAACTTTGAAATCTACAATATAGCATTGTTAACTGTGGTCACTTGCTATACATTACATTCCCAGAAATGACTCGTCTTACAACTGGAAATTTGTACCCTTTGACCAGCTTCACCCATTTCCTGCCCCCCACCACTCCATCTCTGGCAACCACCAATCTTCTCTCTGTTACTCTAAGCTTTTTTTTTTTAGATTCTACATATAAGTGAGATCATACAGTATTTTTCTTTGCCTGCCTTATTTTACTTAGCATAATACCCTCAAGGTCCAGTCTTAGGTTTTCTTCTTAAGGTCACAGAATCGCTAATGAATATTTAGAAACACAAAGGAAGATTAATCTATAGTTTAGTTTTAAAAATTCAGTCAGTATAACTCAGTAAAAAGTTGTGTGGTCATTTCATCATAGTAACTGGGGTAGGGAGGCTCACCAAAGTGAGGACCAGGAGCTTCTGTGTGATGCGATGGAATGTGGGCTTTAAGGAGGCAGTCTCAGGCAGAGGATCAGAGCTGTGCATGAGGTGGGAGGGGTGTGTGTATGTGTGTGTGTGTGTGTGTGTGTGTGTGTGTGTGTGTGTGTTGGGGGGAGCGTGGAGTTACGGTTTCCTTCTACATCTCCCTCCCAGAGGAAACCTTTGTGTCTACTCTCCACTGGTGCTAAGGTCAGGGAGAAGAGGTGGCTTTGGCTGTAATGAGGTCTTGAGCATCAAAGGGAAAAGAGAAGACAAACTCTAAGTAAAAACCCTGGAAGGTGAGAACATTGCAGTTTTACTATGTAGGTCTGCGCCTCTTCTGAATATGGTGTAAATAACACAGGGACCTCCTGTACTCTGAAGCAAAGGGGGATTTTTGGTGTCTTGCTTTCATTTCATAGTTCTTGACAAAAAATTTGTAAATGTTCTGAGTACATATCTATATATATAAAAGCCAAGCCACCAGAACGACTGGAACAACAGGTTGCTATGACACGCATTGCAGCCAGCCAACTGGCCTGATTGGGGGCAGGGCTGGCCAGCCAATCTCCTGCAGCCTCTCCTTCCCCAGCCGGCCCCCATTGGCCCAATCGGGGTGGACTGGAGTCCACCCATGCATGAATTCGTGCACCAGGCCTCTAGTATATATATATTTAGGAAGATGAGCTTCACTTTTACTCTAATCTCTGCTGAATTCTAAATAAGAGCATCGCTATGTTATATTCCAAAAAGGAACAGTATTGTGTGAAAATTATAAGGTTGCATAATTTAAATTGGTATCTCTGCAAACTAAGGTGTGTACCGTGATGTATACATTTTGTTTTCAGGGGTTTGTTAATACATTAAGCGCCCTGTCAGTCACTGGTGACTGACACTATGCTTTCTGTCCGGAAGACAAAACAGGCTGGGCACTTAAGGTGTTAAAGCTGTTTAGGACACAAAGTTTTCTGGCTTATTTTGATGTTTCAAAGGCCTTTATTTATTTTTGTTTATTTTTAAAGGTATTTTTAAATGGAAAAGCACTAATTGCTTTGATTAATCTCTAAGCATTATGGGCTCTTTTATATGAACTCTGGCTGGTTTCAAAATACCAATAAACATCATTGATACTCAGAAAACACTTAATTTTATATCTCTATCCTAATTAAATGACTTGTACGATTTGAAATTCTATATTTTTATCATAGTGAATAAACTGTCTTGATTTATAGTAATTACCTACTAATTTTTATTCCTTTTCCAATGAAAATTAACATTCTTTAGAAGAAAGTTACCTCATTACAATAGCACAAGAAATACATAGACAATCATATTTGTATATCTTTGCAAAGATGTTGCATGAAAAGCCCATAAGCTACAAAGAGATTTAAGAAAAGTAAAGGGATAAGTGGATCTTACTATAAAAGAAAGGATATAAATTATTCCTTTGGTTAAGTGCTTTATTTCTTTCCATGCTGTTTCTCTTCTATTTGCCAAAAGTAAAAATGAATTTTCCCTGTAACCTATATACTTTTTCCCTTGAGCTTTAATAACAACTGTCTATTTTGCTTTTTATTGTCATGGTTATTAAAGGTAAATATTCAGCTAATACTAAAATATCTTGTCTTTTTGCTTTACTGTATCTCTTTGAGGAAATATATTTTACAGACTTTACTTTATATTTACACTTCAGCTAGTAGGTAACATAAAAGTGGTTTTTCAGGTATAACTGTTAATTGACGTAATATTTTCATAAATAATGCCAATATTAAATAACTTCCCTCAAATTGCTAATGATACTCTTTAAAATGCTCAGGAATATTTTATTCCTGGTCTAGCACATTTTAAGGACATTGTACTTTACCTAAAATACATTTGTAATTTAATGATTTCCAAGCCATATTGTAGTCAGTGACTTTTCTTTAGCCTGTGAGTGTTACCATTACATTTAGGGGAATAACCCAAAGTTATATTTGTTTTTTAAAAGTTGTGTGATTAGAGCCAGGTGTCTGTCAGTGAACGAATGGATAAGGAAGATGTGGTATATACACAATGGAATATTATGCAGCCACGAGAAGGAAAGAAATTCTGCCATTTGCAGCAACACGGATCAATCTTGAGGGCATTATGCTAAGTGAAATAAGTCCTATAGAGAAAGGCAAATACTGTATGATATCAGTTGTATGTGGGACCTTAAAGAGCTCAATTCATAGAAATAGAGAGGAGAGTTGTGATTATCAGAAGCTGGAGGATGGACAAAGTAGGGTTGGTCAAAGGGTCAACACTTCCAGTTATAAGATGAATGAATTCTGGGGATCTAATGTACAGCATTTTTATTATCTATATTAATAAAAGCCTATGTGGTCGTCACGCCCTCATGCTGTGACGCCCTCATGCCGCAACGAGCTATCACCAGGAGGCTGCGTGTCCAGCGGGCGTGTGCAGGTGGGCGGGGCTGTGTGCGCTCGCAGGTGGGTGGAGGCTTGATGCTGCGTGTGCCGCACGGAGGCGGGGCCTGTGGCTTCGCATGGCAAGGCCTGGTCATCCGCGGCTCCGTCCCGTGAGGCCTTGGAGTCCCACAGCTCCACATGGCATGGAGGCGGGACCCCTGGCTCCAGCCTACCTCTTTGGGGCAATCTATTGAGGAGCCCCAGATGGGTGGGCAGGGCCTACATCTTTGGGACGATCAACTGGGGGCTCCCGCACTGTGAGAGGGCACAGGCCAGGCTGGGGACCCCCCCCCCCACAAGTGTATGAATTTCTTGCACCAGGCCTCTAGTAGTTAATAATACCGAATTACATACTTGAAAGTTGCTAAGGGAGCAAATCTCAAATGTTCTTACTACAAAAAAGAAACTGTAATTAAGTGATGGGATGGAGGTGTTAGCTAATGCTCTGGTGGCATCATTTTGCAATATATAAATGTAGCAAATGAACACATTGTACACCTTAAACTTACAGAATATTTGTCAGTTATATCTCAGTAAAGCTGGAAAATTAAATGCCAGGTGTGTGACTAAAGAGT
This sequence comes from Myotis daubentonii, assembly GCF_963259705.1. Lineage (NCBI taxonomy): Eukaryota > Metazoa > Chordata > Mammalia > Chiroptera > Vespertilionidae > Myotis > Myotis daubentonii. The sequence goes on from NC_081849.1 coordinate 51,941,823, forward strand.
AATAAATAGTAAAATATTAAGTACTAATAAAATACTAATAAATTACCTAAATGCTTTGATTTTTGTTACCACTATGGAATTTAAAATTTTCAAGTATTTAGTGATTGATAAACCAGGTTGATTTTGTTTACATAAGACTTAACTAATATTGCCCCTATATTAAGAGATTGGGTTTGACTTTAATCCCTAGGAATGTGAAATACTAATTTCTCACCTTATAAAAAGCGTTTTAAAGAGGAAGATGTTTCTGGTGTTACAAAGGTAAAATCTGAAATAATCTGGGGAAATTTACTGTACGTGTTTACCAACAACATTATTTAAATTGTGCAATTGAACATTGTAGCATATATTTATTATTTATTATTTTTTTAAGTCTTAATCATTAAAACATGGAAGAATGAATCAGTCTATTATCCAAAAATTAAAGAAATAAGTACTTAAAAATTGGTAATCACTTTTGTTCTCTTTTTGCTTCTCCTGCTCTTTCTCCAAAGCAGATTGCCAAACTGCGGCAGCAACTACAACGTAGTAAACAGAGTAGTCGGCACAGTAAGGAGAAAGATCGTCAGTCACCTCTCCATGGCAACCATATAGCCATCAGTCACACTCAGGTAGGCTAACTTTTTGTTAAAGCGTTCATTATAAAGGGAGAATCTTTATCATTTTAGGTTTAATAATTAATGTAAATCCCTAAATCAGTGGTTCTCAACCTTCCTAATACCCCGACCCCTTAATACAGTTCCTCATGTTGTGGTGACCCCCAATTTCATTGTTACAAATTGAACATAATTAAAGCATAGTGATTAATCACAAAAACAATATGTAATTATATATGTGTTTTCTGATGGTCTTAGATGACCCCTGTGAAAGGGTCCTTCGACCCCCAAAGGGGTCGTGACCCACAGGTTGAGAACCGCTGCCCTAGATCTACTAAATTACTACTATTTGCTAAATTGTATAAGAAGGGATTTTTAGCCATATATCTAATCTTTTTAATAGCAGATATAGCTGTGTGTAGTTATCTCAAGGATAATTGATACTGGCTGGGCTGAAATCCTAGCTCATTCACTCATTAAGCAACTATGGGCATTATCTCATTTAATCTGCCTAATAGTACTGTAACCCATCTATCTCTGTATCTCTTATATATTTTACCTCTATTTTACATATGAAGAAATTGAGGACTATAGTTTTGTTGGGGTTTTCTCCTCCTAGGAACATGTACTAGCATAGCCCAATAGAACAAAATTTGGGGAAGGCTAGTCTAGACCAAATTAACTTACAAATATTTATGTAAATTTTAGTAAAGAAAATATAGTAGTTATGGCAGAAGAAACCCAAGTAGTATATAAAAACAAGTCCAGTCCTGGCTGGTTTGGCTAAGTGGCTAAAGCATTGGCCTGTGGACCAAAGGGTCTTGGGTTCAATTCCTGGTCAAGGGCACATACCTTGGTTGCAGGTTCCCCAGCCTTGGTAGGGGTGCTTACAGGAGGAACCAATTGATGTGTCTCACGTAGATGTTTCTCTCTCTCTCTCTCTCTCTCTCTCTCTCTCTCTCTCTCTCTCTTTCTCTCTCCCTCCCTCCCTCCCCCTCTTCCTCTCCTCCCTCTCCCTCTCTCCCCCTCTCTCTCCTCCCTCCCCCCCTCCTCTCTTTCTTCCACTCTCTCTAGAAATCAGTTGGGGTGTGTGTGTGTGTGTGGAAATCCTCTGGTGAGGATAAAAAACAAACAAACAAAAAACCCAGGTCCAATTAGGGATTGTTTCACAAATGTGAGGATGATTCAACATTACGGAATGTATTAGTTACATTCATTGCATCAGGAGGTCAAAATAGATGCTAAAAAAACTCTTCATAAAAACTCAGTATTCATGTATGATAAAATTTTCTTAAAAATAGGGTATATCTTAATATGACTAACTGCACGTATTGTGAGATTTTACTAATAAAATATTGGAAGTGTTTTTGTTATAATAAAAATCAAGTCATAGATGTCTGTAATTATTGATATTATTTGCTAATATATAGATGCTCTAGACCAGTGGTTCCCAACATGGGGCACATGCCCTACAGGGGGGCAATTGGATTTTTAAGGGGGGCAGTTTGAGAATGAGTTATTATGAACAGTGAATTTTTTGCATGTCTTATGGTTCTGGAGGTCTCATATACAGTATATATCTATATCTATAGATATAGATACAGATATTGACATATTTATGCATTTCAGTTTTCTATTATATGTTTTGAAACTTTATTTGCTAGTTTTTTCAAATCACTTCATATTATTATTTTTTTTTAACAATTTCATAGTGATTTCTTCCTCAGTACTTCAACTGTCTGTTCCTTTATTTTTCTCTTTCATGGATGCCATGTTCTTTGGAAGCTTGTTTAGACCAAGTTAATGGCCTTTTAGGCTTCCCCCATGTGAATAGGAATTCACTTTTTGAATAATATATCACGGAGGGGTGGGCATCAGGATTTCAGAGATGCTTAGGTGGGGCATGGCCAAGAAAAGGTTGGGAACCATTGCTCTAGACAGAGCAGTGAAAAAAAAGAAATAATTGATATCATTATTTGCATACAATATTATATATTTAGAAAATCAAAGTGAATGAACTGAACTATTAAAACTAATGATAGGACAGCTAAAATGGAAGATACTGACAATATCAAATATTGATGAAGATGTGGAACAACTAGAAGAGCTATACTTTGCGGCAGGGCCGAGGGGACACAAAATGGTACAGCCACTTTGGAAAACAATGTGGCATTCTCTTCAAAAGTTCAGTATACACTGACCATACAGCCCAGCGGTTCCACTCTTTAGTATCTGTCCATGAGAAGTAAACACATGTCCACACAAAGATTTATACAGCAATGTTCATGGAGGCATTATTCATAAGAGTGAAAAAATGGAAACAAACCAATATCCATCAGCTAGTGAATGGATAAACATTTCATATATCTATACAGTGTAATGCTACTTAGCAGTAAAAGGAAGGGCCTACCGATACTTAGATGGTTGAATCTCAAAAACATGCTAAGTGAAAAAAGTGAGGAGCAAAAGACTGCATACTATATGATTCATTATATTAAATTCTCAAAAAGGCAAAATTATAGAGACAGAAAGTATTAGGGTTAGGAATTGACTACAGAGAGGCCCTAGGGAATTTTTCAGAATGATGGAAGGTTCTAAATGTGATTATACTCGTAATTGGATGGCTGTGTATATTTACAAAGCTTAATGAACTGCATACTTAAAATGGGAGGATTTTATTGTCCACCATTTATACTTCATCAGAGCTGTAAAAAAAACTTGCAATTGCCAAGCAAGCCTCAGACATTTGAAGTGAAATTTCACATATGACTTCCTTTTTCTCCTTAATCTGATAGAATTAAAATATTATTCTTACTTTGTTTATTTCAAGCATCTTTTCTGTAAGACCCCAATGCATTTATAGTAGATCTGTTGACTTGTTGACTTAACATAAAAGAATTATGTGCTTGTTCCCAATTTACACAGAGCTTTTTGGCATTTGGTTATGTGTAAAAATAATCATCTTTTGTTATACACACTGAACTTTTTGTAGGTGAGAGGTGAATGTTCTTTAAAATACTCTAAGAACAACAAAAAAAAAGGATTTTAGATAAAACAAAATTGGCACTTGTTTTAATTTTTGAAGCTTGATGATGTGCACCTGAGGATTCATTATGCTATTCTGTTTAATTATGTTGATGATTATATTTTTTCATAATAAAAACTGAGAACTTAATGAGATGATTACATAAAATATAAACATAAAATCAGTACTTTTCTCTTAAATGTGAACTTCCGTACCCTCTACTTATAATGTTCTACCAAATGTGTGGGGTTGTTTTCCACACCAGCCCATTCACCAACTCTTCAAATACAAACTAAGAGTTTCACAATTCCATTCTGACACTAACTGCCTAGAGTTGGCATAGGGGCCCCGCTGGTGAAGGGCTCGGCCTCACCAGACTGCCCCCACCTGCAGATGCCGTTGCAAGTCCCAAATTGTCTTCTGTACTTCTACCAACTGGCTATAAAGAAGGGATTCCCACAACCCCTTCATCAGTTCAATAATTGGCTGTAATGGCTCACAGAACTCAAAGAAACACATTTATTGGTGTGTTTTAATTGTATAATAAAGGATACAGATGAAGAGGAACATAGGGCAAGATCTGGGAGATCCTCAGTGCAGGCACGTATGTCCCCGTGAAGTTGGGGTATGTCACCCTTTGGTGGATATGGCTATGTGTTCACCAACCTGGAAGGTATCTGAACCCATAGTTCAGGGGTTTTTTATGGAGGTTTCATCACATATGCATGATCCACTATTAACTCAGTCTTCATCCCTTCTCCCTTCCTGAGAGGATGAGGCAGGGTGGGACTCGCCAAAAGTTTCAAGCTTCTAATCAAAGCTTGGTCTTTCTAGTGACAGGCCCCCATTCTGAAGGTATTTAGGAGCCTACTAAGAGCTGTCTCATTAGAACAAAAAAGACTCTTGGCTCCTACCACCCAGGAAATTCCAAGGAATTTAGGAGCTCTGTGTCAGGATCTGGGGTCAAAAAATAAATATTGGAACAAAAGATGCTAATTGGCACTCCTATCACTCAGGAAATTACAAGAATTTTAGGAACTTTGTGTTAGGGACCAGGGCAGAAACCAAATATATACTTCTGGCAATAATGTTATATAAATAATGAAAAATATAACATGCCTAAAATTAAACCTAAATGGCTGAGGTTTTCTTAAATGACTGACAAAATGGAAATAGAAAATACTTGCAAGTAATTGTCTCAGTGCAGGAGACAGACAGACACAAACACACACACACACACACACACACACACACACACACACACACACACAAAACAGTAGAGTCACATGGTATACTTAACTTACATGATTTCAACTATGCTTTTTCAGTAAAAATGGAACAGGGTAAAAATTAAACAGTGCCAAAGATTATGTCTGCTATTCTACTTTAAAAGTGTATACATCTGTGTTCATGGATTGGTAGAATCAACATCATCAAAATGTCCATACTACCCAAAGCAATCTATAGATTCAATGCAATCCCCATTAAATTACCAACGGCATATTTCACAGATCTAGAACAGACGTTCCAAAAATTCATCTGGAATAAAAAAAGACCTCGAATAACTGCAGCAATCCTGAGAAAGAAGAACAAAGTAGGTGGGATCTCAATACCAGATATCAAACTGTATGACAAAGCCACTGTTCGTAAAACAGCTTGGTACTGGCACAAGAACAGACATATAGATCAATGGAATAGAATAGAGAACCCAGAAATTGACCCAAAGCACTATGCCCAATTAATATGTGACAAAGGAGGCAAGAGCATACAATGGAGTCAAGACAGTCTCTCCAATAAATGGTGTTGGGAATTGGACAGATACATGCAAAAAGATGAAACTAGACCACCAACTCACACCATACACAAAAATAAACTCAAAATGGATAAAAGACTTAAACGTAAGACGGGCAACCATAAAAATACTAGAGGAATCCATAGGCAGCGAAATAGCAAACATATGTCGAAGGAATTTCTTCTCTGTTAATGCTCCTAGGGCAATGGAAACTAAAGAGAAAATAAACAAATGGGACTACATCAAAATAAAAAACTTTTGCACAGGAAAGGAAACCATCAACAAAACAACAAGAAGACCCACTACATGGGAGAACATATTTGCCAATGATATCACTGATAAGGGTTTAATCTCCAACATTTACAAGGAACTCATGAAAATAATAGGAAGATAAACAATCCAATCAACAAATGGGCAATGGACCTAGATAGACACTTTTTGAAAGAGGACATGAAAACATGCTCTAAGTCACTAATTATATGAGAGATGCAAATCAAAATGACTATGCAGTATCACCTCACACCTGTCAGAATGGCTATCATCAACAAATCAACAAACAACAAGTGTTGAGAGGATGTGGAGAAAAAGGAACCCTTCTGCACTGCTGGTGGAAATGCAGACTGGTGCAGCCATTGTGGAGAACAGTATGGAGCTTCCTCAAAAAACTAAAAATGGAACTCCCATTTGACCCAGTGATCCCACTTCTAGGAATATATCCCAAGAAGCCAGAAACACCAATCAGAAAGGATATATGCACCCCTATGTTCATAGCAACACAATTCACCATAGCTAAGATTTGGAAACAGTCTAAGTGCCCATCAGCAGATGAGTGGATTAGAAAACTGTGGTACATCTACACAATGAAATACTACGCTGCAGTAAAAAAGAAAGAACTCTTGCCTTTTGCAACAGCATGGATGGAAATGGAGAGCATTATGCTAAGTGAAATACGCCAGTCAGAGAAAGATAAATATCACATGATCTCGCTCATTTGTGGACTATAGAGAACAACATAGACCAGGGGTTCTCAAACTTTTTAAACAGGGGGCCAGTTCACTGTCCATCAGACTGTTGGAGGGCTGGACTATAGTTTAAAAAAAACTATGAACAACTTCCTATGCACAGTGCACATATCTTATTTTGAAGTAAAAAAACAAAACGGGAACAAATACAATATTTGTATTTGCACGAACAAGGACAGATCCAAAGACGGAGAAACAGCGATCAGACTATTAATCCCCAGAGGGAAAGTAGGGGAGGGTGGGGGTAAGGAGAAGAGATCAACCAAAGGACTTATATGCATGCATATAAGCCAAACCAATGGACATGGACAACAGGAGGGTGAGAGCATGAGTCGGGGGGCGGGGGAAGGATGGGGGTTAATGGAGGGGATGAGGACACATTTGTAATACCTTAACTAATAAAGAATTTAAAGTAAAAAAACAAAAACAAAGTATATACATTATACATGCAGTCATACCTATATACTTGCATAACGGATTATTTTGATTGTGATTTTTACATTCCTTATAGTAGAACCTAAATTTCTGTATGTGTATCTGAACTTACATTGTTTTGAAAGGTCATTGTGTTTCTAATTTCAAATTTTCCATACTCTTTAGTTTTGATTTCTTTGACCACAAATAATTTGGTACTACCTTATCTTCTGATTTGTAGGCTACTGGATCAAGATCAGTCCCTATGCCTCTGTCAAATATATCAGTGCCAAAATCAGCTGTTTCACGTGTGCCCTACAATGTAGAAGGAATAAGTCCTGAGTTAGAGAAGGTATTCATTAAGGAAAATAATGGGAAGGAGGAAGTGTCCAAGGTAAGTTTACATGGAATGTTTGAATTCTTTTTAAAAAAATATTGTTAACTGTCTCAAAAGTTCTTTTTTGGTAACAGTTTTAAATGTAATTCACATACCATAAAGTTTACATGTTTAAAGTGTACAATTCAGTGGTTTTTAGCATATTCACAGAGTTGTGCAACCATCTGTACAATTGATTTTGCAGCGTTTCATCACCAAAAAGAAACTCCATACCCTTGAGCAGTCATCCCTCATTTCCCTCCAATGGTCCCAGCCCTAGGCAACCACAGATCTACCTTCTCTGTTTAAGGACTTGCCTGTTCCGGACATTTCATATAAATGCAAGCATGTACTCTGTAGCCTTTTGTAACTGCTTTTTTTATCCACTTGTCAGAAGTTTCTCTTCTGTTTTAACATGTATAAGTGCTTCATCCCTTTTTATTGCCAAATAATAGTCGGTTGTGTCTGGATCTTATTTATCCTGTCATCAGTTGATGAACATTGGTATTATTTCTACTTTTTGGCTATTATGAGTAATGCTGCTATGAAATTGATATACCAGTTTTCATGTGAGCATAATGTTTTCATCTCTCTCGGGTTTATACCTAGGGTAGTATTGTTGGTATGGTATCATGGTAACTTTTTGTTTAACCTTTTGAGGAACTGCCAGACTGTTTTCCAGAGTGGCTGCAGTGCACCATTTTACATTCCCACCAGCAGTGTATGAAGGTTCTAATTTCTGCATCTTCACCAACATTTGAAATTATCGGTTTTATTTTAGCCATCCTAGTGGATGTGAAATGGTATCTCGTCATTGGGACTGAGAGGCATTTCCTGATGGCTAATGATGTTAAACTTCTTTTCATGTATTATTGACCATTTGTGCATCTTCTTTGGAAAATTGTCTATACTTTGCCCCATTTTAAAATTAGGTTATTTTTCAATTATTGAATTGTAAAAGTTCTTTGTAAATTCTTTATTTTCTAAATAAAAGGCCCTTATTAGAAGTATTATTTGGAAATATCTCACATTCATTATTAGAAAATTTGGGTAATTTGCAAAGGAAATAGAAAACATTGTTTGTTCCTGGCCTTCAAAATTAAAATAAGAAAGAACAAACAGAAAAATGTATACTTGTGAATATTAGACTTTAGTTCTTATTGGCAAGTAAAAGTGATTTCGTGAGCAGTTCAATGAATTCATTCAGTATAAATTTACTGAATGTTCGCTGTGTGCCAGACCCAGTAAAAACTCATTAGTCGGGACACTCGTAAGTCAAGGCCCCACTGTACTTGGCATTCGGGATTCAGTGTTAAAAGAAGTCTCTATCCTTGGGGGATATTGTGGAAATGCTGACCTACAATACATATTGAGTGCTGCGTCATTTTAAAGACAATTTACCCATAGTACTTTGAACCCTAAAAACTTTGGGGAATGAAAGGAATTTTTTGTTCAATAAAGGTAACATGCAGAATTTAAGACACAAGATTGTTGCCTTTATTCTCATAAGAATCACTGATGCTGATAGTGGAATATGACATCAGAGGAAACACCATGTGTTTTCTGTGTGAAGCGAGAGTATGCACTGTCATTCACATGTGTAATGGTTATTCCTCCTGCAGCCTTTGGATATTCCAGACGGCCGAAGAGCTCCGCTCCCTGCTCACTACCGGAGCAGCAGCACACGCAGCATCGACACTCAGACCCCCTCTGTCCAGGAGCGCAGCAGCAGCTGCAGCAGCCACTCGCCCTGTGTCTCCCCCTTCTGTCCCCCAGAATCCCAGGACGGTAGCCCTTGCTCAACCGAAGATTTACTCTACGATCGTGATAAAGGTAAGAATGACACCACCCACCTCAATAGAGGGTTTGTTACAGGGCCTTGCTCACACTTCCTTTGCCTTAGACCATTGCATCATTTTTTTTTCTTTTGTTGAGTGGTGGGATTGTAAAGGATTGATTAACCTAGGGTTGTTTGTTCATTGGTTTTACATATTCCCTTCTTTGTGACTCTTACAAACATCTTCCATAAATGTGTCAGAGAAGCACAGCACATGATTCTGAGAGCCAATGAAAGCTGTAAAATGGGCTGTGTACAGCTTCATGTCAAATGACACAGGTTTTTCTTTGGTATTGCCCAGAGTTAATGATGGTTATGGTAGAGTCTTTATTTCTTGTGCCTCTAGTTAGACTGCATAATCAGATTACTTTGGGAAGAAATAATTTCTAAAAATACTGTTGGAAGAATGAGTATATTTTTTAACCAAGTAGATAAAGTTTAATACATTATCTACAGGACATCAGGGATTATATTATGTTGTATACATGAATTATTGATAGCACTAATAAGAGCACAGAACTTCTGGGATTTTTTTTTTTGTTGCTTGTTAGGCCCAAACCATTTCCCATGTTCTTGTGCTCAGTCTCTTGTTTCAGTTTCTGGCCCTCTCAGACCTAGACGGAGAAGGCAACAAAGACTGCCCAGCTTCCACCTTCCTAGCTACTTTCAAAGAAACACTGAAATTATTCTAAACACATTCATTGCTTCTCACCGTAGAAAAATAGGTCCTAAGCAATAAAAATTAAAAAACATAGAAAAATTAAAGTATAGAGCGTCTTAGAGGATTTTTATGGTCCTTGTCCTGACTTGACACCCCCCCACCTCCCTTTAATAGTTTAATTGGTTTCATTTTGAGATATTTTTACATGTGAAGTGCCCAGATCTTAAGTGCTCAGTGCAATGAATTTTTGTAAGTGGATGCAGATCAAGATTTAGAATGTTTAGCACCCCAGAGCCTCTCAGCCCCCTTCCCAGCGGTATCCTTCCCCTCTACCTGGAAGTCACCACCATTCTGACTTTCATCACCATAATCGAGTTTGTCTGTGTTACTATATTTCCTAGAAGTGAAATGGCATTTTGTGTCTGGCTTCTTTCATTCATCATTATGCCTGACTGTCTGCTGAGATTTAAATGGAACCTACTTTGGACTTTGTCCTCTGCTCTTATTTCCGTGGGTAGATCTCAGCGGTTCTCTCCTTTCTTTTTGCCCTTTCCTTTCTGAAAGCCTTATGAGCTCCCTTACCCCATTAAGGTTGTATTGATCAGGATAGCACCTAAGGCATCTTTGCTTCAAGTGGGAAGTCTTCAATTGGTAGGATGTTAGACCAGGAAACTGTCATCTCACTGAGGCATCCTACCAGAGCAAATGTCTTTAATCACTCCCTTGTAGCATTTTCAGTAGAACAATCAAGAAAACACTTTGCTTCTAGTAGGAGCATTTGTTTTGAAGGTAAATGGAAGTGTGAAATAACTTTAAACATGTTTTAAGCTACACAGGTGGTAAATGGCAAAACAGGTCTGTCTGATTGATGCCAAAGCCCATATTCTTTGTTAACACCCATAGAAAAGATAAGTATGTTTCAGATTGACCACTTTTGCTGCTTATTAGGACTTATAGTTGGTTTAAAATGAAAAGTAAACATAATAGTGACAGTATAACTAGACAATTAATTTTGGAGTTTTGTTTTCTTCTTTTTAAGTTTAATACTCGGGGTAACTAAGAGACGCTGACCCACAAAGGACATATTTTAACAAGTTGACAGATGAGTTCCATCTTGGTTCACTGGTTGTGAGGTTGCCTTCAGGACTCTATAAGTGTCTGTATTCCATGAGACAGATAAATCTGGGGCTCTGCAGTTCGATTCGAAGTTTAAAACCGTATATGTTCTTTAATGCCTTTTTTTCCTGAAGACTTACAATCTGTGTTCTTATGAGAAGGTATATTCATGCCACTTTCCTGCACTGCAAGGTCTTCTGCAGGGAGCACTCTTAACACCTGAGTGCGTTGACACACAGGAATGGACTTGAGTCCTTAAAGTTTGGGGCATAAACCTTGCATTAATTCTCAAGGATTCCATAAATGGTAGCTGCTGCTATAAAAATAATAATCATTATTATTATCTCCCCAGTGCAAACTTTTTCTCTACAACAGCAATTTTCAACCAGTTTGCTACAAGAATTTTTAAAACATTTAGTCAGGGACACTGACCTCTTTTCCCTCTTAGATTGTCAAATTAAAAAAATGACAACAGCCAATACAACAATAAACATCTGGTGTGAATGAATCAAAATGATACCTTATGGGGGTGGGGAGGTCAGATCTCTATGTACAGTCTAAATTCTGGTGATTTTTTTAAAGGTACTTATTTTATCTTATACTTGTCATTTTTTGCAATAAAACGTAAATTGCTCTTTTGTTTCCGTATATTTCCAGTAAAGAAAAAAGTGAAATTTAATAGGTTTCTAACAGGTTTACATCATTAACTATGAAAACAGAATTGATTCTATAATGTTGTAGTCAACTAGGATTGATTTGGAGCACCCCCATGTTGTTCAGTTCTGTGGTAGACTAGCCAGTTCAGACATCCTGGGGCCTTGGTAGCATTCACAGGAGGGGAGGGACACCACTGGAATATGCGTTCTAATGAGAGGTGAGCTGGTGCTTCTTCCGGCACTCCTCTATTCAACACTTACTTCTGCCTCTGTCTAGCAGCTCTTCTCCATGAGTCCTGTGTCATCTGAGACCTCTAAAGTAGTATTAGTTGGTTAGCCTGCTGGTTTTTTCTTGGGTGATTGCAGTTGTAGCACCAGGACAGAAACACTCTGACTATGGAGAAAGGCCCAGCTTGGAGAGACTGCTTTCATGTTTTGGCGTGTGTGTGTGTGTGTCTGTGTGTGTGTCTGTGTGTGTGTTGTGTGTGTCTGTGTGTGTGTCTCTGTGTGTGTCTGTGTGTGTCTGTGTGTGTGTCTATGTGTGGTATGTGTGTGTCTGTGTGTGTGGGGGGGGGAGGGCATTCAGGGATCCAGAATAAGAGCTCTCGAATATGGCGGCGATATAGGCAGACGTGTCCCAGGTCGTGTCCCGGAGCAAATGGAGCGAGCAGCTGAAGCTAGTAACACTCACACCGAATTGGCGAAATTGCTCAGCTGGTGAGAGGGTTTGCAGCCGGGAAGAGCAGAACTCCCCTGGAAAGGTAAAAAAAAAACCAGGGATTTGGGCAGGAAAGTTTGCCAGACCTCTGAGCCCAGAGAGTCGGAGGCAGACCGCGTGGCAGACAGCCGTGTCCCCTGGGACAGGCACAGCCCCTGACGGGGGGGAAAGGAGAACCGCGGGATTCCTGGCGCTGCCAGGGAAATTGAGAGCTGGGTTCTGTGATCACAGAGGACTGAGCCTAAAGGGGGCAGCCTGAAGAGCTGACCTGACCATGCAGTCCCGGTAAGAGAAGAAGCTTACAGAAACCAAGCCTTCCCCGTTTCCGAGGCCGGCATTTGTTTGTTTGTTTACACTGAATCCTGTTCATGGGACATTTCGGATACAGACACTCACCTGTGCTGAAGAGAGGGAGAGTGTGCTGAGGAGTGGAATCTGGGGAGAGACTGGGGAAAGAGGGGGAGCCGGGAGAGGTGGTAGTGAATTGAGTGCTGAGACACCCCTGAGCCCAGGACTGGGGCACCCACCCTCTCCGGAGAATGAGACTCCTCCCCCCAGCCCCCAGGCAAGGAGCACAGCCACACCCAGATTCCACCCTGTACGAGATCAAGGATTAAGATAACCTGATCAGTCCCTGGGAGTTAACAGGGTCTGGCCTATAGGGGGATTTTCAATCCCAGCAACAACATAGCGCTGGTAACTAACTATTACGCAGTCAGCTCTGGGCAGTGAACTTCCACTGGACAGAGGGGCCCTATAGCCTCAGAGGCCAACCCCAGAACACTGCCACCCAGAGGCTGACCCACAAACTGACTCTTTGCTAAACACAAAATAAGGCAGTCTGGGAAATAAATGCGGCATGCTTTAAAATAAGGACTGTGGTTTACAACACAGAGGAACAGTATATCGCAGGGAAACTCAACACTCTCCTGAATACCTGGAAGGTCTAAGGCGAGCCACACTGAAGAATAGAAGAAACGAAGGACATTCACTACTGCAATTATTTTTCTTTTTTCACTTTTTAACTAAGAAACCAATTTTTTTTCATTCTTTTTTTTCTGTTCTTTTTTTTTTCTTTTCTTCTTTTTCCATCACCTGATTTTACCCTTTTAATTACTACCTTATTATTTTTAACCAGTATTATTACTGCTACCATTTTACCATTTTTTAAAGTGCCATTTTATTTTTTCTTTATTTTATTTTGGGATTAGTGTTCACCATTCTATTTTCATCGTTATATTATTGGTTGTTTCTAGTTTGCATTCATATCCAGGGAGCTGTTGCTGGAATTTGTTGGGATTAATGGCTGTTCTATAGGAGTATTCTCCTCATATAAAAAGTCTCTTCCCCTCTTCCACTTCATTCTCTCTTTTCGCTCTTTTTTTTTTCTTTTCTTTTCTTGCTTTTATTTTCCCCCTTCCTTTTTCCCAATTTCATTTTTGCACTCCCTTTTTTTGGTCCCTACTTTTCTTTTCCTTTCTCTCTTTTATCTTTTTCTCTTCCTTCTTCCTTATCCCCTAATTCTCTTAATTCAGGTGGTCACCTTTAATTGGGGTTATTAATATCGTGAATATATTTGTGTATAGTGCCTGGTACGTGGTGCCTTGTTGTGTTGTATTTTGTGCCTTTAAATCAACGCAGCAGATCCAAGCAACAGCAACCTCCTGAGCACCACATCCTCTGCTGAGGAACAGCAGCTGTACGTGAAACCTCGCCCCACCAGCCGGAAGAGCCACCACAGCTGTGAACAGCACCCACCAGAGGAGCTGCTGCCAACTGAAGAGCAGCTGCTACCGCAACCGCCCGAAGAGCAACCACAGACCAAGGAGTCACTGCCACCAAGGGAGCAACCACTGAACGACTCAACGTCTAGATATGTCAGTGAGCTCAAACATGGGTAGACAAAGAAACCCCCAAAGGAAAGAGAAGGAGAACTCTCCAGAAAAGCAGCTAAGTAATACAGAGGCATGCAACATGACAGATAAAGAATTCAGAATAAGGATCCTAGAGTGCATAAACCGGATGGAGGAAAAAATCGACAACCTCTGCAAGAAGCAAGAAGAAACAGATGAAAAAATCGATAACATATGGAAGAAGCTAGAAGAAACAGATGAAAAAATCGATAACATATGGAAGAAGCTAGAAGACACAGATGAAAAAATCAACAACCTAAGTAAGACCCAAGAAGAAATGAAGAGTGATATAGCTGCAATGAAAAACTCCATTGAAAGTATCAACAGTAGACTAGGAGAAGCGGAGGACCGAATTAGTGAATTAGAAGACAAGGAAGCAAAACACACCCAAAATGTACTGCAATTGGAGAAAAAAAAGACAGGAGGAGAGCCTAAGGGAGCTTTGGGACAACATGAAACGAAACAACATACGAATAATAGGAGTACCAGAACAACAGAAGGATGAACAAGGATTAGAAAACCTACTCGAAGAAATAATATCAGAAAACTTTCCTGAGGTGGGGAAGAAAAAAGTCACACAAGCCCAGAGAGTCCCAAACAAGGTGAACCCGAAAAGACCCACACCAAGACACATCATAATCACCATGGCAAATGTTCAGGACAAAGAGAGAATCTTACAGGCTGCAAGAGAGAGACGGAAAGTTACATACAAGGGATCTCCCATTAGATTGTCAAATGACTTCTCAACAGAAACACATCAGGCAAGAAAAGAATGGACTGAAATTTACAAAGTGATGCAAAGCAAAGGGCTGAATCCAAGAATACTCTATCCAGCAAGGCTATCATTCAAACTTGAAGGGGAAATAAGAAGCTTCACAGACAAAAAAAGGCTAAGGGAGTTTGTCACCACCAAGCCAGCAATGCAAGGAATGCTAAAGGGACTGGTATAAAAATAAGAAATAAAAAGCTCAGAAAGAAAACAGCCACACAAAAAAAGAAATGGCTACAAACAAGTACCTTTCAATAATAACTTTAAACGTAAACGGACTAAATGCTCCAACCAAAAGACATCGAGTGGCTGAATGGATAAAAAAAACATGACCCATACATCTGCTGTCTACAAGAAACCCACCTCATTAGAAGGGACTCACACAGACTGAAAGTGAAAGGATGGAAAAATATCTTTCAGGCAAATGGAAAGGAAAAGAAAGCTGGGGTAGCAATACTTATATCGGACAAAATAGACCTCAAAGTGAAGGCCTTAACAAGAGATAAGGAAGGCCACTTCATAATACTAAAGGGATCAATACAACAAGAAGATATAACCCTGGTAAACATATATGCACCCAATGTAGGAGCACCCAAATTCATAAAAAAACTCCTGGAAAATATCAAAGGAGAGATCGACAACAATACAATCATAGTAGGGGACTTTAATACACCATTGACAGCACTGGATAAGTCCTATAGACAAACAACCAGCAAAGATACAGCAATCCTAAATGACTCACTAGATCAGATGGACTTAATAGACATCTTCAGAACACTTCACCCCAAAGCCAGAGAATATACGTTCTTCTCAGGTGCTCATGGGACATCTTCAAAAATAGAACACATATTGGGTCACAAGCAAAGTATCCCCAAATTCAAGAAGATTGAAATCATAAAAAGCGTCTTCGCAGACCACGATGGCATAATATTAGAAATAAACTACAATAAAAACACCCCAAAATACTCAAACACCTGGAAGCTGAATAGCATGCTATTAAATATTGATTGGGTTACCAATGAGATCAAAGAAGAAATTAAAAACATCCTGGAAACTAATGACAATGAAAACACAACAATCCAAAACCTATGGGACACATTGAAAGCAGTCCTGAGAGGGAAGTTTATAGCTCTACAGGCCTATCTTAAAAAACAGAATAAGAGCTCTCATCTTGACAGCCTCAGAATATATCCTGAGAGTCTGCTAAATTCTTCCACATTATCATGCCCCAAATGCAAGGGAGGAGAATAGTCATTTATATAATACGGATGACAGCGTAAAAATATTAGTTCCCTTAGCAGCTCTGTCAGTGTTCCTTGATGGTAGCCAAACCGGTGCTGGGCAAGCCACAAAATCTAGACTTCAGTCTGCCACTTATAGTTGGTCTTTGGCACAGTTCACGTAAGCAGTTGTTATAACATTCTGCAGTTTTGCAAGATATAGTGGAAACATTGATTATTGTAATCTAAGTCGACTCAAAAGTTCTACTCAATCCAACTATGGAGAGCTGTATTCCAAGAGCCCATAAATTGGTTATTTGGAATATAAACTATATTTTCCCGCAGGAACAACATATGTTATGTGGATGGAGTTTCCTAAGACCAATGCATAAAAGCCTATTTAACTCATACTGTGATTTGACTCATAAATATTAATATTGTTAAACTTTTTGGGTGTTAGAACTGAGCAGCCCTTATTCACAGGAGAGAAAAAAAAAGTATTCTCTTGTCTTTTCAGGGTCTTGGGTTTGACCCTAGGCAAACTTTGAATTTTTAATATCTTCTAATTCCTTTCTACATACATTTTAACTCTATTTGATTGATCTCTAGGACTCTACTTCTTAATCTTTTTTGACCTTTACCCTTACCATACTTTAACCCTCTATCTTCCAGATAGCCTAATCAGCCAAGATTTTTGGAGCACTTTTTGTGGTTTATTTTGTGAAAATAGATATGTTGATATACTTCTTTTAGCCACTACATCTTGCCCATCACTGCTTTTGAGCGTGAATTGGTTTCTCTATGAAAGGATTCTTCCCATATGGTTCCAGGATGCTTATTCTCCTAGAAGAACCTCTTGGTGGTGAAATTACAAGGAGTGTAGAGATTCAGTTCCAACAAAGGAGTTATCTCACAGGGTAAAGCAGATCTCTTCTAAAGTAACAGAACAAACAAAGCAAACAAACTCTTAGACACCGGCAATAGTACGGTGGTTACCAGGGTGGAAGGGAAGTGGAGGGGGATAAAGAGGGTAAAGGGGCATCAGTGGTGACGGAAGGAGACTACACTTTGGAGGGTGAGACACAGTGCAATGTGCTGATAATGTATTATAGAATTACACACTTAATAATATGTATTAAACAATGTCACCCAATAAATTTAATTTAAATAAATAATAAATATTAGCTGCTGTTTTAAAAAACTGATTTGTTTTAGAATTATGTCTCTGACGTCATCTTTCCTATTTCTATTTTTCAAGATAACATCTAAAATTATGTATATTCCTATTCTGACAGCTTATAGGAACATCCAGTAAATAAATGCCTTTTCCCTACTTTCGGAAAATGTTCACAATTTGTAGCAATGGCAGATGCTACATTTAGCAGAATGTGAGCTCTAGCAGGAGCAGGTAACTTTATTTTGCTTGTTGCTTTATCCTTAGCAAGTGGAGTAGTGTCTAGCAGAGTGGTGCTTAGTGGAGACTTTCTGAGTAATCCTTTAAGAGCTTTCTTCGTGGCATGTCCATTTTTAAGGATATATTTTTATAGCTGTGTTGAAATTACTAGTGTCTTTTTTGTTAAGTTGTTAAATTGTATGTGTTTGGCTTTTGAATGTTCAGGAAGAGTGTGATCCTCTCTCTCCTCACCTCCCCACAAACAAAAAAACTAAGATTATGTGAACCTATTGATAGGCCTTTGGTGGGGAAGAAGACATGAAGCTTTGTTTCCTGTTGAAATTAGGGGAAAGGAAGTACCTTTGCTAAAACCCGTCACATCTTCAACTCTGTTTCTGACTGGAGAGAAAATAGGGTATCAGCCAGACTAGAGGAAAAGGGGACCTGTTGAATTTTTGTCCCATTATCTTCTGTTTTACTCTCAGAATAAATATCAACACACAGAGGCCGTTCCTTCCACTCTATCTCTTTGTGAGGCTAACAGAAGGCAGACCTAATAAAGCCGTTACCTGAGCTATAAGATTTTAATTAGAAACAGAATGCTAGACTTGGGTGGACCTTGATATTCTGGTCACCTCATGTCTCTAATGAGGACAGTGGAATTGAGATAGATCAGAACTTTGGCAGAGAGCCTAACGGTAATGAACTCTGACTTAGATTCACCTGTTGAATCCCTGCTCTGTCACTTACTAACCATGTGTCCTTGGGCAAGTTACTCAACCTCTCTGTATCTCAGTTTTCTCGCCTGTAAATTAGGGATAATGATGGTCCTGCCTCATAGCATTGTTAAGGTGATTAAATGTGCTCAGATGGTTTACCTGTGTTATCTCCTTTAATATTGCCATAATCCTATGAGTAGGGATGTTGTCTTTATATTAAGAATGGGGAGTCTAAGGCTTAGAGAAATGAAGTGACTTAAGTTCTATCCAGTCCACATGCCAACAAAAATCTTCTACTGCTTGACACTACTTCTTGCTGCCTTTGCAGGAGGAGTACAGGCATTCAGCGTGAAAGGGCCTGGTGCGTGGAGGACAGTAAGAAATTGCGTGGCTGGAGCACAGGGGTGAATGGTGGGGAGTAGGTAGAAAGCAGTGCACGTGGAGAGGTGGAGAAGCAGCTACTTTTTAAAGGGCCTTGGGTGCCTGGGGAAGAGAAATGAAGAGCCAAGCAAAGATCTTTTGTAAGCTAAAGGACATGACTGGCTCTATCTTTCGGACCATAACTTGGGTGGAATTATAGAACTGGAGAGAGAAGCAGGAGTACTAGCCAAGATGCTGTTGTACGAGCCTAGTCCTGTGGTCTCCAAACTTGATTTATTACACACACTTTTCAACAATTTTTCATCTGTGCCCATAATACAAATTCATATATTTCCAAGTTATCTATGTGTAATCCAATCCCCAAACTAAATATGTGCTGGCAAAACTTCCTTTCATATTTTCAAAGATATAAAGTGAATATATAAATGTTCTAATATTTTCTTCTTGCCTGTCAGCAAGTTGTGTTGTGCACCTCAGTTGGGAAACCCCAGGTGTAGGGAGAAGTGGAGGAGGGAGGGTGGGGGCAGGGGACTTGGAAGAAGGGACGGAAGAAGGGTCAGCAGCAGCATTTGGTGGCTGCTTAGTTGTGTGAGATGAGGATAAAGGCAGAGCTCTAGCTTGGGAGTTGTGGAAAATGATTACCACCACTAATAAGGCAGTGAGTATCAGAGAAGGAACAGGCTTTTAGGACTATAATGATGTGCTTAAGTTCCATGTGGCTTTCTGCCTGAAGATGTTATAGTACCATTTTCATGTAGCAATTTTTAGAAATTGGAAATTAGAAAAGTTTCAAGAAGAAAAACCATTTAATTCATTATAGATAGTTAACAGGAAGATAATCAATTTTGTAGATCATTCAACTCACATGGAACTTTCAATTCTGGGAAAGTCCCTTGAAATCATCGATAAAGCATGAGAGAAGTATTGTAGGTAGGCCTAGTGATGTAATAAGAAATAGAACACAGATTGTAACAGTGGCCAACATGATTTTTCTTACATGACAATAGGGTGAATCCTTGCTTGCTACTGACAAGGTCACACCCCTGCTGATGGCAGAAAGGCTTTTAACGGCATGGGGCCCATGGTCTTGGGCCACTTCTGCACACCCGGAGGGCTCTGTTATTACCAACAGTTATCTGCATGGAGGCATCCCATGCTCTATCTGCTTTCTTCTCTATTTCCTTTGCAGGGCTTGCTGTTTGGATAGCAAAGCAAGGTCAAGCTATATTTTTGGTATTACTGGCCTCATTCTCACCCGTTTTTTACTGCGGACCAGTCTTTTTGGTCTAGCCTAGCTCAAATAGAGAGCAGCAAACTCAGACTCTAATCAGGTTAATGATACTTGGCATCTTCCTGAGAGAAATTCATACCCCCCCCCCAGGAGATTTATTTAAGCAATATAGTATAAGTGTTGAATCTAAGACAATCCGCAAATCTGTGTGGTATGTGAAGACACCCAACTTAATTCTAAGACTTGATTATTTCCAAGAAACTCCGCGTAATCTGTAGGGACACACGTAACAGTAGTGATGGAGAAACTATGTGCTTCTCTAGGTTTCCCAGTAGTGTGGCCTTATTTTCCAAAGCAGTGATTTCCCAGCCAGAGATACAGCCACATTCAAATGCAAGCACACATCTTGTTCCCAGGACTAACATAGAAGCTCTTTGAATCTCCCACCAAATACACTATAAGTGTGCCTGAAGGGTCTACTTTCTAAGCATGTACTATACTTCATTAATAATGATAAAACATCCCTATTACTCAGATTCTGAATGTTAGACTGTGTTCTGTATCCTAAACTAAAGCAACTTATCAAAATTGTGACTAATGTAATTATGGTGCAAATGCCATCTTTCAGAGTATGCATGAAAATAATACATTTCACTAGATCATGTGCTTAGTATTTTAGCAGGGGGGATTGGGTTTCCATTAAGTCAGAATTTGTTTAAATGGGACTATTGTATTTATACAAGCATGTTACTGACTTTACAGCTTGGCATCTCACAGAGATAATGACACATTTTGGTGGATTTGAATTTCCAAAATCCTTTGCCAGATAGGAAAGGAAGAAATTACATATAGATTTTACAGCTTTTCATGAATAAGACCATTTTCTTTTTGGTCAAAATATGAAGAAAACATGTTAGGTAGAGACGTTTTTAGATTTCTCATGCTTCCAGTAGCAAAAATACAAATTGTGCTAAGAAAGTCCTTTTATACAGGCATTTTCAAGGCAAAATCCTGAGCAAATTACTTTTTCATGGTGGGCTGAAGGGAAAAGACATTGTGTTACAAACTTGTGTTTTTCCCCTGCATACATATTACTCATGATGCTTAGTAAAAGTAACGTTTCTGCCAAGAGCTAGCGAAGATTATTCCACATACTAAAATTTCCAATTGCATTGGTTGGACAGTTAGAAAACATAGAGAACCCTGTATTACAATCTCTTGTAATTCTTCTGTATGACTTACACATATTATGCCATTCATTTACATTTTGCAATACATAATAATGCATTTGTTTTCAGGACTACAGCTCTACTTTATTCAGAACGCATTTTTCTAGACCCAAATATCATCCTTCTATGTTTCGTGGAGTGGCAGATTACTGTTGCGTTGAAGCTTTTCTGTATAAGAAATGTACTACAGAAGGGTGTTAGAAATAGCTGTGCCATGAAGGAAGCTCTGTGGCAGAAGCAAAGGGGCCATAGTGGATAAATTGTGCAAACGGCTGCTTGTTTGGAAATCAAATTTAATTGAAAAGAGCTTTCAATCAATAGTTAATATAACTGCTTTAAATTTACAGACAGTGGGAGTAGCTCACCGTTACCCAAGTATGCTTCATCTCCCAAACCAAACAACAGCTACATGTTCAAACGGGAGCCCCCCGAGGGATGTGAGCGAGTGAAGGTCTTTGAGGAAATGGCGTAAGTAATGTCTTTTCTATCAGCTGGGATCTGCAAAGCTGTAAAGCTTTTTACTGAGACCAGTTGATTACAGATGAATCAACTACTCCATCCAGCTGATAATGTATTTCAGAATTATGAAAGGAGAATCGAATAGGCAAAAGAGAGCTTATTAAAGGAGAAGCGGAGGCTGTATGCTGGGAATATGTAAGCTGATACAAAAGAAACTTGGGAACTCATCCTTACTAGCTAAAAGCTCGATGTTCAGTCGTTCAGAATGCTCCCTTCCGAGGCTGTGGGGATGTAGGTGGCTAACACAAAGACCATGAGCAGCAGAGTTAGTATCAGCACCATGCGTGGTGCATCTGATGGCAGTGACCACCAGCCAGAGGAAGCCAGTCTTCTTCCCTGTGGACACATGTACCATGTATAGTCACCAGACTTTCTGTTTACAGATTTTTTCTTCCTGAAATTTCAATATGTGCACATTAGAAATTAAAGGAAAAGTTCATACTGTAACTACTTGGCAGAATAGCTAAAACAAAAAACCAACAACCTGTGTGGCTCTTGGGCAAAAAAGTACAATCATCCCTGTGCCCAGTGCAGGTGTGCGGCGGAGGCCGCTGTGCCCTTGCATGTAGCGGGGACAGCCCGGCCTGTAGGGGAGGATGGCTTAGGTTCTGGGCATGGGAGGAGAGGAAGGGCTTGCAGACCCTGCTTTGTTGGGCTGACTGGCTCTTTGAGGAGCTACTGAAACTTTATTTTTCTGATCTGTGTTAGTTGAAAGTATGTATAGAGATGCAGAAAAAGGAGGAAACGGTGTGGTAATCCTCTCCCAGTATACTTTTTCTTAAAAGAAAGAGCTTTCCAACTGAGCATGGTCTTCAGCTGTAATGTGAGAGGTGTTTCCACGTCCCTAAATGCTTGAAAGCAAACGAATGACCTCTGGGAAGATTTGTCTGCCCACATACCACTTCGGTGCTGTGTACATCAGGATCTGCCAGCTGACTTTGCTATGGAAGATGTTTACCCCTCTGTACACTTAACTCATCCCCTGCCATTCACATTTTAGCTGTTTTAGAGACTCCAATTAGTTCAGAAAGTGCTCAACTTTTTCGTGATTGTAAGTAAACCTCATTTTGTTTTATGGTTTTAGGTCTCGTCAGCCTCTCTCAGCCCCTCTCTTTTCATGTCCTGACAAAAACAAGGTTAATTTCATCCCAACGGGATCAGCTTTCTGTCCTGTGAAGCTCCTGGGCCCTCTCTTACCCGCCTCTGAGCTGATGCTCAAGAACTCTCCCAGCTCTGCCCAGAACCCAGGCCTGGCCACCCTGACCGTGGAGCAGCTCTCCTCCCGGGTCTCCTTCACGTCGCTCTCTGATGACACCAGCGCGGGCTCCACGGAGGCCTCCTCCATCCCGCAGCCATCCCAGCAGCCCCCGCAGCTCCTGCAGGACCTGCAGGGCGAGGAGCACGTCTCTGGGCAGAACTACGTGGTCATCTAATGCCGCCGCGGGGGCTGGCCCTACGGGACCGTCCACGGATTAGGAACCAGGTCTCAGATGTCTACCTGCATGGAGTGACAAACTTTCTGAATGCCACCACCGACAACAAGCTACTTAGCAGCATCGTAAAGTATCTCTTAACACTGATCTTGGCAGGGATGGAACTCCTCTTCAGCAGTTTTTGTGGAAAGCAGCAATGCTTGCAAAATGTGTGTCACTGAGCATTTTAAGTGGAGACTATGCATTTCATAGTATGTTTGACAGATTAGTACTGTGTCCTGTGTTTTGTTCCAAATTCTTCAGTATAAATAAGCTCTATATCAAAAAGTTGCCTGTCTAAATAGAAAATGTCTTGCTGTGTTTTGTCCTATGGAAAATACTGTACTTCAGGATTATGTTTACAATCGATCCAGGTGTTTGTTTCTAACTTCAGTAATACATACAATGCAAAAAATAAAATAAAATAATGGCCACAACAGTTGCACAGTGCCCACCCTATGGCCTAGCTTCAGGTACTTCAGTTGAAGTCTAAACTCAGGTAACTTGGAATGTATATCATATTGGGATATTAACTATTTCACAGCTAAAAAGCTAAAGAGGGAACATCACTCTTTGCCTTTCCTTGTTTTACGCATTTCCCTTTCCTCATTACATTCCACTTCCTTAGAATAAGAAGTGCATTCAGCCCTAGGAGAACGGTCATCCTGGACCTGGGGGAAATGAGGACCAGCACACCCAGGGTGTCTGACATCACTCCTGTCATGTGGTTACCAGGAAAACAGCTGTTGCATTCATGGTCTCAATGTGTGTAAACGTGGCTTTTTTTTTTTTTTTAAAGTTCAGGTGTTGCTCAGTTAATGACTGTTCGGTGTCGCATATACAGTGTCCAGTACCAGGCTGTACACAAACATTCCACATTGTGTGTGATGGAATTTAAAGGCAAGAATGTCTAGGTTTAAATTCAGAACGAGTGAAGTTTCACAGGGAGTGGTTGAGATTTGTTTGTTTATGTTGGCCATCAGGTAATGAAACGCTACTGTTTTATCTAAGGCATGTAAATGTCTAGTTTCCCTTTTGGAGAGTCTTTAATTCGCAGGTTTAAAAAGGACACGCTTGGGGTTATTATCTTCCTCAAGCAGTTCAGGTGCATGAGTGACATTCATGTAGAGAGGGAATGTGTAGGTCTCAGAATTAATGCCACAGGAGTTAGAGGTTAGTTGATGACTGACAAAAGCAGTAGTTTGACGCTGGATCATTTAAGCCTCTCTCGTAGTATCATGAATAGTTCTGTTGGTATTTTGGTCATGCAAAAACCCAAGTAAATAGCCTTGACCTTGCAGACTTGACTTCTCGGCGCAGTGTGAACAGGGCCCCAGATGCTCCCAACTGCTCAGGGGAAGAGCCCGACTTTCAGACATTGTTTTCTGTCACACAAAGAGAGGATCCAAAAGCAAAGGGAAGTTTTGTATCTTCATTCCATTGCTTTCAGTTTAATAAAACGTAGAGTTGTTTCCATCTGCACCTTAAGTATAGGGCACGGTTTTCTGAAGAGTTAGGGGAACAAGATGCCTACAGCTACTGGAACGTTGCAGTTCCCTTCAGTCATTCCCAGGTTGTTATTTTCTAAGGAGGTTGGAGAAGGAAGAGACGGTAGAGATGAAAGCAACACCATTGATTTTTCTTTTAAAGAAATGGCATCTATGTGTATGTGTTTGTGTGTGTATGTATTCTGTGTATTATTTTGTCATGATTCCAATTTTCTTCTTTCCACCAAAGTTTGCAGTAATATTCTCTACTGAAGGCGCATTCTGGCTCCTTTAAATTAGTCAGTGTTACGTTGTAGGAGACTGTCATGGGAAAAGACTCAGTTTACTTTTGCCATTTTCACAGGGGAACCTTTTTAAACAATCTCTTCAGCAAGCAGACACCTTTAACCCTAATAATCTCAGGCCTTGATGAAAATACTATATTTTGTAGATTATGGTTAAAGGGAGAAAATTCTTAGTTCTGTAAGATAAATATGAGCTCCATTAACTTCTGATACCTGGTTTAGCATTACCCACGTGTTGATCTTATGCTCTGCTTTTGTCCAAATAAGATGCAATAGTATCAATATCAATTTCCAAAAGATGGACTGAATATGCTTTCCTGGTGATGAAATCTGATGTACGATATTTATAGTGATATGTGCTTTTATTTTCTCATGATAAACTGAATATTAATTGTGTTGTACATTTATTCTTAGCCTATATGAACGTTTTGAACCAAATGTGTTAAAGCTTATGCTTTGCCATATAAATTTCCAGGAAGTTGTTGAGCTCAAATGTATCCTACATCCAGCTGTAGAAATTTGTCAGAAATTGTTTAAATTTTGTATATAGTTGTACTGTTTAATCCTAGCCACTGCGGTAAACAGTATTGGAGTTACCATCAATATGGCTTTACACAAGGAAATGTGTGGCTTTTGTTTTGTATTTTTTCAGTATAGAAGTTCCTGTGTCTTATTTAAATAAAGTTATTAGTAAAAGAGGAACAGTTCACATCCATCTTTGGAAACACTGGGAGGCTGGCTTCTCACCCGTCAGAGGAACTGGGTGCAGGGTGGTGGCCATCTGCGGTGCTCACCGGTTCCCGACCTGCATCTCTGGGGCTGAGGGACTCCAACTGGGTCAGGTTTCCGCAGCCTGCTTTCCTCCTGACATTTAATTTACACACTTTCCATCACAAGGTAAGAAGCTAGATGTCTAAAGTTCCAAGTCTCTGTAATGCTCCCAGCTCCGAGCACCTGAAATAGAGACAACATTGTTCCCACGTTATTATTTTATACCTAAGAACTGTTGGTGGGAACAGGTTATTGTTTTAAGTTTGATGAAATCACCTCAGAAAAAGTTACCTATTTCTTGCAACGAAAGCTATAGTTTAAAAAACATTTTTATTTTCTACTCCTTTTATTTATGTTTAGATTCAGGGTAAGAGGGAGAAAAGCTTTACAGAACAATGGAGTGTTGACATTATGTCCCGCTACCCAAATGGGCTCATGATAGATCGTGTGTCCTGAAAGCAAAAACAAACCACGTTGAGAAGTAGTTTACCAGCGGAGGGTTCATTGCCCAAAGCACATCTTACCCAAGAGATAAGATTTCACCTTTGAAACAAACGTTAAAATGACTATTCAGTGTCTGTGCTTTTGCCTGAAAAAGAGGTAAAATACAAGATTTTAAGCTTGTCAACTATCTTGAGGATGATTCATAATTCAGACGGGGAATTATGTACCTTATGCAACTTAAAAATTCCATTGCAAGTGAATTCCCAGGAAAAGTAGAATTCTCAGTCCTATCTCTACTTGACTCAATCAAATAATAAGCTTAATATATAAACAGCCCTGAGAAACAAGCAGTAGGTCAGTATTTGCAAAATCAAGTCTTGAAAAACAAAGGGGGGAAATTAGGCCTAAGTTCTTACATATGTTTAACCTTATACTAGCTAGAAATAGCCACTGGAAGTTTATGAATATTGCAAAATAAGTGCTTATCCCATGCCCCACCCCACAGGGTGAGGCCCCTTCTCAGTGTGAAGTTTCCTGCCCACACATGTTCCCTACTGCTCTTCTGCAGCTTCTGCCTTCTCTTCTCCCCCATCTTCGTACTCAGGGCTCTGGAGCTGCAGGACTTTGTGAAGTGGGATCCCTTCATTCACAGCAGGAGTCAACATCTGAATTCTGTAGTCTAGCCTCACAGTTCCAGTTGTCTGAAGAGCATCTCCTCTCAGACTTGCCTCATCTCAACTTCAGGAATTAAGTGGGATGAAGACACTATCTTGTCCCCCGTTGCACCAAATCAGCTCACCTTTTTACACCCCTCTCCCTATATCCCAGAAGACAGACGGGAATTGCAAGTCCTGGCGTTTTCTCCACCTACATCTCTCTGATGAGCCTTTTCCTTCCTACTGTCTCCCCTCTGAATTTCAAGCTGCAGAGGCACGATGGCATCAGATCAGACAGCCAAGCAGGTGGATGAATTTCTTGTGAGAGAGGATTCTGATGGCAAGGAAACAAAACTAAGCATGCTAGACTTCAGTACCTCTCTAAGCCATAGGCCAGGGAGGGGTCACCCAATTAGTGCACATGGGCCGAATCCATCCCATGCTTACTGTCGTAACATTTTACTGGACCAAAGCCACTCACACTCGTTTGCTTATGTAGTAAGTAGTAAAGTCTTGAGGGGGTCAAAAGTTAGATGCGGGTTTCTGACTGTCCGCTCCCCTAACCCCCACATGGTTCACGGATCAGGGGTATTGCCTGTGGCTACCTTGCTGCACAATGGCAGAGTTTCAGAGTTGTAGCAGAGATAATCTGGCCCCCCTGCCTAAAATATTTACAGTCTGGTCCTTTACGGAAGAAAAGCTGCTGACTTCCGCTGGACCAAAGAGCAAACTAGAGGTAGGTGACTTGTGCTATATGTGTGGTTGTCTGTGAAATATGTTCACAGACTCTTTGACCCACCTCCCTTCAAGAGGTAGAGCTTTGTTTTCCTCCCCTTAAGTGTGGGCTGGACTTGCTCATGAATTAGAATCCCACAGAGTGATAGGCTGGCACTTCTGCAATAGGGTTATAAAAAGACAGGCTTCTGTCTTGGGGTGTGCACTTTCTTGGATCACTTGCTATGGGGGGAGCTGTTGTAAGCATTCTCAGGAAGTCTATGGAGAGACCCATGGCAAGTGATGGAGTCCTCTGGCCATCAGCTAGCATGGAACTGAGGCCCCTTGCCAGCAACCATGGGATTGAGTTTGGAAGCAGGTCCTCAGCCCCAGCTAAATCACTCCTGGGTTCCTGACTCTGAAAAACTGTGAGACAAACAATGTTTTTGTGTTCAGATGCTAAGTTTTGGGGTACTTCGCTGCACAAGGTTAAAGAACTAATACAATACAGCAACTCCTCTCCATGCCACCCCCCCTACCACCGCACACATACTTATACTCATTACTGACACCTAAAGTCTTTAACTATTATTCTGTCCTCTGGTTCCGTAAAATAAAGCTTGCCTTTTTTAGAATGGACACTTCTTTTTTTTTAAAATATATTTTTATTAATTTTTCACAGAGAGAAAGGGAGAGAGATAGAAAGTTAGAAACATCAACGAGAGAGAAACATCCATCAGCTGCCTCCTGCACATCTCCCACTGGGGATGTGCCCGCAACCCGGGCACATGCCCTTGACCGGAATCGAACCTGGGACCTTTCAGTCCGCAGGCTGACGCTCTATCCACTGAGCCAAACCGGTTTCGGCAAGAATGGACACTTCTTGAAAGAAGCCCTTTGGACTCAGTCCGTAACAAAGCTTTCTCATGCAACACTTTGTTATTGGAGCAAATCACATGGTATTAAGTCCACTGTATGTGCTTAAAGGTTGTCTACCTGAGACAAACCAACAGTGAGGGGTGTGGGGGATTAAACCCTCGCAGAAAAGGATTCCCTATGGAAAATGAGGCAAGAAGGGATGGGGCAGGTGATCAGGTTTTCAAGCTGGGAAAGAAGAAAAAGCAAAATCAAAAAAAAAAAAAAAGAAAAAGAGGGAAATATTTCCACCTCAAAGGTCTTTGTTTTTTCCCCTTAAGAGGAGGCTGGTAGCCCACTGGTTCTAATCCAGCCTGTTCCATTCCATGGGCATTTGCATCTCTCAAAGAGGAGATAAAAAATAAATATTTCAATGGTTCCAGATCAGTTTGGTGATGGCCCCTCTCATTCAAAACAGCCATTTTCTTAACCCTAAGAATTTGAACAATTAGATCATTTTTCCTCCCAAAGATTTTCTGATAACAAGAAATGGGTTTCCTTTCACATGACAAATTCTACTCAAGTCTTGGCATCAGTCTGAAGCGTGACTTCGATGACATTCCTTTAGCCAAAATTGGGTATGGCCCCGCAGGCCATGGATGTTATTTCAAACCACTGTCTGGAAGCAAGCTGGATAAAAGGTGGCTGTGGGGCTCCACCCAGACCTGCCAAATGGGGAGAAGGGTTCGTGCTGGAAAGGCAAACCTTTCTCAGGTTTTCTGTTGCACTTTGTGAAGGACGAGGGTTATACCCAGGGGACGGGAGTTAACAAAGGACACTGCTCCCGGGCTGCAATAAACAGCCTGCCATTTTTCATACGGGCTGAAATCAAGGCAAACTGGGTCATCTTAACTCACTCTTCATTCATCTATGTCTGACAAACACCTGGCATGGTCTCCCTGCTTCCCTTCCCAGTGACCACCCTGGGGGTTTTGTATGAGGTACCTGTTGCTTTTTGAATCTCTGACCCCTTCTAATGATGGTTCCCCTAAACCCAAGACCGTGGCAGCAGGACCTGGGAGGAGATGAGAAAGACCTGTTGGGACGAGGCTCCAGACGGTTACACCTGGGGAATGGGGCTGTGGGTGGAGGACAATGTGCTGTCCTCCAATAATTTCACAATAATCCTTTCACAATAATTTGAAATATTTTATTTTTTCTTTACAATGGGCATGTATTATTTTTGTAATGTTTTGTAAAAGAAGACAGGGCAGCAACATGAGCTGCATTCTGCAATTATTGACAGTCCCCTTCCCCTGCCGGCACCGGCTTCTTACCATCCGTCCATCCATCCATCCACCATCCAGTTTGCAGCAGAAAGTGGGTATGACTGAACTGACTGCTTATATGTTTCTAATATTAAGACAAGGTGGGATTCAAGGGAAGTGATCAACAGGAAAATAAATGCTTAACTTCACTAGTCACCAAAACAATGCAAATTGAAATAATGTGTTGCCTTTAAACTGGCAAAGATTAAAAATAAGGAAAATATTCAGTGCCAAGGGGGTGGCCAGGGAGGAGTTACTCCTGTGCCTGCTATTAGAAGGTACAGCCTGAGCGAGAACGTGGCAGCTCTTCCACCAAGTGACAAAAAGCAGGTCACAAACCAGTGTGATCCCCTGGTTTTGCAAAAATCCTATATAATAAAAGGCTAATATGCAAATTGACAGAAAGGTGGAATGACCAGTCGCTATGACATGCACTGACCACAAGGGGGCAGATGTTCAACACAGGAGTTGCCCCCTGGTGGTGGTCAGTGTGCTCCCACAGGGGGAGCACTGCTCAGCCAGAAGCCAGGCTCACAGCTGGCGAGTGCAGCGGCGGTGGCAGGAGCCTCTCCTGCGTCTGCGCAGCGCTAAGGATGTCTGACGACTTTGGTCGGCTTCCCATGGACATCCCCTTAGGGCAGTGGTCGGCAAACTGCGGCTCGCAAGCCACATGCGGCTCTTTGGCCCCTTGAGTGTGGCTCTTCCACAAAATACTGACTTCTGCGCATGGGCCATGAAGTTTCAATCGCACGTGAGCCACATTCAAGGGGCCAAAGAGCTCCATGTGGCTCGCGAGCTGCAGTTTGCCAACCACTGCCTTAGGGCTCCCGGACTGTGAGAGGGCACAGGCTGGGCTGAAGGACCCCCCCTCCCTTGAGTGCATGAATTTCATGACTGGACCTCTAATGCATATATAAGTAAGTGAAAAAAATAAGACATGAAGAATGTACAAAAACGAATCATGATTATATCTCGTTACATCAGCTTAAAATCTCTGCCTCTAAGGTCCTCAAGGTCAGCGTGGCCCTAACATCCTCCTCCTGCTGTCCACTGTCATTTGCACCTTTCCTGGCCTGTGGGTGGGTCAGTCAGGGGCCACCACCTGGATACTCATGCTAGAGGCCCAGGTCTTCCCCAGACCTCCATGCCCTCCCTTCCCCCCAACCCCCCTTGCCCTGCCCGCACCTACAAAGCGAGGCCAGAAGACCAGGACGTGTCAGGCCTCAGCCTGGACCCATTCTCGGTCTTCTCTGGGTAATTTGCCTTTAGCCGTGGACATGGTTTACGGGTCAGAAAAACCAGCCTGCCTGGCCCTGGGCTTCTCTCCCTGGGCTCACCAGCGAAGCTCCAGATACAGAAGCCAGGGCTCCCCGGGGCTGGTGCCGAGGGCCGGTAACAGATGGGTGGCAGACTGCAGGGAGCAGGAGCTCAGGCTGGTGGGTGGTCAGGCTTTGTTCTCTCCCTGCTGGCTTCTTCCCCTCCGGCTGGAGCCAAGGATGGCAGCTCCCATTGGCAGGATAAAAATACCTCTCAGTTTGACGGCTGCGGCCCACGCACGGCCCACTGAGCCACTGAGGGCAAGGGCAGAGGAAACGGTGCAGAATGGCCGTGACCTCCCTGCAGGGAAAGGTGGCCGGAGGAAGCTCCCGCTCGCTTCCACGTGGACGGTTCGGGGTTCTGGTGCTCACAGGAAGTTCCAGTGACATCGGTGCCGCGGCATCAGGCATCAGTGTGAAACCACGATCAGCATGCATGTTTCTGACTTTTATTGCTCCTCTATCCCTTGGAGGATTTATAGAAGCTCTAGTCATTTCCTCGGGAAAAATTCAGAGGTACATTTTCACACACACACACACACACACACACACACACACACACACAATCTCAAAAGATGTACAGAACTCTGGGGCTAAGAAGTCCATAAATCCCTGGACGGGAATAGGGTTTCTAACCCAGCTGCCAAAAATGACCATGAACTTCTAGAAGAGAGCTAAAGAGAGGGTGTGGATGTGCCGAGCGCTGGTCCAGTCCCGAGGATGCCTTCTGTGTGTGCTGGAGACAGGGGCCGGTGGAGGATGCTCTACAATGTGGAACCAACAGAAATACCAGCAAGGAGGCACCTCAGACCAAAAATCAATGAAAGAGCTCCCGGGAAGTGGCTGGGAGCCGGAGCTGATGCACAGTCAGGCCTCCACTGATGAGGCCTTATTTCTAAACTCAATCGCATCTCCCCTGGCTTGCAGAGGGGCCCTGGGTGCAGGCCTCGTCGGGTTTCAGACGTTTCCTGAGCACTTCCATCCCGTTCTCTGCTTGGGTAAGTTATGAAGGAGTGGCCCATCCTAATGCCAAAGCCAGCGCTTACCCAACATGAGGTGGGGCTCAGGGGCCGTATCCCACCAGTAGAGTGTCAGGCAATAGGAGCTGGGGACTGGGTCAGGGAAGGAATTGTGGCGGGGGGTGGGGGGGGGGGGACACACACGCAGGAAGAGATTTAATAGAGAGCCTATGGGCCCAGAAGTCAACTGAGGTTCATTGTGTTCCTAGGAAAACACTGGTTCAAGGAATGTGGCCACGTGCTTGAGAACTCTAGAGCGAGCATTTGGGCATGCTGAGAACAGTAGGGCTCTCAACAGTTTCCTATCAATTACTTATCAGAAGGTAGGACACAGGTGTATGTTTTGTATTAAGGCTAAGGACCCTATTTTCAGAGGAAAGTACAAAGAGGTCAATGGATGAAAGTTTAGATGAGCCACAAGAGAGCAATGATACTCATGCTGACCTAGCAACTCGCCGCCCCCAGGGTCCGGCCATGACCAGCCACCTCCCCTCCCCCACCGTGGGTCTTGTCTAGACCTCTCTGCCTCGGCTTGCTCAGACTCCGCCATTGCTCAAGGCTCCCATGGTTTTATAGTAACTTGTGCATTGCTTTTTTTCATTTGGATTTCTGCTCTTTGGTCATGGACACATTGTTTCATATCATCACCAGTTCACAATGAAAGGAGGGAGAGAAGCTGGTAACTTCTTGACTCTTGTCTGGGTGGAAAGTTAGTTCTGCCAGGACTGCCCAGAGTGTGAGTTACTAAGACCCTGTCTCTCCTAGCAGAATGGGAGCCAGCAGTGCTTAGAAGGGACATGGGTGTGACCGGTAGTTAGTATGTTCATGTGGAACTTTCTAATCTCCTGGCCAATATTTTAAGACCATTTTCTACTAAAAATAAAAACAACCCACGCAACTTCCTTCTTTAATCCACATCTATTTTCTTCTTTCCTTTGTACAAACTAGATTTTACTTATTGATTCAATTGCAGTTTACATTCGATACTATTTTGTATTAGTTTCAGCTGTGCAGAATAGTGGCTAGACAATCCTATACTTTACACAGTGTTCCCCTGGTATTTCCAGCACTCACCTGGCACCATATGTAATTATTACAATACTAGAGGCCCGGAGCACGAAATCGTGCGCGTGTAGGATCCCTAGGCCTGGCCTGCTATCAGGGCCATCTTCCGCCCGTTCACCAGTCCCCAGTCCTGCCCCGCCACTGACATCCATGCCGGTTCCCCATTCCCCATCTGGCCATCTATGGGAGTCTGTGGGCTGGGGGGAGGGAGCAAGAGGTCCACTGTTCTGCCCGCTCACCAGTCCCCAGTCTTGCCCCACCGCCAACACTCACCCGGTTCCCCATGGTTCCCCGTTTGCCGTCCAGCAATCGGAGCCTGCGGGCTGGAGGGAGGGACCCAGAGGTGGTCAGTGTACCTCATAGCAACTGGTCGATCGGTTGTTCTGGTCGTTACACCGTTATGGTCACTGGCCTTTTATTATATGGGATTATTGACTTATATTTGCTACACTGTACTTTACAACACCATGACTTTTGTAACCACCCATCTGTACTTCTCATCCCTTCACTTTTTTCACTCAGCCCCTCAAACCCTCCTCCCCTCTGGCAACCATCAGTCTGTTCTCTGTATCTATGAGTCTAAGGCAGTGGTTCTCAACCTTCTGGCCCGTTCAATACAGTTCCTCATGTTGTGACCCAACCATAAAATTATTTTCGTTGCTACTTCATAACTGTAATGTTGCTACTGTTATGAATCGTCATGTAAATATCTGATACGCAGGATGGTTTTAGACGACCCCTGTGAAAAGGTCGTTCGACCGCCAAAGGGGTCGTGACCCACAGGTTGAGAACCGCTGGTCTAAGGATTTTTCAAAGCCAACTTTAAAGACCTAGAGCCTTTTTTAGGCAGATGTCACAGTACTCCTGAAATATTGTCTGCCCTGTCCCACTTCCCGGCCCCTTACTGTTAGGCATGCCACCATTTCTGGCCTGGGCTGGGCACCATTCCCTGGGTAACGCACAGCACAGTCCATGGGCCACACTCCGGCTCTACCTTGCCTTGCCGCAGTGGCGGAGGCGCTCACACGTTTCATGAGATCAGCGATGAGCTGACGACGCTCCCTCAGCATCAGTCCCTGAGGGTTTGTGGGGTCCAGCCTCACTGACCCATGCTGGAAATAGAGCATTAGTGAGAAAGGAAGGAAACGTCCTTGTTGTAAGCCACTGAGATGTGGTGGTGGTTGCTGCTGAAGCGGAACCTGGCCTATCCTGACTTTCCCACAGATGGAGGCTGGGAGGCAGCCGTGAGGACACACGGGGAACAGGCATCTTCTTTTGAGTGTCACACCTACAGACTCCCGAGTCTGCAACCCAGGCTCTCTGCTTCTGCTGATGCCTCAGGGGCTCTCCTCCTGGAGGGCTGCATCCTCTGTGGAGGAGCCAGAATCCAATTCTTTTCCCTTTCCGTTAAAGCCATGCTTATTGAGGCCTGTAGTGACATCCATCCTTTTTAGTGCGTGGCTCTATGCATTTTGACAAATGCAACAGTTGTGTAACCACCAGCACAATCAATTCCCAGAAGCATTCCGACATCCCCAAAACTTTCTGGGGCCCCTTTTGGAGCCAACCCCTCCCCCAGCCTCAGGCCCTGGAAACCACTGATCTGACCCCTGGCATAGATTTGCCTTTTTCAAAATGGCATACCAGTGGAATCACACAGCATGTAGCCTTAAACACGAACAACCTTTTTACTTTGGAATGCTTTTAGGTGGACAGAAAAGTTGCAAAGATAGGATTATTGACTTATAATAAGGGTACAAAACTGGGTCCAAAACTCCTTACCCAGTTTCCCCAATGTTAACCCCTTCCATAGCTATAGGACAGTGTCGAAAGGAAGACGTTGGCATCGGTGTGATACTATAGTTAAACTATAGACTTTATTAGGGTTTCATTCATTTTTCCACTGATGTCTTTTCTTTTCTTTTCAAGATCCAGTCCCAGATCCCACATGACACTTAGTTGTCCTGTCTCCTTAATTTCCCCATCGGCGGTGGTTTCTCAATCTTTTATTTATTTTTGTGTGTGACCTTGGTACTTTTGAAGGGTACTGGTCAAGTATATTATAAATGTCTCTCAATTTTAGTTGGCTTTACATTTTTCTTAGGACTAGACGGAGTTGTGAAATTTGGGAAAGAATACTACAGAGGTGAAGTTTCCTTCTTCCTGCATCACAGCAGGGAGTACAGGACCGCAGGTGAAGGATCAGGGAGTTTGGGGAATTCATCGTGTGTTCCGTGCGCTGCTACATAAGATGCCGTGGCATGCGTGTGCCACAGTTCCTGCATCCATTCGCTCCGTGAAGGATATGTAGGTTGTTTCCAGTTTGGGGAGATTATGAATAAAGCTGCTACAAACATCCACATCCACGCTTTTGTGGGAACGTAAATATTTTCTCCCTGGAGGGTGAATTCCTAGGCGTGGGATTGCGGGCTTGTACGGTAACTGTGTGTTTAACTTTCTGTGAAACTGCCAAATTGTTTCCGAAATGGCTGTTCCGCTCGGCCTTCCCATCAGCAGCGTGTGAGAGTGCCAGTTGCTCTGCCTCCCCCGTCCTTTTGATCAGTGTTCTGGTTAAGGGTTCACGTTCAGAATGCCTTTCCGACCTGCACGCCTGGAGCAGGTCCCCTTCCCGTGGCAGACCCCACTGCACCCCCCACAGCACGAAAATTTGCCCAACTTTGGGGGAAAGTCAGGAGCCACTTATCCCTCGAGCCTCGTTCCTGTTCCCGTGGGGTTTAGGAAAGAGCTGATCAATGATGGAGAGGGAGGGTGGAGCTTGAGGGTCTCAGGGAAGGTCGTGGGGAAGGATACCCGCCCTCTCTCACTTCAGTAGCATTTACCAAGCGAGTGACCTCATGTGCCGCTGGTGGCGCGCTGGTGTGCTGCGGGCGTGAGCACGGTATTAGCGCGCTTAGTCCTTGTAGCAAGTCCATGAGCAGGGAATGCTACCCTCCCTATTAGATGATGAGAAAACGGAAGCTCAGGGAGCGCTTATGACTTAGAATTGGGGGAGCCTCCGTTTGACCACAGATTTGTCCAGCTTCAGAGCCCGAACTCTAACTACTGCCCTCTACTACTGTCCCGAATCCCATCCCCAGAGGCTGCATGTAATGAGTGGCAGAGAGGGAGGGAGGGAGGGAGGGAGGGAGGGAGGGAGGGAGAGAGAGAGAGAGAGAGAGAGAGAGAGAGAGAGAGAGAGAGAGAGAGAGAGAGAGGAGTTGGGAGGAGAAAAAGATTGGTTCTTAAAGGAGTCTTGGGTGACTCTGAATTGTTTTCTTCGGCTTTCAGTACCTAGCAAACACACTGGAGTAAAAGAAGCTTTGGCCTGGAGTCAGAGAACGTGGATTCCAGTCCTAGCTTTTCACTAACTTGTAGTTTTGTTGGGGTTTACGGGGTAGGGGGGGTGGGGGTGGGGGTGGGGGGGGGGAGGCGGGGGGTGTATATTTTTTTTGTTTTGTTTTTTAATTTTTATGTCCCTTGGGTCCCTCGGTTTCCTCATCTGGACATGAGCAGAGTGGATGCCAAGAGCTCCATGATCCTTTTCAAATTCCATGAGCTGCCATGTAAGTCTCCTCAGTGGGCCCCTGAGAGCCGGCCTTCCAGCCCTAGTGTCTGGAGGTGGCCTCAAAAGGGGCCCCTTGTAGTGGGGTTTCTGGAGAACATTCTAGTTCTTTAAACCACCTCACTCCATACCCCTCTGGCAAGACTACACAGGTGTCTCCCCAAAGTCATCCCAGTGAAAACTAGAGTGGATCACTATTGCATGTTCCTGCCCAGGACCCATTTCCTCCTCCTCTAGTAACAGCACCCCAGCTCTCCATTCTCAGTCCTTGAGGGTCAGGGACAGGCACATGAAAAGCTTGATTCCCCCACCCACCTTCATCCCAGTGGTTGACTGAAGATTGGACACAGGACCCAAGGCAGGCTCAATTCCAAAACTTTGCTGGAGGTGCTGGTCCTTTTGCTTCCTTATGAGAAGTCTCTTGGATTGAAGAGGGATTTAGAGCTAGGAGCTGAAGAAGGGACAATTAATGAGTATATCGCCTGAGCCTCTAGATACAGCTATGCCTGAAGCATACACTCTTCAGTTAATTGGCAAATATACCATCACTTTTTGGGGGGGACAGGGGGTGTTTAAATGAATTTGAGTTGAATTAGGTTTCAGTAATGATGTGTTCTTTGAACTTTCTGCTTTTCTCATACATACTTGCCCCTCTTTCAGGGTTCCAGAATCCTAGTTATTTTGATGATGACGACGATGATGATGATGATGATGATGATAATGAAGATGATGAATAAGAAGAGGTGGAAGAGGAGGAGGAGGAGGAGGAGGAGGAGGAGGAGGAGGAGGAGGAGGAGGAGGAGGAGAAGAAGAAGAAGAAGAAGAAGAAGAAGAAGAAGAAGAAGAAGAAGAAGAAGAGGAGGAGGAGGAGGAGGAGGAGGAGGAGACTCTATAAGCCCCATGAAGGACAGGTCTAATGCAGTGTTATGAAACATATAACATTATTGCCACCACCCCCTGGCCCAGACCCATCACCAACACCATTCATTTTTCAGAAGCCTTCTCAATGCAGAATTCTCGGCAGCCATTGCCCATCAGCCCAGCCTGGCTCCAAGCTGAACTCTGTTTTCCAACACAGCTGAAGAGACCTACACCACTGCGCGGTGAGCGGTGCCAGTCGGTGGACTGGGGAGATGGTTTAAATCAAAGCAGAGGATTAATTGCCATGGCCCGTCTGGAGGACACTAGTTGATCACAAAGACAGATGCAACTTTGATCTCCTGGCAAAGTCAGCAGTGCTAATAGTTAGCCGGACCCACTGCCAGGGTCGGCCCCTGGGGAGAGGTCTCTGAGAAAGGGGAGCAAGGAGTTCAATCAGTCGGCTCTTGGAGGTGAAGCCTGAGCAGAAGGCAGGAGAGATCTGGCAGGTGCCATTGACCCAGATGGCCAGGCAGCCTCTCAGACACCTCAGGGGTCTCAGGCCTGGCCCCACACCCAATGAAAGACCCGCCCCAGCAGGATGGGTGAGCCCCACCGACATGCCCACTGGCAACTCAGGGTTCCCAGGGCTGCCACCTCTGAGCAGATCACATTTTCTTGGGCACAAACCTCTGTCAAAAAGTGCTGGTTCTTTCTACGTTGGTGCATTTCTAATTCTGAATCTGATGGGGCTGTCTCACTCTCCCAGAACTCCAAATCAACCTGACATTTCTAAAGTTACATTTTGAAGGCAATGAATCTATAATGT
Source organism: Myotis daubentonii (assembly GCF_963259705.1). Taxonomy (NCBI): domain Eukaryota; kingdom Metazoa; phylum Chordata; class Mammalia; order Chiroptera; family Vespertilionidae; genus Myotis; species Myotis daubentonii. The sequence goes on from NC_081849.1 coordinate 51,980,091, forward strand.
GCACCAAGGCCCCTGCCAGCTGGGGAAAAACAGTAAGAAAGGGGGAAGTAGAAAGAGTTCTGGCTCCCCCTCTTCCATTGCAATATTCTCTATGTATCGCAGGGCAGGGGGAGAGGCGCTGGGCCGGGGGGAGGGGTATGCAGACCACCTGAAGTGGCAGCCAAGTTCTCAGGGAGCAGGTGCTGTCCGCGTCTCCCTGAGGCGCCAGTGCAACGGCGGTCAGGCGGGCCTCAGGACGTGGAGTGAAAATGAAGAAGTGAGACTGGGCATGAGGAGGGTGGGGCTCCTTTTCTCCATGCCAGAGTTGGGGTGTTCTCTGAGGCTGGCCCCCGAGGAAGGCCCCTGGCCTGGCCGGCACACAGCCTGCTTAAAAGAGAATCCGGCAGCAGCTGCTTCTCCTTAAACTGAGAGGTGGCCGAGGGGCTTTCTGTGCGCCTGGATCAAAACACGCCCATCAAGAGGGATCAAGAGCCTGGCCAAGTGGATTGCAGATGGGAAAGGGGGTTGAATCTTTTTTTTTCTTTTAACAAAAAATGTAAAGAAAATTCAGGGAGAAAATACCCCATGTGCAATTCTTTCCTTTCACTGGTTGCAAAGCCTGTCCAACGACCACCATTCTCCTCTCCCCGTCACTCACGGATCAATGTTAGCATGCAGCCTGTTAGTGTTTAAAGTGATCCATTCGACATGGGAGAACCCCACAGCCCCTTGCCCGCCCCCCCCCCCTCCCACCGAGCTCCCTGGGCCTGCAGCCTGGAGTCAGCCCCTGCTGACCCAGCTCCTCTCTGTGGCTGCAAACAATTGTGACCCAGGATGTAACTTAATGCACATTCCATAGGGGGCAGCGCCCTGCGCAATCATTAATCCGGGGCTACAAGGTGACTCCAGGGTGCTGGGGCCTGGGAGACAGAGGACGGGCAGACAGGGGCCCTGTTCTGGGGGGAGGGGGGGGTTGCAGCACCGAGAGGGGGTGGGGGAGGCAGATGCGGTGCCATGCCTGTGCTGAGTCAGGAGCCAGAAGGGCAGAGGGGACTGTCAGGGAGAGAGAGGGTGGTTCCTCATAAGGAAACCACGCTACGCTTGCAGAAGTCCCTGCGCAGGAGGTGCGGTCCTGGGGTGGGCAAGGCTGTGAGGGCGGCTGAGGGTAAGGAGAGGGGCATCGTGGGTGGAGGGGGCTGCAAATGCGCAGGCCCAGAGACCAGGGTGGTTTGAGGGTACAGCAAGGCCTCCCACATGTGTGAGGGAGGGTGGCCAGGTGGGGCCCTGGGCTATATCTCGATCTCCTTAAAGACTGGGAGTGCCATGCTAGGAGCTGCTAAGTGAGGTTCTAATGAATGAGATCCCCAGGACAGGCTGTGCTGGCAGAAGTGAGCAGATGCACAAGCCACATAACGCAGTCCCATCCCCCCACCCCACTGGCTTCTTTCCGTGCAAAAAGGAAACTGCCTTCCGCTGTCCCTTCTCCCTTCCCCCAGACTGTCTTAGAGGACAGTGGCTGGGCCCTTCCATGAGGGCACACACAGGCAGCGGGGAGCCCAGTGTTCCCATGGGTTTGGGGGAGACCCTTGCAGAGCTGGAGATTAAGGCCACAATGAGAGCAGAGGAGGCCCCCCCCCCGGCCCAGCTGAGCACTTAGAACCGTTTCCCAGCTAATCATCCATTCTACCCCCACTCAGGGCCACTGCCCCATTGAAAGGGCTGTATACGGGCCTCAATGGACGGGTGGCCTCTTCCTTAGCATGCCACCGGGGACAAGGGAGGGGCAGGGCACTGGCTGGGGGGGTCTCCATCACTGTGGGGTGTCTACTCCGCTTATGTTCCCATCTGCAAACTGTCACTCCCACCCCTGCCTGAGCCAACAGCAGTGCAGGTCCTCCTCCCGGCCTCTGGGCCCAGGGAACGCAGGGCCAGGTCAGCAGCTTCCCACAGGTGTGACCCCTCCTCTTCCTCCCTCTCTCCTGTCCCTCCCCCCACGCAGCTCCCCACTGTGTCCCCACCACAGATTCATTTATTAATTTGACTTTGCGTGTCAAATATCGTTTCCATTTAATTAAAAAACAACAGTTCATGTCACAGGGACAGCAGAGATAACATGCTTTTGAATTGCGGCCGCAGAAGGACAGAAGGAGACACTGGCATGGCAGACACGGCTGGTTTCCATGGACAGGTCATGCAGCCCATCCTCTGCCCGGGGACCCACGCGGCCATCGGGAGGGGCCAGGATGGTGTCTGGGTGGCGGGAGCTGCGTCCCAAGCTGTTGGGGGGTGGGGGGAGTGAGTGGGTGGCTGGGCAGGTGGAGGCGTCTCCCTGCAGCCCCCTCCACGGGAGACAGGCAGGGGTGCAGCAGGTGGCATTTAGGCTTCACTGGCCTCCCGCTGCCTCGAGTCTGTAGACACATTGCTTGAACCTGACACAGAGGAGGTTTACGATTTGAACTTGGGCTTCACCGTAGCCCAGTGACACGTCAGCAGCCACCAGGCAGATTTTGGCAGGAGAGCAGCCAGCCCAGGAGCCGCTCCTAGACAATCCTGTATGGCTAGGTCCACACTGAGAATACACTACATCCCTTTAGACCAAATAAGAGTAAATAATCATACCAATAGAAACTGGGCCTTTGACCCTTTCGCTTTATTAAAATGGCACGGAAATAGTAAAACCGCGTACTGATCACGGGATCCGCCTGCGAGCCCCTAGGGGTGCTGCCAGTGAGCGTGCGGGCTCCCTGCCGAGGCTGCAGACTCATGCGTTGAGCAATTCATGTTCTTTATCGGTCTTCCCCACGGCGTCAGGATTTGACAAGGGGTCGAGGTCAGCAAAGAGGCTGAACCAGGCAGTCAGGTCCGAGGCAGCCTTGGCGGGCTCTGGGGAGAGGAGAGGAGAGGTCAGCACAACACCTTCCAAACGCCCACCTCCCCCACGCTGCCTGCGGCGGCCGGGCTCACTGTGAGAAGGGTGGCTGCTCACCCAGACAAAGCCCACTGCGCTTCACCTCTAAAACCCGTGAGGGAATTCCAGGTCCCTCTGCTCGTTGGCTGAGTCAATTCCTCAACCCTGGCCTGACGCTCAGAAAAGAATGAGCTCTTGGCTAAGCCCCACCCCAGTGGCTGTCCACAGCCCACAGAGTCGCCTAAGACCTCAGACCGGCTGCTTCACCATTAGCAGGAGATATCAGCTGTTTCTGAAATCCGACTGCATGGCTGAGGAAGTGAGGAGTCTTCAGGAGTAGTTCCCAATCCACTGGGTCAAGAGAAATACAGGGGCCGCTCTTCAGACTTCAAAGCCCCAGGCCCAGAAGGGGGTTGGAGTCCAGGCCTGGACGCTCAGGGTCACTGCCTTCTTCCATCCCCTCCCATCAGGCGGGAAGGAGGCCTTGCATATGCCTCCCCGTCTCCCTCTGGGCTCTGAATCGTCCCCAGCCCCTTCGGCCTCACCACAGTAGTCTCTGCAGCGGCTCTCTTCCCAAACCACCTGCTCCCACTTCCCGAAGACCACAATTACAGAGCCAAATTATTTCCCAGATGAGGAGAACTCTTTCAAAAGAGGGACTGATGCAAGTGATTTCTAGAGAAGTCGGGGCTCTGCTTTATCTAAACCATCCCACATGAGAATGGAAGTTCACTGGCTTGGATGACCTGTCCTTTTTTCCTTCTCCAACAGGTGGGAGTATCAAAAGCACAAAGAAAATGTCTCTCTGACAGGTGATCCTTCGAGCTAAGAGCCGCTAGGAATGTGCTTGCCATCTGGCTAAAAGGAGTCTCAAAAACCGTGGGTAGGGCACGTTGCTAAAAGCGGTTATATTAGAGCGATGGGGGAGAACGGGTGGGATTAGACCACCATAAGCAGGAGATAATCAATGTATCTACTAGAGAGCTAAAACTACTGTCAGCAAGGCCAGCTGGTAACAGGCAAGTATTACTGTGTGACATTAACTGAATTCCATGTGCAGTTAGCCCCCAAGACACTTGGTTTATTCTGATATGATGCACTGAGGCTTGAGACATCTTGTCTGGTTGCGGGTGGGGAACAACTGAAAAAAAAAGGGGAGTAACTTTCTTTTGTCGTGTAGGAGGTCACACAAGGAAACTGTATGAAGCAAGACTGATTTAGGCGATTAGTCGATGCTTGATAGAGAATATCAAGATATCTTAAAGAGAGCCCCAGTAAACACACTTCAGACTCACTTCCCCTTCCTCCTAACCTCTGCAAAGGCCTCCGAAGGCCCCGAGAGAGTGGGCGTGGCCCTGCAGGAGGCACCAGGTGCCTGTACCTTGGGGCAGGCCTCACAGTCCCCAGGCCTCCACTGTCGGAGGGAAAACCAGGTGCAACGATTTGCACGTCACCTCCAAGAGCATCCTGGGAATGCTTTGTGATGATAACAGACATTCCCCGCAATTCCCTGTGGTCAACCCAGGGAAAGTGGGTGCTGACCAGAGGGAGAGGGAGCTGCAAGTGCTGACGCGATCCCCAGAGGAGCAGATGTTCTCGGGGCCTGTCTCAAAAGAGAACAGAGCTCAAGAGCTTGCAAGGCCCTCTTCTGACAACGAAGAAACCTGGCTCTTCCTGAGCAGCCTCAGTAAATGCCCTGCTTGGTGGTGGCAATGGCATTTTCAGATAAAGACAGCCACCCTCAGTGGCCTTTCCTATCTTGCTGTTTCCACCCAATCTTAAGGGAGCAGCCAGTTACATGGAGACACATGTTTGATTCCTCCTCTGTAGATGTGACAAAGGGAATTATGAATGAGGCATTAAGCCAGAAAAAAAAAACGGAGAATGTAATATCTGGGATCATGCATGATCCCAGATATTACATCAAAAGCAACCAGATTTTGAGGGAATTTTCTGGACTCTGGTGACGGCTGCATAATATAAATTTACCAGAATACCACGAACCATCCCCGTACTGTGGGTGAATTTTATAGTATCTAAATTACAGTTCAATAAAGCGGGTTTTAAAAAATGAACACTATTTGGCGTCATCCAGGAGTAACATAACCTCGCTGATTCCTAGAAACTTGGCCCTCAAGCATTTTGCTTCTAAACCCAAATCACATCAAACAGTGGGAATGTGGAACGTTAAAACCGCGGTTCCACTGAGTGCCAGACAAAGCCGAACGAGGTGGAAGCTAACCGGGTAAAGGTTAGCCCTTCCCTCCGCTTCTCTCCTGGACACCAAGGCCCATCTGTGCTCAGCAGAGCCTGGACCCTCCCCAGCACCCCTGGGCCTGGCCCGGACGCCGGGAGCAGGTTCTCACCCGCGGCGCCCACACCAGCAGCCTGCAGCACCTGGGACCGGGTGAGAAATGCACCCACCTGACCTCCTGCATGGGAATCCCTGGGGGGAGGGAGCCCAGGAATCGGTTCTAACGAGCCCCCCGTGACCGTGAAGCACGTGTACGTTTGGGAAGCGCTGCCACAGATGGTCTCCAAGGAGGCTGTCAGGGTCCCCATCTCCGTGAGAATCAGAGCCGGACCAGGATACAGGCCCTCCTGGGAAACAGAGGGGGCCGCTTCGGGGCCCCACCTTCCCCCCAGGTTTTAAGCTCCTCGATCCTGCCAAGCAATCTGAGTTCAGGAGGCTGATGCTTCTGGAGAGAACCGACTGATGGGGAGGAAAGCCGGGGAGAGGCGTGGCCGGCAGCCTCGCTGGAGTCCGCACGCTGTGCTGTGCACTACAGTGGGAATGCAGCGAGATCGCTCTTCCCGTTTCAAAGTCACACCCAGCACTCATGTTGTAAATGACTGCAGAGATCACTGGCAGGAAGGGTCAGGTCCCAGCATCGTAGTTTCCAGAGCATTCAATGGACCACATTCCTGAAGGAGGCAGGTCAGGACGGAGCTGCCGTTTCTTTATAGAACGGGCCTGTTCCCTAAGAGTCCAGCTGCCGGACATAATAAAGTGTCTGTGTATCAAGTCAGATTTTAAAGGTACCACAGAGACAACTCCGAGTTTCAAGCCTCTCATCTAACGGACTGTGATGGCGGCTTCCTTCCACAAGACCACAAATGCCTCCTCCCTGGATTCCTTCATAAAACACTGGATTTGTGAATGTGGTCCACCTCATGACCCCCACAGGCCACAGCTAGGACCGATGGAGTTGGGGGCCTCTCTGCATCAGAGGACATGAAGCAGGAAGAGCCTAAAGACACCCGCTCTGTGGGGACTAAGAGCATGGAGTCAGCCTATCTCAGAATTGTCACAAGGACACAAGGCGTCAGAATTTCCCTTGTCCCATGGTGTGAAGCAGGACATCAGCCAGTCTGCCATCGCATCCTCTGCTCAGAACTGCTATGAAGCATCCGGCCAACAATCCCACTCTGCACGGAGGGGGACAGTGGTGTGGCTGTGGCAGCCACTATATATTGTTTTAAAATTTTACAGACAAATGCAAAGCTCATTTGCAATTTCCCCCTCACACGCATCTCAGGGAATTGTTTAGGGGACGGTGCAGTGACAGTCATGATGGACAGAATTCCAAGCCAGGTCTGGACCCTCTCAGCCTTTGCCAGGAAGATTTCTATTAGAAGATAACTCCGTGCTGCTAATATTCCTCTAATTGCCATCAACTGTTCTCTACGTGGTGTTAGTTGGCTGAGGCGTTTTTTGTTTTTTTTTAACACGAAGGTGTGGCTAGAAAGACTCCCATCTCAGAGGAACTGTGTCAGGAGAGGGTGGTGAGGGTGGGGGCGGCAGCACCAAGAGCTCTGTGAACAAATGACTATCCTAGAGTTCTCCATCCCTTTGATATGTCAACTGTGCTACCCATTTGCAGGAAACACATAAAATTTTATTGGAGCAATCCTGCCTCCTCTACTTACATAAGGGAAAATATAAATCAGCCAGGAATATTGCCGGCCAAAGTAACACCCTGCAGAGTAGCTCTCTACCGTGAATGTAACTGCACCAGTGTGGGGGGTGCATGCAAATGCCCGGGTGGGGCTGATGGCCACAGCCCAGGGAGCTCTGGTGAGGGGTGGGCTCATCCTTGCCTTCGGCATCGGCACGGGGAGTCCCTCTGTCCAGATCTCCACATGGTTCATTCTCTCACCTTCTGCAAGTCTTGGCTCTGGTCTCATCTTCTCAATAAGAATCCTTTCATTCTGTAGCCTGCCCTGCAGCCCCGCAACACTCCCTATCCCCTGCCTACTTTCTCTCTCTCTCTCTCTCTCTCTCTCTCTCTCTCTCTCTCTCGACGACCAAAACCATACTTTTTCTTTTCTCCATAACATTGATCAGTTTTGAACTTACAATGTTATTTGCTTCTTTATTCTGTTCATCGTCTTCTCTCCACTAGAAGGTGAATTCCAGGGAGGCAGACAGCTTGTCTTTTGAGTTCTCAGACGAATCCCCAGTGCCTGGCACTCAGAAGGACCCCGTACATATTTGCTGAATGAATGAGAAACTTGCCAAAGTGCCAGTAGGACGGTGGCCCCAAGGGAGACTTTGGCTGAGAAATAAATGGCCGCCCTGTAAGACCTCTTTCCCTTTCCATGGGAGAGCTCGCCTTTCTCTCTGTCCTTAGACCCTGGTGTGGTTTTGTGTCTTTCCCTTGGACTTGGGGCAGGGCTGACGTGCAAAGGCCTGGGCCTCTGTTCTTGTCATTGCTCCAGGGCCCAGTGCCGGGGCCCCTTCATGGGCGCTGGGCCGAGGCCTCACTCTGCCTGCTCAGGAAGAGGGCGTGGAGTCTGATGCGTAGGTGTCAGAGTGGGGCACAGCCACCCTGGCCAAGTGGGGGCACTGCCAACAAGGGGCCCAGATGGCAGCAGGGACGCTGGTGCCTCCAAAGCAGGGGGTTTGAGTGGGGTTCATCCTGCAGCGTGGCTGGATGAGAGATCGGAGTTGTGGATGCCGGCTCGGCCTTCCGACTCCCCCACAGCTTGTCAGACCTCCACCGCAGGTGGGTGGGGTGAGGCTCAGTCGTGGCTGGCCTTGCTTATCTGTAGCTCTGTGCAAGAGGTGGTGAAACCAGAGGTGAGACCCAGGGCAGGAACGTATTTTTGGATTTCATGTCTCCTTCCTATCTCTAACTCCATTTCTGAAAAGAAATGAGATGGCTACCCAACAGGACTCACAAAGGAAGATAAAAGGGAGGATGGGTTTCATAGAGAAGGAGGAGGACTTTTTTTGTCTTGCCCACCAACTCTTGTGTCCGTGATCTCATCTCCAACGACCTGAGGTTTCTTTAATAGCCCGTAATTACTTAATCATCCCAGCTCTGCCGTTTGTTCTCAGCTTTAAGTGCCAGGTAAACAAGTTGTTTATTAAGGAGCTAGCCCAAATTCATGGAAAATCCAAAACAATGTGAGAATTTCTTAATACTGTCTTATAATTAAAGCAGTACGAAAGGAGAATCACGTACTGAAATACTAGAAAACGGTTCCCTTCCCAAACTCTATCTGATTAGAAACTCAAACATAAAAATTGAAATTTCAACCTGTGTCTTAGTTTTTGCCTCATCAAATCAATGTGGCTTCCAGGCCAGCTGTTCTCAACCAGTGTGCAGGCTGCTGGCACGCCCTGGTGTGCCCTGACCCCTTACCAATGCTTCTGACCACTCTGATGAGTGTGGAAACGGTTCCTGCTGTCACTGAGGCTACATGGGACTGTTGGGCCATTGCTTCAGGCAGGAGTGAAACTGCTGAGCTGAGAGCACACTCAGGGTAGGGGTGGGCCATGATCGGGAGAGAGCAAGAGCGAGATAAAACTTAGTGTGAAGAGTTAAGAAGCCCAGTGTCGTGTCAGTTGGCACTCAGCTGGGGATGTGGAGAACTTTGTCTCGTGAGAGTACACAAGGGCACTCAGGAGGGTGATGGCCAGGGAGGGATGGCCAAGCCAAAGGGGTCATGGCTGTGAAGGCAATCTGATCTCTCAAGTACACCAGGAACGCGTCTAAAACCAAAAAGGCAATGAGATTGAGAACCACTCTGCTCACCCTGTATGAATAACAAATATTAACAAAGGAAGAAAATTGTGAGAAGGAATAGATTTTAAACCCTGCAACATATCTTACGGCTAGAATGTGATTCTAAGATTTCAGCTGAAAAGTCCCTGGAGATAAAATGATAAAAGTTAAGAAACAAACCAAAAAGACACTAGATAGGAAACAAAAATAGGAAAACTCAGAAAAAAAAAAAAAGAGATATGAAGCAAGAAATAGGCCTTTGGATGAAAAAACAAAACAAAGAATGAACAAACAGCCCTAGCTGGTTTGGTTCAGTGGATAATCATAGCCCCTTGGCTGAAGGGTCTCGGGTTTGATTCCAGTCAAGGGCATGTACCTCGGTTGCAGGCTTGATCCCTGGCCTTGGTTGGGATGCATGCAGGAGGCAACCAATTGATGTCTCTCTCTCACTAGATGTTTCTCTCTCTGTCTTTCCCCCTCCCTTCCAATCTCTTTAAAAATCAATGGAAAAATAGCCTCAGGTGAGAATTAACAAAAAAAACAACAAAGAATAAACAAACAAAAACCCCACATTTCAGCCCCTGTAGTACATACCTTGCAGCGAGGCCTTTAAGTCTTTCATATTTTGGTCTAAAAGCTGTGAAGGAAGGAATCCTGAGCCTGTCTGGGGCTTGAGGTCTGGCTCTCCTGGGGTCATGGTGGGCGCTGGCTCCTTCAGCTGACCGTCTCCGAACACAGCAGCCCACTCCTTGCTGAATTCGCCCTCGTCCAGGGAGGACGCGTTAAAGATCTCACTCAACAGCAGCATGTCATCTTTGTCAGCACCTTCAGGTTCCAGATTCCCAGCCATCGGGCCCAGGCAAGCTGAGCAAAGAAACAGCACAAAACTCATCACCACGGAGGGCCAAGCCCTTGGGGGCAGTAAATGCAGTAGGGGCTGGGATGGGACAGATTGGGCAATGGCTAGAGTTAGAAAACATTAATCAAAATATAAATCAACCCCATTATAGCTTCTCTGAAGGCATTTCAGAATTAACTTTCTCCCTCATCCCCTTACCTTCAAAGCAAGTCTAATTGTTGAGCATCATTAGAATTGATTGAAATTGTTTCCACAAAAATTCTAAGGTTTTGGTTTTACCTTCATATACAAAGCAAATCTACCACCAAGACATTTGTCTGATATGAAACAAAGCCAGGATTGGAGGCATGCTGTACATATACTCCTTGTTTATACAGCTTCCTGAATCTTCCCCCACAAGCCTAACACAGCCTGCATAACATGTGGCAGCCTGCCCTCCATCAGGATGGGAGGGGACCCTCCCCACACCCTGCCTGGCCTGGGAAGCCATGGAAAGGCCAAGAATGACCAGGAAAGGCATCCTCGCTTCCTCTCTCCTTTGCTGCAACCCAACTGCATAAAGCAAAGAAAAGGTGGCTCTGGTTTGCCTGAGGGCGTCGATGAAAGGTTGACAGGAAAACAGGACAAACCATGGAACCACCTAGAGCAGGGGTGGGGGACATCCAGCCCATGGGCCATACAAGGCCCACAAAATCATTTGGTCTGGTCCTGCCCCAGCAACTGCAGGCAGGACTCAAAATTCAATAAATCTAGGAGCCTTTCCATACCAACATCAATTTACAAGTGAATCATATTAAGGGCACGATGTTATAAATATCCAAATGGCCCTTGGCAGAAACAAGGTTCCCCATCCCTGACCTAGAGGATGAGCTCTTAGGCCAGAGACACAGCCCTGGAGGGTTGGAATGAGCACGGGACCCGAGGAGAGCCTGGACCACCTTTTGCCTGCTGTGTGACTGCCGCAAGACCCTTATAAAACCCATGGGCCTCTATTTTTTTTCATCTGTACAATTACAATATTAATAATGCCTGCCTCGGAGTACGATCATGAGGACCAAAAAGAAATATACCTTAAACTTCACTGCCCGGGCCGAAGGAGGACTTAAGAGAGCCATTCTTACAATCCTAGTGAACACTGACAAAACACCACACAGCGCACACAAGTAGAATGGGGCATTCCTATCAGAAATCCTGCAACAAGATCTTTCACTGAGTGTTCTACATATTTTTGAAAACCAAGGGCTGAGGGTTTCATCAACTGCAGCTTTGTTGTGGTCGTTAATTGCCACCTGGGAACTGAAGAGAGTCAGGAAGTGAAGGAACAATCACAATTTATACTTTCTCTGAGCTACACTGCAATTCTGATATGTCATAGTAAGTGAGTTTAGTAGGTTTGCCACAAATACATGAGATAATTACTAAGTGAAGGCTATTTTTTTTTAATAAAGCTTATCTCTGTTAGCTTTACTGGATTATTTTCAACCACAGTTTCTATAAAGATCTACAGATTGAGGGGATTTTTGGTGTGCTGAGCAGACTGGCTGTAAGTCAAGGAGGGGAGGAGTCCAGTCACTCTCTTATCACTGTGGTTTATAAATAGCAGCAAAACATCACTTTAGTTGGGCATCTGACTAATTTAAACCTTCTTATTGTTTGCATAATCATAGAAATCGGCACCGATATATAGCCTGTAGGTGTGGTGGTGAGAAGATGGGGAAATGTAACCGGATGATGCAGGAAACCGAGCCTGTGTGTGGTGGGAAAGGCAGGGCAGGTGAGGTGAGACAGCCCATCTCTATGAGGAAAGGAAAGGAAGGAACGTGGGGTGACAAGGCTTGTCTGTCAACAGCATCTATGCATCTGCCTTCCCCCGCTCTCTCAGCCTCTCTCTTTTTACATGTAACTTCACAAATATCTCTACTTCCTACTTTCAGTTGGGGTGAAATGTCCAAACCTTTTCGCATGGTTTACTTTCTGGCCCAACTGAAACCAGATGATTGCTAAACCAAACCCGTGCCAATGAAACCCATTCAAATCCTTGTGTGCCTAGAGGGACAGATGACTTTACATGAATATTGGGAATGACGGGTGTTCCTCCTAAAGTCACTTTACAGCCTCCACTAAGTCACACCCTGGGGAAGGCGTCCCTCCTTGCATCTAGATATCAATCCAGGGCAGATCACAATGAATATCAGCGACAACAAATAATAAACTTTGAGCCTTCCAGAAATAACCACAGACTGAAAAAGCTCTATCTTTGTGTTTACTGTTTAGGGTTTGTGTGATGGATGGTATATAGAGTGGACTTCTTGAGTTTGGCTAACTCAGCATCCCTTTCCTCCTTTTCTTGTTTTCCCTTTGGGGAAACACCTTCTCCAACGTGATCCTAGTGAGACATCATGTAAGATGTGTCATCTTGCCTCATCCAAGTGGGCGTGTGACATAGGCTGACCAGAGTCCCGCATTTTGCAGGCCTTGGTGACCGGCTCAGCAGTGGGTACATGAGAGAGGCTTTCCTGGGTCGGTATATGGAAGGAGGAGGGAAGAGGTTCTCTCTGTCTTTAGGATTCCAAGTTCTAAAGATGCAGTGTTGAGGCCCCAGCTGTGATGGAGCCAAGCTTAGAAATAGCATCGGAAGCTGGAGAGAGAATGCTGACAACACTGTCTAAGCCCCTGGATCCAGCCTTGCTTGAAGCCAACCCACCACTGCGTGTCCCCAGTACCCTATACAGTCATTCCTTTTCTTTCCTTTTTAATTTTAAAGCTAAACTATTTAGAAAAGGGTACTATTACTTCCAACCAAAAGACTCCTGACTAATATTGTATCCAATCAAACTCACCCTCAGTGGCAGAAGTGAGAAAAGGACCCGTGGTGAGGATGATATTGTCTAGATCTATTTCAAAATAGAGTTTGAGGTCTACCATGGAATTTGGCCTATGACTTGGTGTCCTGGTTCTTTAACAACTGAAGCAGAACGTTTGCTCTTTTAAGAGAACTTATTACTTAACTCGGAGCAATGAAACTGGCACTGACTTGAACCAGAAAACAAGAAAACCTCCCAATTATTGCCCTGATAATTAAGATGCTTGAGATTACTATGCATACTTGTAAGAAAAACTTAATTACAAGCAGAAAAGGACAGGTCTGGGTCTGTAACCAGACAAGTCGAGACTTGAAAAATAACACTAGTCAGCTGGCTCTTAAGAATCACGATCTCCTTTTCATCGGAAGTAATTCAACTCAACTGTGAGAACACACAGGGAAACACACAGAGATATGACAAGGTCTTTGAAAGAAGCCTTGGTAAGGGCTATACAGCCCAAGTCACAGCTGCTACCAGCAGACGAGAAAGACTGCTCCTGAGCTATGCCATCCTATCCTGCTCTTGTCTTTAAGGATGAACAGAGGTGGTCGAGCTCTCAGGTGTCAAGCCCACAGATGCTACTCCAAGCCATCATCTTCCTTCCCTAGTTCTCTACAGAAGATCTCACTTATTATCATGGTTCCAATCTCATCTGGGAAGATTCTCAAATCTCCATGTGCAATTCCAAGGGTTTCTGGAACTCTGATGGCACACTCCTGACTTGGGGACCCTTCAGGGTTTGCCCCTTGGCCAGCTTGCTGGCACTCTCCAGAAAGGGCACGCTCCCCTTATACCTTTTTTTAATTCAGTTGTGAGATTATTATTCCTTACTCAAAACCTTCAATGGTGCCTGGCCAGCGTGGCTCAGTGGTTGAGCGGTGACCTATGAACCAGGACAGGAGGTCACGTCCTGGTTTGATTCCCGTCAGGGCATATGCCCGGGTTTCGGGCTTGATCCTGGTGTGGGGTGTGCAGGGGGCAGCCAATCAATGATTCTCTCTCATCATTGATGTTTCTATCTCTCTCTCCCTCTCCCTTCCACTCTGAAATCAATAAAAATATATTTTTAAAAATACCACCCACCTTCAATGGCTCCCTCTGCCTACTGAGTAAAGGAACACTCCTTATAGTGATTTTAGAACCTCTATGGTCAAGCTCTAACTCAGCCCTTTAAGCAACACTGCCTTCTGGGAAGCCTATGATTTGACAAAACGCTGCCATTTCTCAACTGTGCCTTCCTGCCTTTCTGCCTGGAAACCTGCTGTTTTCTCCCAATGAGATGCCCAAGAGAAGAATCACACTCAACTGAAAGGGATCTTAGAGGTCGTCTCCTCTAACTCACTGTACAAGGCCATGTAATCTATTACGTACACATTATCTGGCTGGAGACTCACGTTTTCTCAGCACAGCTTTCACTCCGGAGCCTGTGGAGGATCTCATATATAAACCAGTACCTAAGCTTCGGTCGCTTTAAGGGTTTCTAAGGTCAGATGGCTCCACTGGCCGCCCCACAGAGCTCTTGGTTGCAGGTGCCGTGGCAAAATGGCCAGGATGGCAGAATCGGTCAGCATGTCCACCCCGCGCTGCCCAAGCGTTCAAAAGTAAAAGCCCTGCGCCCCTGGGAAAACATTCCTTCGGAAAACTGATCCCGAACCAGTGAGCTCTGACTGATTCTGGCCCAAGGAGTTTTTCAAAGAGTGAAAACTGACATACAGAGGAAGCTCTCTCAAGTTCAGACAGAGTGTGGGCGACAGAGAGCTAATGTGGGAAAGTGGAGGCAGCCCCCTCAGGGAATATTTTTGAAATCATACTGAGTTTCATGACCTCAGCATAAACTAGAAACACAGAAGATGGAAACAACTACACAGACTGAAAACGAGAGCACAGGAAAACAGAAAAATGTCACCCAAGGTACCTTCATCTGTGTGTGAAACAGGAAGACTGCTCTCTGGTTTTCTCCCTGGTCCCCACTCTCAGCGCTATGACTAACAGCAAAGGCTGCACGCTTGCAACACACACGTGAACCCCCAAACACCAACACCATCCTCATATCACCCAAGTGAGAGTACAGGGGGAAAGATGGGTAGGAAATCACCTCCCAAAAATGTCAAACAAGAAAAATATTCTTCATCGTAAAAAGCTCTGGTCCCAAATTGTACTTGTATGGAATTCAAGAATACTTCTAAAAACTCCTTCTGGTGAAAAAGTCATCGATGATAAGAACATTTGGGGGGAAACCCACTATCTTGGAAACACAGACATACAACAAACAAACAAAAAGCACTCCCCCCAAAACAAACAAACAAAACAAAACAACAACAAAACACAACCCAATAGGGCTAGACCTGAGCAGGCACTCAGAAAGGACTTTTGGAGGATCCCAGCCTGCTCCTCCAGTTAGCATTAGATCTTAACAAGCAAGAAATCTGACTGACAAACTCAACACCAGGAAGGGTAAATACCCACAGCATCCTACAGACTACACACAATCAAGTAAGAGCAGTATTGGTTTTAACAGCGCACCATGATTTTATAGCAGTTCATCCGAGGGAGGCAAGGAGAAGGGATTTATGAGGAAAGATAACAACTCAGTATCAGCCACATTTCGTGTGAGGAAGCAATCAGATTCCTGGTCAGTTATTTATGGAGAACTGCGGGAGAAGGTTTGAATGACTCAGGAGGACCTGGGCCCAGAGCCAGAAACATGTGTTCTTGCTGTGGACGAAAGGTCTCACCCAGGCCTATGGGAGCTACTGAATGAACTTCTCAGTTGTTCTGACCTTTGGCTAGAATTTAGAGTCGTTACGTCTGGAAGTTGTAACCAAGGAAGTCGCAGAAGACAAACATTTAAATTGTAGCATGGACAATTAACCTTGTTGAACATTGGTTCAGTGAGTCCTGTCTGGGAAGGGATCTTTTGGGTGAGGCTGAGTGATGAGATTTAGGTGAGCTGAATTCATCTCTCTTGGTTCAGCCACTCCTTTCTGTTCAGTTACCTGATGGTTCTTTTTCTTGGCCCAGCTTAGAGGAACACAAAGACTTCTCTACACGTTGCAACCTGTGCACTGAGGTTGGGATTGTTACATGTGGTCACAAGGCGAAGTCACAGCCGCTTTCAAGTATCTCAGAATGTCGTTCAGTTTCTGTTTTCAGCTTAAACCCTTTTTATAAACTGGCCAAAGATTCATGTTCCACAACACTACCTACTGATAGAAGAAAACACTTTTCTCTCTGATGCCGAATCAGCGCGATTTCCCCGGCAATGGCTCCGGGAGAATTGTCTCCTTGCTGCTGTCAGGAGCAGTCTGCTTTCTGATGACATTATTCCACAGCTTGGCCATGACTGGTTTCACAGAATTACCGTGAGAGGGAACAGGCCCCCAGGCAGCAGGGCGCCAGAGCTTACAGCCCCTAAGTCCTCTAAAGTCAGCCATCCTTGGATTAAGCGCTTTTAATTTCTTGATGGTTTAATGTCCTGCATATTATTATCAGTGTTTTAATTCAGGATCCGGGCCTTCTGGCAATTTTCCGAAGGGCACACATTTGCATGTCAAGTGATTAACAGAGTGTTCCTTCCTTCAGCCATCCCAAGTTCTCTGTGCACTGAGAGAATATTTGTATACTCGTGGCCATGTTCATGCTTAAGCTGATGCTACCCTGGGGATTGCCAAGGCAGAAGAGGTAGATAGTGGGAAAGCATGGCTTATGACTAAAGAAGGGCTTTGTGGGTTGGCAGAGATAAAGGGGAAAGAGAAATCATGTGACAACGTATTTCACAGAGAAAATTTGTAAATCAATTTTTCTTTTCTGACTGAAAAAAAAATACACATTTGGGAGATAGAGCACTTTCATCTCTCTATCTTTAGAGTTAAACTGAGTGCCAAAAAAAAAAGGATATGAGCTGCTATTCTGTGAAACAAAGATTGTAACTATAAACCAATGAGGTCACAGTTGTTTTAGAAAAGTAGAAAGATATCCTTATTTCAATGTATCCTGGCACACGCTTTGGAGAAAGCTTATGAAAGTCAGCATGTGTCACAGACAGCAGCATTTCTGGTTTAATTCTGTGAAGAAATGCATGGTGACTGGGTAAGGGTCCTACCATTACTAAGTAAAAATGTCCAATCCCAAACCAAAATCCCCTTTTTTTGGTAAGAAGGGAGAGACATGAGAATATAGACTCATATTTGCTCGTGTCTATGTAAAACATGCTGGAAGGTACACTGGGGGATGGGAATATTGGAAGAGAGGGGAGAATGGGGAACAGGAATGGGAGTGAGAGTTTTTTACTTGTACATTTTATTATCAATTTTTGTACCAGTGTGAATACATCACTTGTTCAAAAATAGTTTTTTAAAATAATGAAATTAAATAGGAGATAATAAAATCAAAGAGCAAATTATGTACACAAGAGGTTGGGGATAGGAGAAATAACAATCTTCCTATCAAAATAGGTTAAAGCATATGTATGATTATAAATATATTTATTAAATATTAAGATTTGTGAAAACTTGGTGATGGGCACCTAGTGCTTGCTATAGCCTTTATCTCACCTTTGTAAGACTGAAATATTTCCCTCTCCAAAAAATAATTTATTACAAAACCTTTACTCCATCATCAAATATTCTATCCTTAGCCAAGAAGGAAACTGTTTCATGGAAATGGGGCACGTATGGCCATCTGCATTAATTACTTGCTTATTACTTTCATAACTGGTATGATCTCAGTCAGTAGTCATTCTGATAAGATAAACATGGACATTCATAATATACTGCACAGTATGTTGCCTGGAAAAAGAGAAAAGCAGGTTTTTCCCCTCAAGTTTATATTCCTAAACCCTAGAAACTTAATGTCAGAGTTCTACCACTTTTCCATTTCTGAAAACAAAACAAAACAAACAAAAACATTAACCAATGCCCTCTGTTTTCTAGATTTTCTTCCTCTCACAGTCTGTGAATTAAATCCAAAGCACACTTGGAATGAGTCAAGAAAGTTATTGGCTCCAGTGAACTGGAGTCTGTAGGATGACCTTTCTAGTCCTGTAAGAAAACGGAAAGACCAGGGTAGGCCACGTGCCCGCAGCAAGGACAGGGCTGCTCTAGAGCATGGTTCAGAATCTCAGGGGTCCTCTGGACTCCTGATCAATCATTAGAACTAAACCCTTGGGAGGATGGGGAGCAATTGTTAGGACCGGGTTGTGCACACTCAACTTCTTAGAATTGCTTAAGGCTATGCACGTCTCATACAAATCCATGGTTCTGAACTCTCTTTAGGATCGTTATTCAGTAAATGATTTTAGGCTTGGTAACTTGGGTGTGGGACCTAGCTAGCAAACTCTCTGAATGTGACAAAGGTTCACTGGAGTTGCAACACCGTACACCTTCAGAACAACATTTCCAGTCCTACTGTGGCAACTGCTTACCATTCGAAGCCGGTCCCTATGTCCGAGCTCATGAAAGACCCTTTAATACAGTGGTTCTCAACCTTCCTAATGCCGCGAGCCTTTAATACAGTTTCTCATGTTGTGGTGACCCCCAATTTCATTGTTACCAATTGAATATAATTAAAGTATAGTGACTAACCACAAAAACAATATGTAATTATCTATGTGTTTGCCGATGGTCTTAGGCGACCCCTGTGAAAGGGTCGTTCCACCCCCAAAGGGGTCGCGACCCACAGGTTGAGAACCGCTGCTTTAATACATGATCTCCAGTCTTGATAATAACCCAGCAGGACTCTTCCTATTGGCTCCATTTTACAAATGAGAACAACTGAGGCTGGGAGAGTTTAAGCAGGAAGCCAATGATTGAAGGCCATACAGATCATTTATGGTGTACCAGTGTTCAAATCCAGGCCTCTCTGATTCTGAAAGTCACGTTTCCTCCATGACACATAACCTTTGACTTCCTGACTTTTAGCTTAGTACTTTGGCATCTTGAAATTAATTATATTAAGGATGACAGAGTCCACTTACTAACATGTGCTTGAGCATATTGAAATTCATTTATGAAGACAAATGACAGTCACCTATTCAAAAGATAAACATTACATTTCCCTGCATGTGAAACCGCTATTAAAAACATGAAACAAATTATAAGGCAAAAGAAATGCATAAATCTTACCACCTTCCTCGGGTGTCATGTTCACTAGTTCATCTATCCATCCATCAGAGGAGGGGAAAGAAAACGAAATCATGAGTTAATTTTGTAAGGAGTTTGAATCAAATGATTACAGTTGAGTCATTTTCTTGCATCCACATTACCTGAGCATGCATTATGTGGAGAGCTCTTGTCTAAGGTAGAGAAATCACTCTTTCCTTCTTCAGCTGTGAATACAACATGCAGCTGGTTAACAGCGATTCAGAGTGGTATGTGTGCTCACATGCTATCAATCGTAGTGTAAGGTCAACACACAGCTTTGGGAAGAAATGGCATCCACAACTCACTCACCAGAAGCAGGGGTCCTTGGATTATGTTTTACTCGAGCTGTTGGCTCTCAATGAATGCTGGGTCAACAGCCCTGAATCTTTGCTTTGTTTAGCGAAAAACGGATCTAACGATTCTCCTTCCATGGACACATGTGCAACTGAAGTGGCTGACTATTCCTTGATGGTGCTAATGAACTTCAGCCATATGGGCCTGACTACAGTATAAGGGCAGATCACTGAGTGAAAGAAGCCAGTCTGTAAAGGCTACATATTGTATGACTCCAACTATGCAACATTCTGGAAAAGGAAAAACTATGAACACAGTAAAAAGACCAATGGTTGCCAGGAGTTTGAGGGGAGGGAGAGATGAATAGGTGAAGTCACAGGGGATTTTTAGGACAGCAAAACTATTCTGTATGATACTGTAATGGTGAATACATGCCATTATACATTTGTCAAACCCATAAACTATAAGACACCAAGAGTGGACTGTAATGTAAACTATGGACTATGGGTGATAAGATGTGTCAATGTTGGTTCATCATTTATAACAAATGCACCACTCTGGTGGGGGATATTGATAATGGAGGAGGCTATGCACATGTGGACACAGGGGGTATGTGGGAAATCTTAGTAACTTCTGCCCAATTTTGCTGGGAACCAAAAACTACTCTAAATAATAGTGTGTGTGTGTGTGTGTGTGTGTATGTGTGTGTGTGTGTGTGTGTAAATATACATACATACAAACACAATAGAACAGTCTTAAAACTTGATTTGCGCATATGAACATTAGACTTTCTACAAGTCCCAGACTAAAAGATGACATTTCATTTGAATGGATTCCATTATGTGTATATATAAAAGAAGGTGATCAACATTTATAGTCTGAAAATATTACGCAAATACCATGAGCAAGTAAACATACTGCATGGAGGAAAAGAAAATTTGATTCTCCTGTATTGCCACAAATTGCATGAACATATGATTTATGTAGATATGCAACCTGAATATAAATAGAATCAACCAGAGTTTACATTTTCCCACAGAACTAAATTTTTTGATTCAATTACCTAGATTCCCTCAACAAGATTCATGCTGTTGGTACCCAAGAAATCCTGAGGCTGGAGGGTGTGGATCGATAACAGTGCTTACATGGCCAACAGGACCAGGCCGCCTGCCTCTCTGCCTCCTTCTGCCACTTGCTCCCTCCTTCACGCTCTAGAACATTGTGCCCCTGACCTTCTCCTGGTCCTCCCTTGTTCATAATCTTTGCCCAGACTGTTCCTTTTGCTTCAGCAGGTGTAACAACAGCAGTTGACTTAGTTAGTTCCCTGATCCTTCAGACAGGTGGTATCTCCCTATCAGATCTGCCCAGAGCCCTTGTAGTTGCCCAATTACATGTATCACTGTTAGATCACCACCTGCTTCCCTCTGATTGTAAGCCCCATATTCTGGAATGTTCTGACTATGTCTGGTGAACCACTACATGCCCAGAGCCCAGGGCTGTGCCTGCCACAGACTCATAGACTTCTGCTGAACAAATGATCAAGTATGGGAGTAAGTGAAGGTATCCAACCCAGAGGCATAAAAGTGAGAGTTGTTTCTTTCTGTTGAATGGCACCTGGGAGAAAAGCAAATGAAGCAGTACAGTGGGAAAAGAATAAAGTGAGTGGTTGGAAAGTAGGAAGGAAGGCAGAAGTAGGATGGAAGGTGGAGAACAGGAAAGAGCAGAGGGAACTTTCAGAGTCTACTGTGCCTCCTCCTAGCTGCCGGAAAGGCCACCTGCTGCAGCAAAGGGAAGATGCAGGTTCATCGCTGGGAGGGCCATGCTGACCAGAGGGTTGGGCAATGTGAGTTCTCTTCCTATCATCTGTAAAACGTTCCCTGCATCTCTGAGGATTCCAAGTCCCAGCGAAAGGCTCAGCATTACATCTTAGTTCTACCCCAGTGTACCATTCCCTCTACTCCTTAAGGAGAAAATGAACCAATGAATGAACGGCAGTAATGGCAGGAGACAGGAAGAGCTGACAAGCCACCTACGGCACATGGTATCTGTCATCCACTAATGCTCTGGTCCGTTTTCCGACCAAAGGAGAGTTGCTACATTGAGGAATCTGGTGCCACTCACTCCAGAACAGCCCAGGAATCAGCTGGAAGGCAGTGTTGAGCTCTCCCCATGTTCCCAACAAGGGCCACCACCCACCCCACAACACACTGAAAGCCATACTCTCCCGATGTGATCTTATTAAGACCATCTCCACAGCCCAAATGGCAGTTAGTAATAGTAAGAGTAATAGCAGAAATGATGTCATCTGTTGTAAAAGAAATAGCTCTCTGCCACATCTCAACTGTGGATGCTCCTCTGATGGGCTGCTGCCGAAGTGACTAATGATGCCATTTTTGGTTCCAAATATACAGCCTCTCGCAATAACACTACCGGGTCGACCTCACTGAGCTATGAAAAGTTAAGACTGAAAGCAGAGTCATACACAATTTTCTCAACTGGAAAAGAAGAGGGCCCAGGAGGAGTTGGCCACAGAAGATAATGAGCTGGCTGCTGAGCAGTAGTATTTCAGAATCAATTCTAAGTAAAATTCAAAACTTACTCTTAAAATCAGAGGATTCCTTGTGCTGATTTTCTTCTTCTAGTGAAATTAACCTTGAAAGAAATTAAAAAAGGTTTAGTATCTAGTTCTGAAAATGTTATATTTATACTGCAACCAGATATTCTATATAATACATATTATTGTACTTAACACACACACACACACACACACACACACACACACACACACACACACACTAGGCTGCACATTTTTTGAAGGAGAAATACATTTGCTGGCTTTCTCCTGGCCCAAGGCTGGTTAGTAGCATCTTAACATCTGAATCTGGTTTCATCACAAGGCACATATTCTGTAACTACATAGGTGGTTAGTTAGGTACAAGTAAGATAACACTTTTACAAACACAGCTAAAAAAACCAATGGGCAAGCAAGTGTTTATCCTGATTCCTGGTGTCACAGGAAGGACACCTGAGTAAATTAAATTATAGGAGGCTGAGAGCAGGATTATGCTCAAATGCAGATCGATGACTGTCGCCAACTCAGCTCTCACCATACATGGGTAAGAACATGGCAGACACACATCCCCACCCTGAGACCCGGCGGGTGCCTCCGAACCTCCCTCCTACTGCAGTGGTTCACCTTTTCCTGCTCTTTCTGAAAAAAAAAAAGTCTTATTAAATTTCATTGTCCTTTTAAATAGTTTCTGGGTTATACATTTGAGCTTTTAAAGATGAAGTACTAAAATAGAGAACTCTGAAGTTAACTAAAACTAATCAAGATGATGTTGGGTAGCTCCCTTCTGAGTGAAGGTAATGCTTTATTTGGACTGTAGCAACATATATGGTGAAAGAAGGTGCCAGGCCCCACTCCAGCCTCTGCCTCTTACTGCACCAGGGTGGGCAGTCGCTTAACCTCTCGGCCGCACTGCCATCATTCGCACGCTGGGGAAATGGCTACACTGATTACATGGAGGGTTACCGCGAGGATGAGTTGAGATGACATAAATAAAGCTCCTGGCATTGGGCTAAGCACAGAGTAGGTGCTCACTAACTTGCAGCTAGCAGTATTTTATTACTAGGAATAGGTTAAACTGCTTCCCCCAATGTCGTCAACTGTACTACCTTGAAATCACATTTTGTAGCCTCCCTACATTGAAAACCTGCTTTCCTTCTGCACTAACGAAGTTTTCTAGTATATGCTTAAAAAAAAGAAAAAAGGAGGGGGGAGCTAAAACTGGCAGCAAATATTTGAGTGCGACTAATATATCTATGGACATAGATATATTTGAAACTTTATTTAGAAACACAGTAAAAATATAAGGCTGCTTTGCCATAAGACTGTCATCTAAATTTCTTTTGTATGGAAAAGGAACAGCAAGTGGGAGGAAGATCTATTTTGGTTTCCTGGGTCAGTCCCGTTCAAGGTTAATGCTGCTCCTGCAGGCTATGACATGTCAGTAGAAAAAGACATAGGTTCACATGTAAACCTTCTCCATGCTGTAGGAGAAGGTTTGCACCAATTAGGTTGTCTGTTTCTCTCCTTATTTAAAATGACTGGAGGCACCTTTTCTGCAAAGAGGCGAGAACTGAAGATGGAGCAGTCACTTCCTGTAGGCAGAGCTGCTCCCCGCCTTGCAGAAGAAAACAGCAGGGCTGAAGGGTGGCAAACAAAAATGTCAACACCCAGCACTTTCAGATGATAACACCTAAGTACCAGATGAGTTACCAGGCAATTTCATAGGTTATTTCCTTCCTTGAGACCAAAGCCAGGGGATTTCCTATCTAGGACAGGATCTTGTAAGTGATGGTGACAAAAGGACCAGCAGAAAGCTGGGGTCGAGACCACAAGACAGAGAGCCAGGCTGCAGAGGGGACACTACCCTTTCCTGCCCCACTAAACACCTCTCAACTGTGTCCCTTCTATGGCTCTCTTATTGGGGTGAGTCCTGGTCTAGTAGAAACATGTGCTGAGGATTGGTCTCAATATTAACACATCTACCCTGAGAAGGGAGGGAGTAAAGCCATTACTCTGGGTCTGAGGCCCCGAGAGACTTGGTCAGCCAGACTGCGCTGCTTTCAGCTGTGGGAACAAAGATTTTTGTCCGGACAACAGCCCCCGCCCCTCGACTTACTGGCTGGGCTCCTCCGCTGTGGCCTTGGCGCGCTCCTGCCGGGCAATCTTCTTCCTTTCTTCCTTCTCAGCCAGTTTTTTCACAGGGTCTTGTAAACTCTTGATCAGAAACCGTAGGTAATAAAGAGGAAAAAAGAACAAAAGCAAGATCATCCATAAGAAAAGTCAACTGCCACTGGTCCCAGCAACCAAACCTTGACATAGAGACTTGGGGAGGTTACCTGGGATCAAGTAGTGGGCAGAACTGACATTTCATATGTTCTCCGACCCATCCAAGAAACACTAGCTTATAAAGGAAAGTAGTTTTGCCACTAGATTTAGTTTTCCCCCTGTGATAAATTATTCAAAAGGAGGCCTTTGGCTATTGCTAACTTTATTTCCCATCTTTAACATGCAGCTAAGATAAACATTCCGCTCTGCAGCAGCCCACACACTGACGGCATAGAAGTCTTTTCTCCCCCAAGGATGAGATGACTTCATTTCATTTTTAATTTTGTTTGCTATTCTGCAATCTAAAAACAGCTTTTAAAAAAACAACAAGAGAAAACAAAACCTTTAAAAAAAACACACAACAACACTGAACAGAAATAGTGGCTGAACATAATCTGACAAGTTAACCCCCACGAGTGGACAGAGCAGGTGCATTTAAATCTTTGTAGATTAAAAACGGGGGAGAGTCGTTTTAGGACGCATCATTTCTTGGAGCAACTGTCCTCAAGGTTTATTAAATATTTAAGGAAAGACTTTTAAAAAAAGCAACGGCCTAAAAACGGTCCGCCAGTGACAAAGCCTAAGAAAGCAGAACATTTCTCTAATAACTGAATAATGGAGCTACACCAAAAAGATCTCTACTTCTGGCCCTAATTAAAATACAAACCTAGAAACACAAAAGAAACTTCTCAAGATACTTATCCCGCGTATATCCGCAGGACTATGCATCCCGTGGGCATTCCCGTTGCCTGCCCTGCCTTCGGTCTCCCCAGCTTTCACCTCTCCAGTGTGACAACACGCAGGGAAGGAGACAACTAAGTGTCACATGCCAGCCCTGACTGCTGAGTGACCACTGTCAGGGTGGGATGAGGGTGGCCTGGAGGCTGAGTCAGGGCAGAGCAGAGCTGTGACTGACTTTGGTGTCTACCATGAATACCAGGTGGACACTGGTGTCACCCCTCCTAACTGCCATCTCTGGTTCACTCCCTGCACAGAATCATCTTCCCAAAACTCCCAGGCCATCATGTTGCCCTCTTTTCTCAAGAACATAGTCCTTATTCTTTTCCGTTGCTGGTCTAAACCTCTCTGCCTACTTTAAAGATCTTCTTAAATGGACCCTATCTCACTCGCCCAAGTCACTTCCCACTAGCCCCCAAAGGTGAGCTTTCCATTCAATTAGGGTGACTCCTATGTCCTAGGAGTCTGCTTCTGAACCAAAAACTCTCTTTACTTATCTGTCCACCCTGAAAGTATATCAACCTTTGCAAAGCCCAGATGAGTGACATTTTCCATAAAGCTTCATTCAATAAGCACCAAATTCAAGAAAGCCCTTGCACATCCAAACTGCATTTACAGTTTTATTAATGTTTGCTCACATCTATTCTGTATAATATAAAAAGGAAAAAAATTACTCATAATTTCATTTCCCCCAAATAATGAGTTATTTTCCTGTATTTCTTTATTTTTATTTTTTATTTTTTTATTTTTTTTATTTTTATTTTTTTGCTTAAAGTATTACAAAGGGTATTACATATGTATCCATTTTATCCCCCCGCCCTAGACAGTCCCCTAGCCTCCCCTATCACCCAGTGTCTTATGTCCATTGGTTATGCTTATATGCGTGCATACAAGTCCTTTAGTTGATCTCTTACCCCCCTACCTCCTGCCCCCCAACCCTCCCCGGCCTTCCCGCTGATTTTCCTGTATTTCTTTTTTTTCATGTTCAAACTACTTATATACTTGGGGTCTCTCTCTATATAATACATAGATTATAGACAGAGATGTCTTTTTAACCAATATAATTTGTGTCAGTATTTCATATTAACAAACATTCTTTATTATAGCAGAGAATATACAAAAGATTTTATATATCTTAAACATTTAATATTGAATTAAAATAAATAGAAGTACATTTATTCATCATTGTTCTAATGGAGAGCCAAGGTTTTCTCATTGAATATATGTCCCTGATTAAAGATCTAAAGCATTTTCGTGCAAAAACCACATGGATTGCCATCATTTTCAATGACTCCCTATTTCTAGGCATTTAGATTAGTACACTCAGTTAACAAATAGTCTTAGAGTACCTAGGTGCTGTTTTGGATGTCTTATAGGTAAATGCAAGAGACAAAATTATCAGCTAGTGATGGGCCTAGGCAGATAATTAAAAAAAAAGGGATAGAAAGTGATTGGATCATTACTTCAGTTCACAGGAATGTCCTCTCTTGGAAGTGACATTTCAACTGAGAGCTAAATGACACATAGAAGCTGGCCAAGTGTAGCTCAGGGAGAAGAGGGGGCCCCCAGTGCAGAGGCTGAAAGGTAGGAATAGCTTGGCTTGTCCGAGGAACAAAGAGAATGCCACTGGGCTGGGGTATAGTGTGTGAGAGTACAAGACTTATGAGACAGGGATAAAGAGGTCAGCAGGGGTCGCACAGGGAGAACATGCCTTTACCCCATTCATCAATATTTAACATTTTGCCTCATTAGTTTCATCATATTCTTGTGCTCTTTCTGTCTCTCTAATGCATGCCAACTAAATGGGACGGACCCATGGTCCTTGGCTGGAGGGGGAAATGCTATAAAGAACAGCCCTGGCACAATATGGCAAGTGGAACATGGACTGTTGTCTAGATGCTTTGTTTTCATTAACATCTGGTAAAAGTGAGGCACGTGTGTGCGTGTGTGTGTGTGTGTGTGTGTGTATTTTGGAAATGTGCAACCTTAAGGAGGAGTGCAACAGATGTCAAGGACTTCAATAGATCTGCCAATCACAGCATTTTATTCACACACACACACACACACACACACACACACACACACCCCTTAATGCAGTTTTACTCCCATAGAGAGTGATCCAACCCTGGTCAAAATGAAGCCAGGATTTTTCCAGCCAAGGTTCCAATGGCTCCAAGACTCCCTTTTCATTCCTGTGACACTTGCCCAGGCCTCCTGGTTCCCTCAATTATCTTCTCATTGCATTTCCTTTTTATCAGTTAGAACTAGGCAGGGCCAGGACACGGCTGCTCCCCACCAGGCTGCATCCAGCTGCCACGGCGCTCCCCCTAAGCCCCTGAGATGCCCTTGACAGCTCCATGGTCATCACCCTCTCTGTCTCAGGCCTGACCTCCCCTCAGAACCACACTTGAACAGCTCTCAGACAATCCCTTTGTAATGTAAACCACTCCTTCCTTCTTTTCAACCCCTTCCCCTGTTGGGCCATTAGCAGGGACTCAATTGTCGGCTCCCTGTCACCACAATCACAGTTAAATCACTATTGTGCTTCACCAACAGAATGGCCTCCATTCCAATTGCTACTTTAATTTATTATTAATAATTCCTGTGACAAATGCTCCTCTCGTCCTACTATTACCATTGTCCTTTTAATAATCTGGCTGTTGCCACTTAAAAGAGATGCTAAATATATACTTGTTGATTGATAAATTAATATACAAAAGGTTAAACTGCAAAACTTAGAGCTCTTTAGACAGAAAATGCAAAGGCTCAGGAGGGTAATATAAAAAGGTTTATGAAGCAAAAAATAATACTGAGCTTGTTTATTAAATATTAGAATTTCGAACCAAGGGGATTGCATGTGTATGCACACACACACATCAGCTTTACTGAGATATCATTCACATACCTTAGAATTCACCCATTTAAAGCATCTAGTTAAATGATTTTTAGTATAGTCACAGAGTTGTGCAACCATCACCAAAATCCACTTTAGAACATTTTCAAGGGGCATCTCTTAAAGCAAGAAAGAGTTTTTAGATCAAACTAGGCTAAATACTCCCCTACACAGCAGGGAACCCCCCCACAACAACACATATGGAACTTGTTTCTGACAAAGATGGTATACATTGAAGAGATAAAGAGGCTTAGAGAAACTCTGAAACATCACTGAGGACAAATCATGTCCCCCTTCCTCTCTCAAAATCAGCCCCTGGATGTGACTGTCAGGCACAGGATATGCTACACGATGGGCCTCTCCCCACGGTCTAATTAAAAGCCCTAACGGGGGGGGCTGGGGTGGGGGTGAATTCTCTAGATTAAAGTCCACAACTCAGCTGAAAACACTTAACCCTGTAGCATCCGTGAAAGTCAGAGGTGACAGCATTTTCTCCGTGACGTGCACACCTGCTCGGGCAAAATGAACCTCAGAGGCCTGGCTGACGGTACAGATGAGGCAGCCATCAGATGGAACTATTTTGTATCACCGGCTGATGGAAGCCACATTCGAATCCACGCCCAGAGATGAAATGTCAAAGCGTTCTGAAGCTAACCCCCAAACCCACGAGGTCCTCCATCATAATTGCTCGTGAAAATCACTACTATTAGCAGCCACACAGCATCATCTGAAAAGTTCTCTGAGGGGGAAAGAATGTTTTTGGACTAAGCAACCTCTCTCTCTCTGTGAAGCCTGCACTGACACGCTAATAGTTTCCATCAATGCTTAAATGGTTGCAGGAAGCACACACATGATATATAAGATCAGTGTGACAGAGGAGACGCACAGACTGGGCTTGCAGAAGTGTCTTAGAAAGGAAACAGCTTAATATAATAACGGGAGTTACTACTTCCGAGATTAGGAAAATATAAAGCTAGAGCAACAGTCATCTGAACGAAAGCAAAACGACCCAGAAAACAAATTTCACAGACAACAGGCCAGCAGCCAGCCCTAATATCTGACCCAAGTGTAATGTTCGACGTTAACAATCGGATAACATTTTCCCTAATCTTTAAGGGCGACGTTTAATTTTCTTAGGCTCCTTCCCTTAATTACAATGGTATGCACATGAAGGTGCCAAATATTGTCCATAAAAGGAAATGAAAGTGCTCAAAATAGTGAGGCATGGCGAAAAGATGTTGGACACAGTTGTGTGTGTGTGTTTGTGTTCATATAATTGGTAGCACATGAGGAATAAAAGGCAGAGGACATGATGTGCACGAGCCCAGCCGCACAATTCGTCGACATGAAGCCCGTGTCCTCCCCACCCGTGCAGTTATAAAGTTATACATCTATGAAGACACTATATACGGAGCACTATCAATCTAGGACCAGAAGGTACTCTCGAGTTGTACCATAGAACAAAGTATTAAAGAGTAAAATGAGAGAAAAAGAAACACGATTGTAAATTACATAATCTTATTCTTTAACATAAGAAGGAAAACTGGTACTGGGAAGGCATCACAGTGTCCTGGAAAGAGATGGACTTTGGAAGTGGATTATGTAGTGCTGTGACATGTAAAATCGTCTCCCCTGTTGGGGCCTCTGTTTACCCATCAGAACAACAGGACTAATATCAAGTCCACTCTTCCTGGGACATCGTGAGGATGAACTGAGATAAAGCTTCCACACAGTACCAAACTCATGGGGAGCACTCAAAATGTGCTTTCTTTTCAATGACTTAAAAATCTAAAAGAAATTAGATGTCATAAGGATTCATCCTGTGTCAGGTACTGCACTGCATGATTTACACATCTCACAAAACCCAGATATAAACAGTGTTTTCCTGGGTTCCCAATATGACAATGAAGACTCAGAGAGGTGAAGTAACGTGCTTAAGGCCATTCAACCACTCATAGGTAGAAGCAATATCTGAATCCAAGTCTTTCAAATTCTACGACGGGTTAAGAAATAGTATTAAATAGCCAAGCCAAGAACATTTACTGAACTCCCTTTTCATATAAAGTGCCAAGGAGATCTAGAGCCACTCTGGTGTCTTTACAAATACAGCCACTCTAGTCTCTTTCTAAACTCTAAAGGAAAGACCATAGGTTCCCATGTATCTGAGGGACTGACAAGTAAAAGAGGCTTTCACCTACAAGCAAACACTTCAAAGTGTTATTTTTAATTAGAAGGTTGCAGCTGTATCTTTAAAAATATTTTTATTTATTGATTAGAGAGGGGGGGGAGGGAGAGAAACATCAATTTGTTATTCTGCTTATTTATGCATTCATTGGTTGTTTCTGACAGGAATTGATCACATAACCTTGATGGATCTGGAGGATGCTCTAACCAACTGAGCTACCTGGCCAGGGCCTTCCATCTGTACCTTTTAAAGGTGGCACTTCTGCTTTCTTCTGCTCTCCTGCCTCATGGCCAGAAGTGCCACCTGGAAGAAATGCCGCATAGCAGAGCGCATGCCTGTCCCAGACCTCCCACATCCTGGACGTGTGGCCTTGGACAAATTACTAGACCTTTCTGAACTTTGATTTCCACCTGGAAACATGCAAACACCATGAGGATGCCCATCTTCCCAAGGCTATTTTGAGGGTTAACTATAACATATGCACTTCACTTTCTACATGCCAATGCCGAACCTACCATTATAATTAACTAGAATCCCAACCTTGGTACATTAGAGTCACACACAGCATGACAAACACACCTCACCCGTAGCAGAGTGCTTGGAATAAAGGAACCACCCACCCACACAATGATAAGTTTTTCCTTTCCCCTTGACGAAGACTTAGGGACTGAGAAGAGGAGGGGATGGAGAAGGACTCCAGCTGTGAGGAGAACCTGAGGGACCAGCTGCCCAGAAGGACAAACATCAGTCACCATACGGGCTGGATGAACAATGACTAGCTGCATGAATGATGACTCTGGCTTGCCCACCTCAGATGTCAGCGGTGGACGTGGTCAACTCCTCTAACCATTTCTCTCCCAGTGACCTGGATGCATCCCAGTTTGCTGTTTGCAATGAGCTGGCCCGGAGCAGCTTGGGTAAGAAAAAAAATTGCTCTGCTAAATGCTGTGTAAAGTAATGACACTGAGCAAAAACTTGAAAGTCTGAAAGGATCTCCTGGATGCCGGCCATGAGTAATTGCCATGTTGGGACTGGCAACGAAAACAGCATTGCAGAGATATTTACCCAATTTTCATAAAAACTATTATGGCTTTATTTTCAAAGCAAGTAACTACAGAGCCATGTGGCTTGTCGGTAAATGCTCAAGTGATTAACTGAGAAATGTGGAGGTGGGTGGAAGAAGGCTGTTAGGCATACGAATCTGAGAAAAACAAAATTTAGAAGAAGATGATTTCTGAATTGTGAAAGCTAAAAGCATTCTGGTCTCCGGAATGATGTTCCACATGACAGCGCTATGTCTTAGACCCCAGGAGAGACAGGAGGGAACAGTGGCACATCTGTTTCAGTGGTTATTTTTGAACATGCTCAGAGTTAGGTTTTCACATTCAGGTTTCCTCAGAGTTCGAAATCTGGCACCAAGAGCCAGTTGCAAAGCCCAACTGCATTTTTAGAATGAGTCCTGCTGTCGGGGTGGGAGCTCTCCTTCCTTTCTTGTTTGCAGGCCTGCCCTTTCCCCTCCTCTCGCCTATCCCTGTGGGCATTAGATGAGCCCAGACTGGCCTGCAGGCTGAAGGAGGGGGTTGGGAAGGACCTGCTGGAGCATCTTGGGAGTCGGGGGAGGGAATGGGTTGGGTTACCTGGGCGAGGTCTGAGACGCCTCCTATCCCACTGCCATTCACAGCCTTGCCTGTGAAACTCACTGCGATGCCAATCACCCAGGGTGAAGATGATGAGTAAGAAAGTAACTTAAGCTGGGCTATGGAACCTGGAAACCTCAACAAGTAGTTCTGCATCAATATGATACTGCCAGTGGCTGCCTTCTAGACCCATTACAGCAAGCATGTCAAACTCAAAGGCTAACATGGGTCAAATAAACGAGGCACGTGGCCAGCGGGCGGCAAGTTTGACATGCTTGTGATTACAGCATTCCTGATAACCCATCCCTATTACCCCCACTGGGGCTGCTGGTGCCACCACCATGGCTGACACCGTTACTGCAAACAGCACCACCACACGACTGGAAAGTGACACACTGGATTTAAAGCCAGGTCTGCTGGCTCCCTATGACCAGAACAAAAAACTTGGTTTTCCTTCCAAAACACTGGAATAGGCACATCACAGGCGGACACTCTGCTACCAGGCATTTTCATTAAATATGGCCACTCTGGTCTCCTTGCAAATACAAGTGCAGAGGACATGCCTTCTCTTCTGTCAGCTCTGAACGAGTGCCGCTTCTTCAAAGGGTCCCGTGCTCACTCCTCCTGCAGACATTGAACTCAACCGCATGCCAGCATGCCACATAAGGACCACAGGCCACGGACACAAACAGGATTTTAGAATTTCCGGAGAAAAGCCACTTGACTTCTGATGTCCCAGCGGCCCCCACACGATGTCTGTTCTGGATTCACGGGGACATTTGCAAGCAAACGACATCCTGGAAGGATGAGGCAAACATGACCACATCTGAGGGTTGGTAACTGAAGATGGTACTGCTTTCCTACAGACAGCATTTCATTTAGTTTTTGCAATAATGCTTTAAACTCTAAGTCTAAATCACTTTCCCTACGAAAGGGACAGTGCTTTCAAGAGAGGCTAGGAACATTCCGCCCCTGTCCCTATGACTTGGTAATTTCTACCATGTGAGAGACATTTCCAGATGACTCAGAATCGGTATAAAATTAGCACATAAATGATAACGCATGCAAAATGCATATGCTTTGTAGCATTTTAATGAGTCAATAAATATTTAGTGTTTAAAAATATGAGATTACAGCATTGCTTCTTTTATTGGAAATCACTTAGAAATAGTCTCTCTACTTTAAATTTGAGCTGTTAAAATGATTAGATCAGAACATTTTATAATATTGAATTTCAATGCTAAATTTGCCATGAAGTTAAAATTCTACAAAAAATCATAAATTAAAATGAAAAAACTATGTCACAAAAAGTAGAGCCAATAGAATCACACCAGGCCCGAGTAAAAGCAGTTCTCTCTCTCTCTCTCTCTCTCTCTCTCTCTCTCTCTCTCTCACACACACACACACACACACACACACACACTCACACACACACATATACCATTACCACAAAATATTTATAAAATGTCAAAACAGTAACATTTTTCAATTCACTTGTATAATAAAATGATTTTGAAAAAGAACTATACCTATTTTCTAGAGAAAGGCTCATTAGCAATAAAACGAACTTCTGGGGCATGAGTTACATCCCTGCAATTCTGCAGCAAAAGACTCTTCCCTCCAAACAGGATGCACCGAGTGTTTAACACATTAATTATCATCCTTCATCAAGCATAAAACTAACAGTCAGGAAATACAGCTGCGGTGGCACAATTATCAACACACTCAGAATACACCCCGCAGCAAAGAAAACAAATGGGTCGCTTTTCATTAACCGAGCCTGGCAAACCTCTCCAAAGACAATGTTTTCTTTCTAGCCAGAGACCCAAAAGGCATGTAAGGGACTATTCACTTAGGTAAATCCAGAGAACAAATAAATCATGAAAATATCTATTTAAATGTCAAAGTATCCATTATGGAAATACAGTGCCCTTCAGAAGAAAATTACATACATTAAAAGATGACTTGATCAAGTCAAAATCTAACTATAAGGCCTGTGTTTAAAAAATATGTTAGTGCAAGGGAGTTGGTAAGTCAGGTAATATCCTCAGGCTTGGTGGCAATACAGAAGGTACTGATGGTTTTCATTTTCACGTTTCATGGCACACAATAGGAAATGCACGGACCTCTGTTATGCAACGATGGGCTGTGGAATAACAGGATTCTATTATACAGGTTTAGATCCATATAAAAATAATTAGCCATTAGCTTGAGAGTCTAGATGAATAGCATTCAAGAGAGGTAATAAAAGCATAGTTTATTTGGTTGGTTTCTGGACACTTAACATTCTTGATATTACCATAATCATATTACACCTTAACAGATGTATTACTGCTACTGAGTTTGTATTACAAGTAAACCATAAACTGGTACTTAACCCATTACTTAAGGAAGGCTCTGGGGATGTGAAAGGCAATGGAGAGTCATCTGCCCAAAATATTTGCAATTATGTCCTGAACCATTGCCATCAAACTTTCACTAAATTCCCTGCCCAGAAGTCCTCTAACATAATCAGCTTGATCCTCTCAGCAGAATTAAATATCGTGGCAAAAATTCAGGAGCCATATTTCCCTCTGCACAGGAGGCCAGGGAAACACAGAAGGATTCTTCCATTCTTGTGGCACAAATTCAATCTCATATCGTACTTCATATGCAATTAACTCACACCTGAGCTTCTTTTAAGTCGTATTTGGGGTAGGCATCACTTTATCGTCTACCTGGCTGATTTGTGTTATGTACAATTGTCTTTCAAAAGACAACCTCTGAAGTTGTATGTAGCATAAAATAAAATCTGATGCACATTCATGCCCTCTCTGCTTTATCAGAATAATCCATAGGATTCTGCTCAGGCCTGTGTAAGAAATATAAATAGGATGAGTTGTACTAATTTTAATCAGTCTAAAGCTATCATTTAAATCCATCTTATCTAGTGTGTCATTTAAGGCTGCTGGCTCCTTACTGATTTTCTGTCTAAGATCTAGCCATTGACGTCAATGTGGTGTTAAAATCCCCTACTATGACTGCATACTGTTGACCTCTCCCTTTACGTCCATCAGGATTTGCTTTATATATTTTGTGCTCCTATGTTGGGTGCATAAATGTTTACAAGGATTATAACTTCTTATTGGATTGCTCCCTTTATCATTATGTAGTATCCTTCTTTGTCTCTTATTATGGTCTTTGTTTCAAAGTCTGTTTTGGTTGGATAAAGGAATTGCTACCCAACTTTTTATATTCATTTCCATTTGCAGAAAAGATCTTCTTCTGCCCTTTTACTTTTAGTCTGTGTGAGTCTTTTGTGCTGAGGTGGGTCTCTTATAGACATCATATGTAAGGGTCTTCGTTTCCTATCCATTCAGCCACCCCATGTCTTTTGATTGGACCATTTAAGCCATTTCCATGTAAAGTGTTATTGATAGGTACGTATTTATTGTCACTTTATTCTTTATAACTATGCTCCTCTCTTTTCTTTTTCTAATTTTAATCAATAGGCCTTGGTCGGGATAACTGCTTCAGTCCTTACGCACAGGGGCAACACTGCGATGTGCTGAGGAAGGCTGTGTGAAAAGTGAAAGGTCCCTCTCCTCAAGTGCTCATCGTCCAGCTGACGAAGAAAAGGCACATTCTGAATCCATTCA
The DNA here is from genome assembly GCF_963259705.1 of Myotis daubentonii. Classification (NCBI taxonomy): domain Eukaryota; kingdom Metazoa; phylum Chordata; class Mammalia; order Chiroptera; family Vespertilionidae; genus Myotis; species Myotis daubentonii. The sequence goes on from NC_081849.1 coordinate 52,015,137, forward strand.
TGCAGCTGTTAGCGAGCAAGCGACCTGCTGACAAAGGGATTGTGAGGAGCCAACCCCACGGCCAGGGGTCCTGTCTGGTGTCAGGTCAGGTACATCACAAGGTGAGTAGACTGTCTTGGGTTCCTCTTGGGACTTTCCTTTAAAGGGCCAGGGACTTAAAGGGTTTCTGTCTTAGTATTTTTGTAGATGCAATGACATTTACAAACATCTTAAATCAAAGATGTGTTTAATGGGGAAAAATAGCTTTTTAATGTTTGTTAATAAGAAAGATGATGAGACACAAATTGCCTGAAAGATCAGAAAGAAGGTAATGTCAAGGTGAACTTGAACTAGTTCTTTCCTGGTACTTTCTTTCTAAGGATAAGACCTGGCAGCCCAGCGTTCGCTCACCATTCTTCAAATCCGCGTGGAACCCAAATCATTTTCTGATCTTGCCATGCACTCACCCTCAGCAACCATTACGAGAGCAAAACGATGCCACATTCAGCTGCGAAACTGGGAACCAGACATGTGCATGTATCCCTCTTGAGTTGAGAAATCATTGTGTTTGATGTTGCTTTTTCAATTAGAGAATATTACTACAGTCTTAGGATAAAATCCACTTCTACACTGGATGGTACTCACAGAATAAAATGTTATTTGCCAGAAGTAAGGGAGAAAAAATACTTTCTCGAGCGAGCATTTCTGAATTTAATAATTAAAAAGTAACAGTGTACTAGACTTGTACACGCTTTCCTTTAGCGATGTCAAACTAGCATTTGAAAGGAGCAGGAACCAGCCTCAGGCTGGAGTTCACCACAATTCATCTCCTAGTAACATGTACCCCCCAAGGTTCAACCTGTGTATTTGGATTGTTCTGGCTTTGAATACTGATGCAGTAAAAAGACTCCACTGGGGGCCCTGGCTGGGTGTCTCAGTCGGTTGAAGCATAAGCCCATATACCAAAAGGTTGTAGGTTCAATTCTTGGTTAAGGTACATACCTAGGTTGAGGTTTGATCCCTGGTTGGGGCACATATGGGCGGTAACTGATTCATGTTTCTCTCACACATTGATGTTTCTATGTTTCTCTCTCTCTCTCTCTCTCTCTCTCTCTCTCTCTCTCTCTCTCTCTTTCGCTCTCTCTCTTCTCTCTCCCCCGTCCTCTCTCTAAAATCAACAAACATATCCTTGGATGAGGATTTTTTTTTAAAAAAAGTCTCTGCTGGGGGCATAATTCTCACTTTGCTTTTGGGGTCTGTTAAAATAAAGAGGCTTGCTGCAATGGATGCTGTGATACAAACCATACTTTTCATAGGATTTTCTAATAGCCTCCCTAGCTTTCATACCTTCAATGTAGTGAATTCATATGGCTGATAACCTCTGAAGCTCTCATGGATGGCTGCCATAGTGTGAGAAGTTTTCTCCCAAAAATGAAGCAGAGTGGTCTGTAAAGAAAGACAGGAAAACTATTAAAGTTTTGAATGCCCAGTTCTAGTCATGAGCCCCAGAGAAATGTGCCACCTGTGGCTGTCAAGGTCCTCCAAAATATATTCCAACCCATCTCTGCAGACTCCTTCCCCATTATGGCCCCACTGAAACTCTGTATTTCAGCCAAACTCAGTGCCGCCTGTTCCCCTAAACACACTGACGCTGGTGGCTTATGTGCTCTGCCACCCGGGACAGTCTCCTCTCCATTCTCTCTGTACTTATTCCAGATCCACCCTCCAAAACACAGCACTAGCCGTTAACTATACTTTTCTGATCCCTCAACTCATTCAATTTCTCCCTCTTCAAACACCGGTCAGATTTTATAGAACTTATTTTACTGAGCATACCCTGTGCTGTCCTCGAGGTATAGAAAATTTAGTCAGATTTTACTCTCTCCCTTCCTTCCTAAATCTTTGGGGACTGAGAATCTGGTCTTATTATTTTTTATATTCCCAATAACACTAGAGTGTGGCCTCCCACACTCGGTTGGTGCTCATGGTACTGTTGATGGGCGCACAGCACTAACCCGAGGTTAGTGGGAGGCAACCAAGGGCATGAAATGATGACAGCCTGAGGGGTAAGCGACCGTCCATGAGAAGTACAGGCTCGGTGCTGGGTTCACGGGAGGCTTTCTGAAGGATATGACTCAGTCCCGTACATCAAACAGAGTGGGACTTGAAGGGCACCAATGGAGGGGGACAGGGCACTCAGGTGGGAATCACCACCTATGCCAAGGCAGGGAACTGGGGAATTATGGTGCTTGTACAGGGAACAGCCAATATTGGGTTGGATTAAACTGCAGTCTACTAGAAGGGAGAGATGTAGGAAGTAAATTATGAGAAAGGCATTCAGAACTTCATAATGCCAAAACCATACTTGTAGCTCAAATATCCTCTTTCTGTTTTCTAAACCTCATAACATTCTTGGTTCACTGTAACAGATATAACTTTGTTACCTGGTATGTTGCTAGCATATGAGACAAGAGATTGCATCTGCTCGCTCCGAGAAGATCCACTTTTTGACACACGTCCATCTTCAATTTGTCAAAGCTTTTTTTGGCAAGACGTACTTGTGCTTGTACCTGTGAGAGTAAAAGGAACCACTTTGAACTAATCAAACTCTTAAGTAGCTAAAATTTCCCCATTAGAGAAGACCAATAGTGGGCTTATCTCTTTCATATAAGAAAACACCTTTGAAAATTCCAGCAGGCAAGAAGATCCTATAACACCCATTGTTTGCCTCCAAAGGACCAGAACGACAGTACTGGATATTATGATTGCATAGCAAAATCACCATCCTAATTATATTTTTCATTCAATTATTAAAAATCCTCTCCTCTCAAGCCATTCGCAAACTGAGCACAGTGGGGAAAAGTCCAGAAACACCCAGGGTAGCCTGGGGGGAACCTTTGCCCCATTGGATTCCTAAAGATCTTTGAAGCTGGCTTCCCTGAATGTTAGCATCTTATATAACATGCTACATTTGTTTTTTAAAAAAGAAGTTAATATTGATACAATCCTATTAACAACAGATATTATTTTTTTAACCAACTTATGTCCTTTTTTGTTCCAAAATCCAATTTAGGGTGCTGCAAAGGGGAATTGTGATACAGACTGAAAAACAATCTCCACTAATAAACTTTTCAAAATTTTTTTTAATATCACCCAAAGGTATGTTTTATTTAATTTAGATAGAGAGGAAGGGGGAGAGAAAAAGAGGGAAGGAGAAAGAGAGAAACATCGATGTGAGAAAGACACATCGACCGGCAGCCTCCAGTATGCACCCTGACCTGGGATGGAACCCGCAACATGTTGGTGTACTCCATGATACTTCAACCAACTGAACCACTTGCACAGGGTGCAGATCTTTTTAATTGAGGAATCCTCCACTAATGTACACAAGGAATCCTCCATCCATCCCTGAGCCATCTAGTAATCCAGGGACAGAGTAAAGGTCAGGAAAAGATTCAGAAATATCTATTCTACATGTTAGCTATAATAATAAAAGCATAACATGCAAATCGACTGAACGGCGGAACAGCAGAATGACCTTCCGGACGAAGCCAGGGCTGCGAGGGCCAAGCCCCTTGCAAGAATTTCATGCATTGGGCCTCTAGTTCCATATGTTATTTGATGACAAAATTGACGGTTTTAAAATGTAATGCAGCTACATTAAGAATGATGACATCATGCCCTAACCGGTTTGGCTCAGTGGATAGAGCATCGGCCTGCGGACTCAAGGGTTCTGGGTTCGATTCCGGTCAAGGGCATGTACCTTGGTTGCAGGCACATTCCCAGTGGAAAGTGTGCAGGAGGCAGCTGATTGATGTTTCTCTCTCATCGATGTTTCTAACTCTCTATCCCTCTCCCGTCCTCTCTGTAAAAAAATCAATAAAATATATTTTTTTTTTTAAAAAAAAGAATGATGACATCAAAATACCCCTTTCCTCCAATCTGAGGCATCACCGCATCATATTTTAACCAGGGAAAGACAGCCAGATATTAATTTATCTCAGCTAATTCATCCAGAGGCAGTTACCAGGTAGGAAACTGCAAGTTGGGCGTAATAATAGATCTTTCTCACAGGACAGATCCTGGGGGCACGGACAATGTCTACCTCCATCACCATTATATGAGCAGCATCTGGCCACCTGGTACAAAGTAGGTGCTGAATACATATTTGGTGACTGAATGAAGCCATTTTCCAGGCCATTTAAAAAGGTAAATTAATATTTTTGTGGGATGTGAATTATGTTTTTTCCTTTACATTCACAGAATTGGTTACTCAGAGATTCCAGGTTTTATCCTAGGAGAAAACCTTTCACTTGCTTCTGACACAAAGCTCGGAAATTACGATGCTTTGAAATGTGCCCTAATTGAGTGGTGTTTGAATTTCTGTAAAGTAATGTTAGAAACCTAGAAGAAGACTTCAACACTTGACCCAGTGAATTCTGATAGGCCATATGCTTTGTGTGTCAACAATGATTATTAAAATACTTAATGCACTGCTGAGTTCCCAAATGGTGAGCCCTTTCCCTGCCAAACAAAGAGGATGTTGCACTGTGGGGCATTCTGATTATGGTCAAGTTCATTTACAATTTTGTGCTCCATGCCTGCTCTTCGAAACACGTTTCCCGTCTGCAGCCCGAGGACAGAGCACCAAGGACACAGGCAGGCCCAGGCCACCTTCGCGACTCTAATTTCATACGCCTCCACATGCACTTAAGTGAAAACTGTTCTGCTTATTATTCCTTTCAATCCCAGATAAATTACATTCGATTACATAAACATCTTGTGGAGCTCCTCTGTTTTTCAAGGTCCTTTAAAATGTCTTCAGTCAAATAAATGTCCCCTTTGTTTATTTCTTAATTTTATTTCTGTTGCTCCACCTTCCTCCTCTGATTCTCCAAGTTCCAGGAAATGATCGCGCATATTAGACCCTCTTTAGGACCCTGCTTTCCCCGGGCTGCAGAAATGCAATTCACCAGATAAAGGAGCAATGTCTCAAAACGACAGGGCCCTCCTCTGTGCTTATGCCTCCTAACCTGAAATTCTACCTCGTAGCCGCAACTTGAACTATGGTGAAGCCAAAGCTATTCATCCTCTTGGTTTAATCTGGCTTCCCTGGCCAGTGAGAAAGGTCTTCTTCATATTACTCGACAACCAAATAATTTGAGAGCAGTTTTGGATTTTTCGTGTTTTCTTTCCTTTATAAATGAAATAAAGAAAAACTGCAATCTTACGTTTATTACATTTTCTTCTAGGAAAAGGCTCTGTCTTCCTCCCTCAAACCATTCATTCAAATACTGATTTTCTACATGCGGGTAGCAGTGAGTAAAATGGAGGTGGTCTCTGTCCTCACAGAACTGAAAGTTCAGTGGGTATTTTCACACCAGTGAGGGCATAACAACAAACTGAGTGAGGTGCTCAGAAGGAAAGCCACACAGTCCCACGCGAGAATGATTTACCAAGGAATCTGACTGAGAAGACATTCTCCAAAGAAGCAGCACATAAGCTCTCTTCTGAAGGACTGAGCATGATTAACTGAGCAAGGAGAGAGAGAGTACTTTAGCAGAGAGAGAGAAGCATGTGCAAAGGCCCTGGGTTGGAGGGCAAGACGGCAGGTCACAGAAGGTCAGTGTAGTTGGGTTGCTGAGAGAAAGCAGAAGGGTGGTATGAGATGAGACAAGAGAGGAGGGTTGGGGCACATCCTGGAACAGGGGTCTTGTAGACATGCTCAGGATTTTAGGTTTTATTTTAGAAGCAGTGGAAAAACATTGGAAGCCTTTAAGCCCGGAAGGCATAGGATCTTATTTTCAGTTAGAAATGATCACTCACTGTGGTGTGGGGATATAATCTCAACCCATTTATACAAACATGCCATGCAACCTTTATTCAGATGCTCATTTTTAGATAATGAAAACAATCCAGGTTTCCTCCCTACTCTGCTCTTCAGAACTCAGGTCTGTAACATGTTTTCCGGCCATGAGTGCAGAAGTCACCTAGGACAGTGGAGCACACCAATGCCTCAGGGTAATTTTCTAGGAATGTAGTGGATGGATACCTTAGTCAAATAATTCTCTCAGAAATGAGTCAGGAGAAGTGGGGCCCACACCGCGGACCACTCTCTTTTGAGTTTCCAGAGAAGAGAGTTTTCACTCTGCTTTATTTCACTTAGTCACGTGTTCCAAGTCGGGTGAGGAGAGGAAAAAGAGTAAACATTTAAAGCGAGCAATGTTTCACCACTGTTTCATTTTTATAGAGGAGAAAACTCAGGTACAAAATGATTTGCCTAAAACCAGATAGCAGTTAAGTAGAAAGGTCAAGATCTGGCCCAGGTTGGTTGTTGTCTCCTCTTGTCTAAAATATACACTCCCCACCAAAACCCTGCCTGCCTGTGGCCCATCCGCCTCCTCCCCCACATCCCTCCGCAGGCACCATACGCTCTGGGCACAATGAGCTGCTATCCTCCAGCCAAACCATAGCAAACCCACCTCTGCATTGTTGCACATTTCCTCTGCCTGGAAAGACCTCCCTTTATTGTCTACATGGTAACTCTTACTCACCTTTAAAGTTTCCACTCAAAGGTTTTCTCTTCCGAGAACCTTTTTCTGTAATGCTCCTCAGCTGAGTTAGCATCTCTTCCTCTCTGCAGTCCATGCACGTGGCCATCACCCTTCTGACACAAACTATCCTAAGTGCTACCAGCTCTCATGTCTGCCCAGCTGCCCTCGACTATAAGCTGCATGAGGGTGAACGCTCACTGTTCAGTTTCACCAAGGCCAAGGCTACATGCCTCCAGGTAGCGGGTATGCAAAACACTGAATGAAGAAGGAGAGGGTACCAGAAGAGGGAGCACCGAGGCCGTAACTCTGCTCTTGGACAGAGCACAGCGTGCTGTGTTCCCAGACACTGTCGCTCTTCCTCACCAACACCACCACCACTGACCGAGTAGGTGTGCCACGTACATGCACAGACCCTCATTTGATGCTCACAACACTCCCACACCACACTTTTGTTTCTGTTTCACAGAGAAGGAAACCGGGCTTCAGAACCATTGGGTAACTTGCCCAAGCTAATTTGACTGGCAGGGGAGGGGCAGGATGTGAAAGTCCACCCACATTTCACTGACTCGTTTTGCTTTTCCAGTTGTAGCAAATGTCAAACTGGTAAGATTGACTGTGTACTACCCCAAATGGGGGCGTGTCAGGGGTTTGCCTACTACTCTTCTTCATGACGTAAAAATATTTCCAATATGTTAAATTTGTGATTCTGGCTTCTTGTTTTAAAATACAAGACACGACTCACTATGCAATAATGCATCCATTCATGTAAAATCCGAGTTCAAGGTCTTCTGTTTTCAAGCCCTTGGCAAGTTGAAATAAGTACTGTTAAAATTATTCATAACCATGTACTTTATAATACGCAGATACACTTCAGATTAAGTTAGCTAGCTACCGCACTTCCCCAGCATTCTTAATGTTTGCTCAGCTGGTAAATTATTTTTTTCTGTTAACGTAAGGCAATTCTGTCAGAAAATTTAACCGACTGGGTTCACTTCCTCTTTAGGTCATTAGTGGAAATATTAACTAGGGTCACAAGACCGAGACCAGGACACCCAGCTTTATCAATTTCTCTCTAATCTGAGAAGCACACATTTCAGGAGAGTGTCCAAGATGACAATACTATCATTTTATCCCATTGGTATTTCTTCTATTTTATTGTGGTTTTAAAAAGGTGTCATCCCTTTTGTTATTACTCTTTTTTTAAAAAAATATATTTTATTGATTTTTTACAGAGAGGAAGGGAGAGGGATAGAGAGTTAGAAACATCGATGAGAGAGAAACATCGATCAGCTGCCTCCTGCACATCCCCCAATGGGGAAGTGCCCGCAACCCAGGTACATGCCCCCGACCGGAATCGAACCTGGGACCTTTCAGTCCGCAGGCCGACGCTCTATCCACTGAGCCAAACCGGTTTCGGCCCTTTTGTTATTACTCTTTTTGATCATTTATTCATGTCTATGGGACACGTGCAAGGCTGGTGAATTTGCTTATGTCTCTTGGCTGCCTAATCTATGCCTGCTTAGGCTTTATATTACAGTATATTTTTATTATGCTTATCAATGGCCATTCAGTGTAAGTAATCTAACTCACATGCACAAACCAACTCCTAAGTTAACAGGTGAACTTATTTGCTGAAAATGATCCTGTTTGAGGAGTTGTGTTGATTTATTCTGCAGTGGGCCCTGAATAGAGTGAGTGAGGGAAAAGATCAGGCCTTTCCCTGTACGGATCCATGTTGCTGACCTGGAGTTGTACAGCGTGGCGGAGCTGGGAGTTAGGACGTATCTGAAAAGACTGATGTCAGAACAACACCTTCACCGGTTGCCCAGAACATCCAGAGTAAATCCAGACTCTGTAATCTGTGCACACACCCTTCGGGATCTGGCCCTGGCCCACTTCTCTACTTTCATCGTTGGCTTCTTCTCTCTCTCATTCTTCTCTCCAGCAAATCTTCCAACTCACTCTTTTCTCTCAGTGCAATCTCCCAATTCATCAAGGAGTTTTATCCTTTTCCTTTTCACATGTTGTTCCCATTGATGTCCTTATTCTCCTTTGTTGGCCCTTCAAAATTCACCTTGTGCCTGCTCTTCTAGGAAGCACATTGCAGTCCTGCTGGGTAGCTCAGTTGGTTAGAGCATCCTCCTGATATGCCAAGGTTGTGGGTTCGATCCCCAGTAAGGGCACATATAAGAAACAACCAATGAATGCATAAATAAGTGGGACAGTAAAATTGATGATTCATTTTCTCTTCTCTTCTCTTCTCTTCTCTTCTCTTCTCTTCTCTTCTCTTCTCTTCTCTTCTCTTCTCTTCTCTTCTCTTCTCTTCTCTTCTCTTCTCTTCTCTTCTCTCTCTCTCTCTCTCTCTCTCTCTCTCTCTCTCTCTCTCTCCTCTCCCCCCTCCGCCCCCCCAATAAATAAATAAAGCACATTTCAATCCTCAAATCTGACTTTCAGATGTTCCTCCTTTGGGCGCCTATAGCACTTTATCATATGCTCTTATTATCTCATATGACACTTATCACATTGCATGTTCACTTACTTTAATTGACTTCTGCATTCTCCAGGCAGATTTAGGTAACAAATCTCCTCTTGTCTAAAACATAAACCCACACCCAAACTGATAGTGGGAGCTAAAAATGCTAGCCAAATAAAAAGCTTTTAACCTGGCACACAGTAACATACAGCATCACAAGTGTCGGGTCTGTAGCCCCCACTTTTAGTCTGGTGACTGACATTCTGTTCCTTGGTGTGGTCTCTTCTTCTTTTTACAAGACACTGCCACAGTAATTGTATGCCAAGAAGGAAGCCAGCCCAGCTCCTTCAATTTCCCATTAGTTTGAGTCTTTAAAACATGGCCTGTGTTGAGATTCCATATATTTCTATAGCATCTCTTTGCTCTTTCCTGCTGAAAATCACTTCATTCCAATTTGCTCTAATAGGCTGTTCTGGAAAATGTGCATATGTGTTCTCTGCACACACCCCATCTATCCAAGTTTGGTGCCAGTGATGATTCCCTTTGTCATTAGAGGCCTCAGAACATTTCAGATTTTTGGGATGATGAGCAAGTGTTCTTGTGGCTGAGGCTGCTCGCTGTCCATTAACACTCATTGGCCTTTCTGTATTTTTCAGACTCCCCTGAAAATAGGTGTGGCTACCGGACAAAGTTCTCTCCAGTGGAATGTGAGCACAAGTAACATGCAGCATTTGCAGGCTTGGCCCATAAAGCCTTTCACACTGGCTTCGGCAAGCCCTGTTTCCTTTGGGGACGACTGGGATGTCCACAGCTAGGAACACTGGGAGGCAGAGTTAAGGATTGCAAAGATGCTGTCAGCCCAGGTCTCTGAATGACATCTTAGAGGAGAGCCATTCCACCAACCTGAACATCTGCCCAGGACTATTTCATGAGCAGAAACAAAATAAAGCAAAACTTCTATTAGTTTAAGCCATGGAATGATGGAATTTTGAGTGTTTCTCTGTACCACAGCCTAACTTAGACCATTCTTCCTAATATAGGGATGGCTTAAAGAAGAGGCTAGTTAAATGACAAGATACTCGATATAATGTTGGAAGAAGGTTCAAGTCTAACAGTGCCGTAGACAATTGTCAGCTATCCAAAGATCTACTTCCATTACTACTTTGATCATCAACAAGAATGGCATCTGCCGGAACCGGTTTGGCTCAGTGGATAGAGCGTCAGCCTGCGGACTGAAAGGTCCCAGGTTCGATTCTGGTCAAGGGCATGTACCTGGGTTGCGGGCACATCCCCAGTAGGAGATGTGCAGGAGGCAGCTGATCAATGTTTCTCTCTCATCGATCTTTCTAACTCTCTATCTCTCTCCCTTCCTCTCTGTAAAAAATCAATAAAATATATTTTAAAAAAATGGCATCAATAATATCCGATGATTACTAACATGTTCAGAAATTCATTTTAATGCTACTGAATTTTTAAAGAAATGTTGTACAGAAGCAAGGCGTGTTGGGGTGAAAACAGTGAAACTGCTGGAAAATTCTTTGGCATTTGATCCTTAGAATTTAGAAGTCCTAGCTGACTCTGGGGAACTTCTAATGCTCTCAGCCCAAGTTCCCCAAACTAGCTTCCAAATGTGAATAATACTTTCCTTGAAAAAGGAGAAAGTTATTTTTTATATTTTTACATAGAAGAAATTTCTTGATATTTAGGGCTGAAAATACATGCTTGAAATGGTGAAGAAAGTAGAAAGTTGGATATATACATAAACAGAAAAAGCACCTCTTATTACAATGGTCCTTTTCTTTTTAAAGTGCTTCTAAATAATTGTGTCACTAAGAATCATTTTAGTCTGTGCTTTCTTTCATATACGCTCTGTGCCTCTATTCCTCTCTTGATCTCCTTAAATTACTTAGTTTCAGTTATTTTAAAAAACTGTTTAACAAGGTAATAACATAATAAAGTACATTAAAATTAGCTCCATGACATTAAAATATGTATATGTAAAATATGTACAATAATCACCCAAATCAATATGTAGGACATTTTCAGTACTCCAACAGACTATTTTGTGTTCCACTCCCAGTCATACTAGTATCTCCTCAAAAACAGAACCAATACTCAGTATTCTGACCTCAATCACCATAGATTACAGTTGGCTGATTATGAATGTCATGTAAAGGAAATCATATGCTATATACTCTGTGGTGACTGATTTCTTTCAACACCATGCTCTTGAGATTCAGCCATATTATTGCAATGCAGTAATAGATAATTCTTTTTCATTGCTGTATAGCATCCTATTGAATGAACAATAACACAATTAATTTATCGATACAACTGTTGATGGGTATTTGGTTTGGTTTCACTTTGTGGCTCTTCTGAATAACACTGCTATAAACATTCTTTTACATGAGTTTTACATGAACACTCATTATCCTTGGGTATAGGCCTAGAAGTACATTATTTTTAGTAGATAATGCCAGTTTTCTAAAGTAGTTCCATCAGTTTATGCTCCTACCAGCAATGTAATTTCAGTTGCTCCATATTCTCACTAACATTTGTGATTGTCAGTCCATTTAATTTTAGCCATTTGGTTAAATTTAATTTTTAGTCCTTAGTTAAGAAATGTAACCCAAATAAATTCAATAAAAAACATTAAAAAAATAAATGCAAGGCGTTACTAGCATTCACATTACCTTAGAGGTAAAAAGAACACAACCCAAATGCAAACCAAATATAAATATACTTAAAACTACCTAGAAGATGAGCTGAATGTTAAATTACCTAATGCTCTCATTGGGACTTACATAAAGGTCCTGTATTTAGCCCAATGCAGGTCAATTATGCCTTGGTAGGGTTGGGGATGAGGGTCACATGAGATAGAAACATTTAACAATGATGAATAAGGCATGGTTCCCACTCTCAGAGAAATTTCAAATTGCCGGGAAGATGAGATACGGGCAAAAATAATAGAAAATAACATAGTACTTGAAAAATACCCTAAGAATGAACCGAAACAGGATAGGATTTACAGACATTTATTTTTCTGTGTATTATCACTAACACAGAAAGTTACTTCTTAGATTCCATTAAGATGTTTATCTTACTCATGAAATAAAAACAGCGAGTTAATTTGCCAGCATCTTCTACATCAATGGGCTTTCAACGCCCACAGCAAGATCCGGACCACTGTGCCTTCTGAACTGGTAAACGTGTGGCCAGCCGTGCTGGACACAAGTGCTTAGAAACGTCCTGCTGTGCTTGCTTTCCTATGGGTAACACTCAGCTCACCCTGTTTCAATAGAATAACATGAGGCTCTAAACTGTGGCCATGCATCAAGGCCATCTCCAGGCTCCGAGAGGAGAGCAGGAAGGGCGGGCGCGCTGCCCTTGGCCACAGCTGTACTTGTTCTCTATTAGGTGAAACGTGCTCAACAGCGAAGGGGTTCCGCTCTTTACTCTGCAATAATAGCTGAATTCATATCATGGCTTGTTTTGTTAAGAGGGGAAATAGAGCAGAAAAAAAGGAAATTTGCTCTAATCATGCTCCTTAGGGAATGTATCACAATATGAAAATCACAAGACAGCTTTCTCTCTTCTTGGGTTGCTCACAAATAATCCCGTGAGAATACATTTAGGTTTGGAGAGAAATTCATACCTTGAAATAAAACCTAACAGCCTCCTGAGGATTAAATACCTACTGTGTGTTAATATATACCCAGGAGTATCCCCTCGGAGAGGGGAGAAAGCTATAAACTACCTTTAACATTATTTTGAACTAAACATTTTTAAGATATGAAAGAAAGTGAAAAGGAAAAAGATAAAATATTTTTTCCTTTGGTTAAAAAAATAGGAAAAGTCAGCTCAAATCCAAACTTAAGCAATACTATGAGACAGTGACAACTGATATTTAGGATAAAACTCAATTTTTACCCTGATCTTTTAAGAATGATAACTGAATATATGAATGTGCCTAATGTATAACATGCAGAGCAGACTTATGGAATTCTAAATCCAATGATCCGTCATCCATCCATTTATTCACTGATCAGTAATGATGCTTATGCAGTGGTTCTCAAAATGTGCTTCCCGGACCAGCAATGTCAGCATCACCTGAGAGCTTCTTAGAAATGTAATTCCCGGGCCCCACCCCAGATCTGAATCAGAAAGTAGGATAGGGCTCAACCATATGTTTTAACAAGCCCTCCAAGTGATTATATCACATGCTAAGTTTGAGATCAGCCTCCTGGAGTGGAAAGGTTAAGGACATGCTCTTTGAGTCAGAGTAATGTGGGTTCAAATATTTGCACTTAGATTTATTGTCTCCGTGACCTGGAATGAGTGCTTTAATCTAAGTCTTAATTTCCAAGTTAGTAAACAGAGACACTGTACCTTGCAGGACTATTGTTAGGATTAAAGGAGGAAATATATACAGATGAGGTCTATAGTGTATAGATACGTCATGCACCCAATGCTGGGTGCACAGTAAGCACTCGGTAATGGACAGCTGTGATTCCCAGGCATGGGAGACCCTGTGTTAGGTGATGCTGTAGGAAACACTGTGTTAATCAGACATGGCTTCTTTCTTCAGGGACCTTAGTCTGGAAGATGAGCTACATTAGCAGGTGAATAATCATGATACAGAGTAGAAAGTGTTAGGTGGCAAAGAGCAGTGTATAAAGTGTCCTGGGAGGCTGAAAGCGTGAAGGAAGCAACATATGAATTGGTTTTGAAAGAAACAGGAAGCTTCTGGAGCACCACAGACCAAAGAAGGCACATTCCAGATGAAAGGAACATAGGGAGGAGGGCGGGAATCATGGGATAACAGAGGGGTGAGCATATACTTTATTGTCTAAACAGGGGCACTTTGCAAGTGAAAAGGGCAGTATTAATAGTTAAGTCAGAGCCCGGGCCTGCATGGCTCAGTAGTTGAGCATAGACCTATGGACCAGGTGGTCACGATTCGATTCTGGTCAGGGCACATGCCCAGGTTGTGGGTTTGACCCTAGTGGGGGGCGTGCAGGAGGCAGCCGATCAATGATTCTCATTATTGATGTTTCTCTCTCTCTCTCTCCCTTCCTCTCTGAATTTTTTTTTAAAATACTAGTAGTTAAGTCAGTACAACAGATTTAGAGGAGACCACACATGGTCCCCCTGGAGAACAGGCTGTGGGGAATGAGTACTGGGAAGAGGGATGGAGAGTGGGCTGGATTTGTGCCCTGAAGGGTCTCCAAGGACAGGTGGAGGGCTCTGTGTTCTAAGTCACGAGGAGCTGCTAAAGATCCTGAACAGGGATGTGACCACGGTGTGTAGGTACTTGGGAAGATGACTATGGCAGCACTGTGTAGGCTGCTACAAGGATGGAGAGGAGGGTATGGGTGAGAGATATTTCCCGAAACCAATGAAATATGTCAGACAAAAACAGGGAGAAGTTGAACCCGAAGCTAATATTTCAAGCCTACATCAACAAACAAAAGGAGGTCAAGAGAAGAAGTGGCTCAGGGTGTAAGTATCATGAATGCGCTTCCAGACCTAGGTGTTCAGTTGGATGGGCTCTGTTATATACAACATGTGCCTGGGTCCCAATGTGCCACTGGTATGGGGAAACATGACAACTAGTTAGAACTGAATTCTTATTTCAGTAAGGATCTCTCCAGATAGAGAAGACAAGCCATTCAGTATCTTGATATAACGTATAGGCTATTTTATTGTATCTCTTTTATTTAATGAGCACCTACAACTGGGCAACAATGAATGTTTGTGTTGTGCTTTATATGGACCAGACTCTGTTTTAAGCACTTTACTGATATTACAGATTGAATCCTCATAAGAATCTTATGAAGCTAATGCAATTAATATTATGACACCCATTTTTCTGATGAAGACACTGAGGCTCAGAGAAGTTAAGAGACCTGCCCAAGATTGTCCTGCTATAAAGCACGGAGCCCCAAGCAGGTCCTGGGGGAGTCTCGCTGCAGAGACTGAATTCACCATGTTGTCAGGGGGGTTCTTATACTCAAGACATCTAACAGAACTTGATGGAGTTTTATTAACCTAAAACGGTCCTGGGTGTTTTGTTATTTACATGAAACACATACACACACACACACACACACACACACACACACACACAAGCACACACACACAGATTTTGAGGCATTATTTCCAGTTATCTTAGTCAAAACTGTTTTCAGAGATGCAAAATAAACAGAATACTTAATTCTTATACTACTTTTGAGGAATAGGTATTCACATCCAAGAATATAGAAAACAGTCACAGCTCCCTAACATATAATGACACATCTATTTGGTTTCTAAGTCTCATAATTTTCCTCTGGAAATCTCTCCCCTGCTCCCTCCTTTCCCTGCCCGAGCAGCCTGCACAGAGCTGCCAATGTGATCTTCCCCCAAAACCACTCAACCGTGGTCACTTCCTTGCCCAGGAACCTTCACAAAGGCATACTTATGAATGTCAGACACCAAGCCACAGACTTAAGACTCAAACCTGAGCCACTGCATCATCTTCCAAATGGGAGAGGACCTTTTGGAATCATCTTTATTGCTATTCTTTTCAGTAGTGAGTATGGGGTAAGGATGGGAGTCTGGCAGGGATTTTTGGTAGATGTTTAGGGATTATAAATACAGGAGAGTGGGGGTGGCTGGGCCTTTAGAACCATCTGGGGGGTGAGAAGATGTTTTTAATGTGGGAATTACCACAGCTGCTGGCAATCTAAGAGGTGCCAGGGCAGGGAAGGCTGAGAGAAAGAGAGAGAGAGAGAGAGAGAGAGAGAGAGAGAGAGAGAGAGAGAGAGAGAGAGAGATCTAGGCTGTGGCTTCCCAGGGCATGGAAGAAGGCAGCATTCAGGGCAGCACTCAAGGGAATAAGACTATGGTTTTGGCAGGAACATCCCCTGCATTCCATCTCTCAGTGATGCAAGGAAGAGGGCAAGACTCCCCCAGAGAGGCCACGGGACTGGGCGGAACTCTTAGACGGCAGATGCAGAGGCCACGCTTCCCAGGGAACCAGCCTTGAGAACCAGGGAGAGGAGAGAATTCAAATAGAAACGAAAGACGGGAAGTCTTCATCTGCCTTAGATGCCACCCTCCTGAGCTTTGCCACACCCAGTGCTCATCGCAATCACTGTACTTGTGTTACAAGCATTTGCTCAGATATCTATCTCCCCACTACACACTGAGCCGCCCCCTCTCCCCCACTCCCCAGAGCTGGGATCAGCAGTATTTGACTATATCCCCAACCCTTAGCCTAGGCCTGGCACAAAGCAGGTGCCCTGATGAAAATGCCTGTGAATGAACGAATGAATAAATGAATGAAAAGAGGGTAGAGCTTTGATCAACTGGACTCATTATACTAGAAGAAGGCTTATAATTCACTTAGTTCATTCCTATTGTTTTACAGATACTGTGAGACCCAGGGAGGTTACCGGGCTTGCTAAGGCCCATGGTAGGGGTGGGGTGGAGGTGGGGGGGGGGGGTGGTTAGCGCTAGAGTAGAACTGGGAACCCAGAACCCAGGGGCCATCCTTTTTCCTCTTCGCCCTGCTAGGAGCATGGAGTCAGCCCCGCAGTCACTCTAACGTTTGTTGGCTGGTGTTGGGAATGCAGAATACATTTTCCCATGGAGACAGGTTTTTTCTTCTTTTTTTTTTAAATGGTGGTTCGGTTCCCAGGCCAGGCCACAAAAGCCTATTTACCCCATAGCTGAGCTCAACTATAAACCCAGCGGTAGCTCTGAGGCCTCATGAACCCCTAGCTCTGAGCCTGCAGTCTGGGGGGCAGGTGGGCAGCTGGCTCTGCAGGAGGGAGGGCAGAACTCCCAGGAGCAGACCAGGAGTGCGGGGTGGGGGCTGGGCAGGGGGGCTGGGCAAGGGGCCCGGGAGGCAGCTGCAGGAGGCTAGGCAGCCTCTGAATGCCTTGGTGGTTCTTAAGTGGATTGTTTGTAAGTCGGGAACTGTCTGTACTTAGAAAGGCGGATTTCAAGAGGTAGTCCGGATCCTATTTCACTTGAAGGCCCACGGTAATGAGGGTTCTTTATTCATAATGAAGTAGCCACTAATTGGAGGGCCAGGCTCAGGAGGCCTGCTGGAATTTTGTGCTCCTGGACCAGAATTGAGTCATATTATGCAGTAACTTGGCAACACCTGACTTCTGCATAAAATTCATATAAAAATCCACCACGAAGGGCCTGTCTGACATTCACTGTGTTTATTAGTAATAATGATAATAACAGGGTGGCTTAGACACAGCATTAAGCTCAGAAAGTAAATGAATTCTGTTTCCTCAAGTTCCACCCCCCCCCCACCCCCCCCCCCCCCCCCCCCACACACACACAGTCCAGCCAGATTAGGAGTGTTTGGGAAACCCTTACTCTCAGAGTGGGCTGAAAGCTTTCATAGTCACCCTGGGGGAGACAGGGCTCCAGCTTCTAAGGGCTCATCGCAGAGATGATCTCTTCGCTTCCTCTGCCTCCTCACAGGCAGAGACATGCCAGCAACTCACAAATGTTGTCAGAGCAAATGCATGGAAAAAAGAAGGTGAACGGAACTAAAGTTTCAGTTGGCGAGTCAATTACAGTAAGGTAATTCAGTTAGGCTTTCTGGACTTAATGACATGTGGCCCACTGCGTTGGAATGTTCTGGTGCCCCCTGGAGGATTCTGAACCCTAACAGAACTGGGATTTAGTCCTTTCCTACAGATGTCTGAGAAAACCCTACAGGGGCCATGCGTTTCTTCTCCCAGGCTCAGAGCAACTCACCCTGACTCAATCGCACGCAGGGGGACAGAGCAGGAACTAATGCTGACTTTGAAAAGGTTTCACCCCCCTTAAGGTTATCATTAGAATGTAGGTTTTTGGATCCAGGACAGAATCTATTTTGGGCTTGTGAGGTTTATGCATCCAATGGTGCAAAGTTCACAGTGACACGGGCAACCCCTCAATCCTTCTGGGCTCAGTGTTGAGGGAACGAGGGAGTTGGCTTCTGTGAACCTTGCTTTGTCTTGCACAGACGCTCTGGAAAGTTAAACATTGAGCTTCTAAAATTTTACTGCGCCGGCGTTCCTCAGGGACGTGGCTCCAGTGTGATGATGACTAAACAGACATCAGAGTTGTTTATTCCAGAGACACAGAGCAGTCAGCAGATGCGAGGGGCCGTGGTCTGACTCCAGTAAGCTCCCACAATAAGTTCCAATAATCTAATAGGATCAGAGCTGTCCGTCTGCCCTACCCCACCCCCCAATTTATACCAGACTGACTGAAATCACTAACTTGGTGCCTAATGTAACCCATACCATCCAGCCTTAGGTCACTGCATCTGAAAGACACAGACCAGGTTTCACTCAACTTGCCAAGACTCATGCCCTGGTGTAACTTTTGTCGCAACAGTTACAATAGAAATACAGTACGTGTCAAATAATATAAACTTCTACTGCTGTCACCTGGTTTCAGTACTATTCTGTCATATACTGAATGCTTAATTTCTTAATTTGAAGATTCTAAAGGAAGGTTCTAAAATTCAAACCGTGAAGTCACCAAACATAATTTCAGGCTTTCAGAAAATCTGCAAGAGTCCTTCATATTCCTGGACACCCAGATCCCCAAACTTTCAACATTCCCTATGTTTGTCTTTTTCTAAATGCACATGAACACACATTATTTTTTATGGACTACTAGAGGCCCGATGCACAAAATCCGTGCATGGCCCCTGCCACCGCGGCTTCATCCAGAAGGCCATCTAGAAGGACATCCAGTTATGCTTCTTTATTATAGAAGATCGCAAAGTAAGTTGTGGCTATTATGTTTGCTCCTAAATATTTCAATGTGTATTTCCTAAAAATGAGGAATCCTCTTGCATAAACACTGTAATGATCGAAGCCAGAAGTTAACACTGAAATACCTAGAAAATCTTATTGAGATTTTACCAATTTCCCAATAATATCTTTTATAGAAAAGGGAAGTCTAAAACCATGCATTGCATTTAATTGTCCTAATTTTCACTCTCCTCTAATCTGGGTCAGTCCCTGGGTCTGTCTTGACAGTATGCCCTACATTTTTGGATTGTCCTATGTGCCCTCGTGATTAGATAAAGGTTAAGCACCTCGGGCAGCACACCTCAAAAGTGGTTTTGGCTTTTTCTCTGCATAACATATGAAGAAACACATGCTGCTGCTGAATCCCATTAATGGCAATGTTAACTCATTTTTTTGTTAAGATGGTGCTTGTCAGGTTTCCTCACTTAGAGTAACTATTTTACCTTTTGTAAATAAAAAGTAGCTTGCAATGTAAATTTCCTAGTCTCAAGCTTGATTATTTTTAGCATTCATGGATGACCCTTGCCTGTATCAATTATGTCTATGGTGGCGTGCAAAGCTGGTTTTCTAATTCCATTGTTCCTTCTATATTTAGTGAGCTTTCTATTAAGCTTTCCCTTTTCCTTATTTATTGGTTTACTTGTTTGTTAATATCAATGTAGCTCATGGATACTTACTTCATTCAGTAGTGTTAAATTTACTATCATTTTTTAAAAATCAGTAATTTATTTTAATGATTACATTACCCCAGATTTGGCCAATGGGAGGCCCTTCAAGCTGGTTCCTGTATCATTCAACATGTCCCTAATCATTCTTTAAGCACTTTCTTACTTTTTGGCATAATAAGGTGTTGCAATTCTTTTCTGCCTTGATCTTGAATTCAGCCATTTTTTTCCCATGGTTTCCTCTTTCCTTTTAGTGGAGAATGGGTGTATAGAAACCAAGATTGTGGCTGTAGGTATACTCATTGCTACCAAGGTGAAATTGCTACAAGGCTGTCTCAGAAGACAGACCTGGGAAATGTTTATACACACACATAAACAAATGTGTGTCCATATGCACAAATGCACTCAATAACACAATACATATATTCATATTATATCCATGCATATCTATATCACCGTATATATACTAGTATATATGTATGTGTATGTATTAGAGCCCATGACTTCATTCCTATATTTCCAATTTTAATCCAATATAGCAGGGTTCTTTCTTTTTTATTTTTATTTTATTTTACCATAATTGTTGCTTCCTTCTCCCAAAGTGCTAAAACTGACAATCATTATTCACAATTTACTTGCTCAATCCTAGAAAGTACAAAAAGTGGTTTCAGAATTGCTAATCTATGCTTCTGCAAAAAGGGAGGTTTATTAAGTTCAAATTTTTTTTTTTTTACAGTTTTTTGTGTGTTTTTTTTGCCTGAGAACATACAGTCATATTACTGGGCTCAAAAGCTACTTGGGCTCACTTCCCCCCTTTCTTCTTCAGTGTGGTTACATTATTGATTTGAAATATAATTTGTTTGTATTCAATTTGAGAGCCCCTAAACATCCCGTGAGTCTTATTAATTTACATTTCTATTTATTTAATTCCTTTTTTGCTATGTAAAATATTAATATAGTTCAAGGCAGGTCTGTACAAACTGGTATACTGAAAAAAGTGTTATCCCTTCCTTGTCTCACCTCCTTTACACCACACTGCCACCCATATCCTGTAGGCAACTGATCCTAGCATGGCCTAGTCTTAAAGTCACTAAGGTTAGAGCAAAGCAAAATTATCTACTGTTGTGCTACCATTCAATGTTGTACTAGAGAAGTTAGCCAATGCAAGTAGACAAGAGAAACCAATTAGAGACATATGAATTGGAAAAAGAAAAAAAACACATTTCTATTTGTAGATGATATAATCATGAACCTAGAAATACCTAACGAGTTGATGGCAAAACCAAATCAAAATAAAAGTTTCAGTAAAGTAGCAGGCTATAAAAGAATATACAAAGGTAGAGAAGACTCCATTTATAATAGTAATAAAAAGATCAAATACTTAAGAATAAATTTAGCATGAAATATATAAAATCCTTATAAGGAGAACTGTAAAATATCCCTGAAAAATAAAAGTAGACTTGACCATATTTTCTGTTTGGTTTTGGAAATTCATGCTCACATAATAAAAATGTTAGCTATCCCCCAAGTTAATTTATAATTTAAAACAACCCAATAGAAATGTCAAGGTGATAGTAAATTTCATGTGGGAAAAATAAACACGTAAAAATAGCCAGGAAAACACTAAAAAAGAAATATTGCAAGGGGGAAACTAGCCTAGTAGACATGTTTACTAGAGTTTCTTTTAAAACAGTGTGGTACTGGCACATAAATGAGCTCAGATCAGTGGTATAAAATAGAAAATAGGAAAACAGAAAAATAAACCCAAGTACTTATGGGTCCTTAGCATTATGATAAATACAGTATCTCAAACCACTAGTCAAAAAGTCAACTTAGCAAATAATACTGGGAATTTGGCAAAGATAAAATTAGATTCATATCTCACATTATGCACAAAAATAAATTCTAAGTATGTACTAGTAAACTGGGGAATCTAATTGTAAAAAATAAAACTATACAAGTACTAAAAGAAATTATGGGTGAATTTCTCTTTAATTTGAGTATACATAAATAATTTCTAATTATGTCTCAAAACTCAGATGCAATAAAAGAAGTGATTGATAAATCTGATTAAATAAAAAACTTGTGTAATAAAATAGCATAAATAAAATCCAATAACTGACAAACTGAGAGAAAATATTTGCAACATATATTGCAGATAAAGGAAAAATATCCTTAATATATGAAAAACATTTTTTAAATTGAGAGAGTAAGATAAAATAAATCTCATGGAAAAAGACATGCAGAGATAATTTACAAAAAAAAGTATGAGAGGCCTTTAACATTTTAAAAATTATTGAACCTCAGTCATAACAAAAGAAATGCAAGTTTTACATTACTGTGAATCTCTTTTGAGCTTTGATCTATGTGTGTGAACAGGCAGATACAGTGCAATCCAAGGGTAACAATAATAAATGCAAATTAAACAAACATAAGAAGCATCACATCAAGAGCCTGAAGATACATTAGCTGAGATAAACTGCCATCATTTTTGTGGCATGAGTACACCTTGAAGAATATACAGTTAGAAAGGGAAGGGATTTCTGCAAACATTCATGAATTCCAATTAATTAATTAATTATATTAATTCAATGCTAATGAATTCCAATATCATAACAATACACTTCAAATCTGTGCAATGTTTGTGGACCAAATTTTTTACCTTCTCAGAGTAGCAAATTGCCTGTAGTCTATTTAAGGGGCTGCTGGGGAACACACTGTTCTCTGGGAATGAAACGCAAGACCAGCCTGTGTGTGGTTCATCAGAAAAGGCTCACACTGTGAGCACAAGAGCTAGGCAGGATTCAGAACAATGACCAAAAAGAAACGACAGAATTTAAGGACAGAAGCAGAGGATTTACATGAAACTCGGAAAGCTTGAGTTTCAGGGCCCCTTCTAAGGCCTTGTACCTAATGTTGTACTTTTTTTTTTTCCTGTAGAGTTCCAAATAATGCACAAGCTAGGCTTATAAAACCTGGATCTGCCCTCAAAAGAAGGTCTAAATCTAATGAACCAAATAAACTGATGATCAAAATAGACCTGGAGACATAGAAGCATCAACAGACTGTTGAACCTCAGAGGAAAGGCGGGGGGGGGGGGGGGGAGGATGGGGAGAGATCAACCAATGAGCTTGTATGAATATATGCATAACCCGTGGACACAGGCAATGGCGTGGTGAGGGACTGGGAGGGGAGGCAGGAGAGGGCTGGAAGAGGTTAATGGGGGACAAAGGAGGACTTATGAAATATTTTCAACAATAAAGATTTTTAAAAAATCACTAAGATGAACTATTTGATTTTATAGAAGAAACTGAGGCCCAGAAAGAACAGCTCGATGAGGTTAAAATGTGGATGTCAATCATTAATTAAAAGTCAGCTTTCCCTTGTGTTCCCTGCAGAAAGGGCTGTATTGTGCTACTTGGTTACACTGCAGTAATTGCCCCGGCCAGGCCCGACCCACAGCCTCTGCTGAAGGAGCAACCTTAGCCTATTCCCTGGGGAGGAGTGGCTTTGTGGTTTACCCTGTGACCCTGTCCCTCACTCCCACCTCCATTCCCTCAACACAGCTGATTAGACCTGGGGTTGCCACCTGACCCAAGGGAGTCATTCCATCTGGGTCAGTGACCTGTGAGGTCATCCGGTATAAAAAGCTCTGCTCAAACACAAAAGACACTGATGAACTAGCCCAATCAAATTCTCTCTCCTGGAAATTTAAACTGGGGAATATGGAGAGAAACAGATAATTAGCCATGGGGAACTGAATAAGACCCAGACCCAGAGAGCAGCCATGCACTCAACCAGGAACCCGGGAGCTCTCTCGGCCAGCTTAAGACAGTTTGCAAACCTGAGGGACACTCATTCATTCATTCATTCATTCATTCATTATGTTACTCCTCACCCAAGGATATTTTCTCCACTGATTTTTAGAGATAATGGAAGGGAGGGAGGGAGGTGGGGAGAGAGACAGAGAAAAACATTGATGTGAGAGACATCAATTGGTTGCCTCCTGAACACTCCCCGACTTGGGCCAGGGGTTGAACTTGCAACCCAGGTACATGCCCTTGACTGGGAATTGAACCCATGACCTTTTGTTGTGCAGGCTGGTGCTTTAACCACTGAGCAACACTGGCCAGGGCCTGAGGAATACTTTAGTTCTAGTTTGTGAGGTCTAGTTGTGTTGTTCTCCTGAAAGGCCTGGCATGGTGGCTCCAATAGCTGTTTTATCTCCAAGGTCCTCCTTCTAATCCTCTCCCCTTGCTGACTACCTCTCCTTGGAGCACAAATGTGGTCAAAAGGAGTGAGGTCTGAATTCATCTTTGAGGAGGACTTGCTCCTCTGTTTTGGGGAAGAGCACTTTCATAGGTCTTTGATTAGTCAGAGGCAAAGCCAAGAATATATTCTGGAAAGGGGGCAGGAGGAGCTGCAGAGCTTTGTAAATGCTAATCTTCCTCGTGGGTAGATTGCTTTTCTCACACTGTTTCCCTTTAGACAAGTAAGACTTCAGTATCTCTGAAAGCCTCAGTGGGAGGCAAGTCAGGGCCAATGGCACTCCCAGGTGGGAAGGCGAAGCTGTCTCCGGGGACATGGGGCCGTGCTGGGGACAGAGCAGAGAGGCATTCTCCAGAAGTGGACTCCGAAAGCGCTTGGCTGATGAATTCATTGAGGAGTCACACATCTGCATTATAATTCTCTCCGGCTACAGGATGACAGGGGATGACATGTGGAAAGTGGCCTGGTGGGATGGAGGCTGACAGCTGACTGGGACACATGTGACAGCCACGGTCGCATTGAGGAGCACAGCACTCCTGTGGGATGCACAAGAATGCTGGGCAGGAATTCCTGGGAAAGTCCTGAACCTCCAGGAAAAATAGGGGAGGGGGCTTGGAGCATCATTATTTGACTGTTAAAGTGAAGGGTGGCCAATATATTCTAGTGAATGAGACATGTGGGGTTTGCTTGCTTTCAAAGAGCCTCACTCGTGGTAAGTAATTATAATCACCGTCTAGTACCCCCTAGAAAACAAAGGAAGAATTTTTCAGTGTGAATAAATGCATGTATATATAAAGAATACGTATATGCATCAATTATTATTTTTTAAAAAATATATCTTTATTGATTTTAGAGAGGAAAGGAGAGGGAGAGAGAGATAGAAACATCAATGATGAGAGAGACTCATTGATTGGCTGCCTCGTGCATGACTGGGGATCGAGCTTGCAACCTGGACATGTGCCCTGACGGGGAATCAAACCATGACCTCCTGGTTCATAGGTTGATGCTCAACCACTGAGCCACCACAGCCAGACAATTATTATTTTTTAAACAAGCATCAGAGAATTGACTCAAACAGAGCTAAATAATTAGGAAACGAATTCAAACTTTAGAAGTACAATAGTCTCCAAAGTTGGCTAATTCAATCAATGGCTCTGTGAATTCCTGAAGGACTAAAATCCTTTCCAATTTCCTGTGTTACTTCATGGTCCCAAGAAGGCTGCTCCAGGGGTCACACCCAGGCATGATAACATCCAGGTCAGCACAGGAGTGATCTTTTCCTGAAAATCCTTCTTAAAAGCAAGAACACGTTTCCCAGATGCTTGCTACTGAACTGACTTCCTCTCATCTCTCACAAGCTAGAATTGAGTTACCTTATACATTCTAAAACCAGTTAGTGGCAAGGAAAATGAGATTATCCAGACTGCCTTAGACCCGTGGTTCTCAAACTTGTACATAAATCAGAATCAGCTGAAGGATCTTATTAAAACACAGTTTGCTGGGCCCCACTTTCCGAATTTCTGATTCAGTAGGTCTGGGCTCAAGAATTTGCCTTTCTAGCAAGTCCCTGGGTAATGCTGACACAGCTGTTTGGGGACCACACTTGGAGAACAACTGTCTTAGACTAACTATCCGGGGTAGAACGGATGTTAGGAGTTCAAAAAAAAATGTTTCCTGTAAGTGAAAACTTTATAAGAAGAGTATTATATATATATTCCAAAATGACATATTTCTATGAATCTTCTTTTGAAAATTAGAGTTTCCGTAAGTTGTGCATGTGACAAACAATACTGATGGTGGTAGAAACCAAAATATTGAAGTAGAATGCAAGTTAATGGCTTATGGCAGAAACTGTGGTTTGAGTAAGTGTCACCCATTATCAAACATCCACCCATCCTGCCCTGCACGCTGTGCTAACTCACCCACAGCCCTCCCCTTGCATACTCCTATTTTCCTTTTCAAGGCTGAGGCAGTACCAACTGCCTACCTGCTGAAGTGGTATTGACCTCAACCTGTCTCTGGGCAGAGGAGACAAATGAGCAAAGGAATGAGGGTCAGAAACAGCTCACTGTTTGGTGGAAACTAAGCAGCTTGAAGTTTTTGCAGCATAAACTATGAGGCTGGAAGTGGTGTGAGGTAAGGCCCTAGATTTGGACAAGAGCAAAACCACAGAGGGCTTTGTGGGATGTTGAGGAGCTTGAACTTGATCCTGTGGCCTCAGCAGCCACCGAGCAGAGATGCGATGTGGTTGGACTTGGGTTTCATTTTGATCACACCAGGTTGTGTGCAGGCAGACCTGAAGCAGGGAGGTGTGGTAGGGCTGGTAGTCCAGGAAGGCAGGAGAGCTGAGATGGCAGGCACAGATCTGGGAAATTTTTAGAATGCAAAAAAATCTACAAATCTGGTGATCTGTTAGATATAGGTGGTACAACAAAGTAAGGCATCAGATATTTCTTAGGTTTTTAGCCTCAGTGAGAATAAAATGAGCTGGTGATGGGGTAGCGACACAGGAATACAGGGCGATGAAATCAGTTTTAGATGCCCTGTATTCACAGTTCTGGCCCACCTCTACATGAAAGTAGAGACATTCAAGGGGCAGTTGGGCATATTAGGATGGGTTTGAGGGAGAACACTGCACTAGAGATTTTGGAGTCAACTAGTGAAATCAACAGCATAAATAGATCACCCAGGAAAAGCATGAAGGTCAAGAATGGGGCCCTGAGAAACACCAACATTTATATAGTAGAGAAATGATCGGGCGGCAATGCAAGACTAGGATATATGATTTACCTTAAGGTAAATAGAGTTTACCCTAAGGTATGGTCATAGAGTTTGAAGCAGGAGGGCGTAGTCACATTGTAAAATACTGTAGAGAGGAGATTCCTTAAAATAAGGCCTGAAAAAAAAAAGTACTAGAACTTGGACTTTGGGGAGTCACAGACATTTCAGAAGAGCAGCAGGACTGAATAATAAGGAGATGAGTAAATGGAGACAAGTTTTTTGAGAGTTTCCATGGGAAGAGCATGGAAAGAGAGCAGGAAATACTTAGAAGGGTGCTATCCGATGCTTGCAAATTTCTCACTGGAGTAGGAGGCACAGCCATGAGCTGAGAGTGCAGAGGGAGGATTAAGTTGAGGAAGGTTATGAAGGTTTGGGTAGCCAGGAAAGCTAACTGCTCTTCAGGTTTTCTGAGAGGGTTGACACTGTTGGTTCCCGGGGCGCCTTCATTTTCCAGAGTATTTGCAAGCACGAATCCAGGAAATGACATCTATTTTAAATGGGTGTGCCACCAGAGCTCGGAAGATAGCTTTGATTAATGCCTAATGAAACTGACAGGTCATGCGGCAGAGTGCGTTTTGCAAAAGTGACCACAGCAATATTTCCAGGTCCACAAGGCCGAGACTTCCTAACTGCCTGCCCTAATGAATGGCATGCAGAGATGACGCCGTGTGACTTCCAAGGCAAGAGGACAATACAGCTCCCAACCTGCTCTTCATCTGGGGATGCTGCCAAGCTGTGCGGAAGCCCAACCTGCCCACGTATCTAATGGCTGATGCTGGTTGCTCGCTGGGTTCTCAGGGCAAGCTTCCCAAGAAAAAGCGCCCCTCCAAAGCCTACTATTGTCCTTTGGCTTGGAAGTCACAAGGGTCATCTCTACGCCCTGTCTGAATGCCCAACCCACAGAATCTGTGAGCATGATAAATGGCTGCTTTATTCTACTAAGTTTAGGAGTGATTTACTCAGCCATAGTAACTGAAACAGCATCCAAACATCCACTCACGTGAACATGGGTGTTAGGGCGATGCGTCCTCCTTCCACACACGCACCTTCCTCAGCAAACCCATAAAACACGCTTGGCTGATGCTAAATCCAGGGGCATGTTTTATTCCTCATGGTATGTGACATAACAGGGGGGCATTCAGAGTTTGCATCCTTCCTTTGAGATATGTTCATTTTTTGGTTGCGTTAACAAACCAAACCATCTTGCTTTTTCTTTATATCTTTGGCTTCTCCTCTACTGGACCCTTGAATGCTGAAATTCCAGTCTCTTTTCCCTTTGTATTCCAAATCCTCTTCTAAGGGATCTCACCTTTTCTCATGTACCTCAATCACAGCGACCAACAATTCCTAAATGTAAATATCTCACCTGTTCTTTTTCTTAGTGCTCTAAGCCAAAATATACAGTATCTCCTACTTCCGTCGGTGGACTTGATTATACTTTTCACATGGTGGTGGTAGGAGCTGGAGTCTAATGGCCAGAGAGAGGAAGGAAGAAAGATTGCCCGTCTCCTCCTGGGCTAGGGCAGTCAGTCGGGGAAGTGGGCAATGACACATGGGCCCACCTTTGTCCCAGAGAGAGAAGCACTAAGAAAGAAACTACAGGCAGTGTGTGTTGGGCCCCACTACCTGCTTGGGAGTCTGCAGGGTGGGAGGGGGGCAGTGTGCCTCTCAGGCCTGCGTCAGCTCCAAACAGGATCAGCTGCATCAAAGTAAAGCAGTGCGGTTGACAAAGGAGGGCCCAATGGTAACTCCCCAGTGTCTCCCTGGGCTTTGGGGTGTGGAGAAGCAGCAATCCAGAGGAGCTCACAGGGCCTGTGGAAGGATAGGAAGGCGGCTAAGGGTGTTTGCTAGTGAGCTTGCCAGGGGTGGCCCTGGGCTGGGGCCACATTGGAGTCCAAGGTAGTATGAGTTACCAATTGGGTGACTGAAAGGAAGGTGACTGAGGCTCCCCAGCCACAGGCTTCAGGGGCATACCATGCAAGCCCAGACGGCCATGCTGCAGCAAAGACAAGCAAGGAGCCAGGGACCGAGCGGGGCTTCAAGGATGCTAAACCCCCTGGGACAATGCTGTCCTGGGGAGGAAGAGCAGGGTGGAATTCTGAAAGAGAATCCCCAAAGAGACTGCTTGAACCAGGACTAACAGGAAGCAGAATTTTGAATAGACTCAACATTTACACTGAACTGAGGGAGGCTGTTTAACCTCATTTAACTGACAGGTCTACACATCCCCACCACCCACACTCATAAAGAAACCACTTCAGGTCTAGAAAATAAGGTGTGTGTGTGTGTGTGTGTGTGTGTGTGTGTGTGTGTGTGTGTGTAGAGGTGACCGGAATCGATTTACAACCCCTCCCACCTGGCCCTGCAGCACTCTGTGTGACACTGGGGAAAGTTACCCTCTCCAAGCTTCCAAGTCCTCAGCTGTGAAGAGGGGATCACAGCGTCTACCCTTTGGAGAATTTGAATGAGCCTATTCCTGACAAATGCTTAGGACAGTAGCTGACAGATGATAAACTTCTAATAAAATATTTGTTAATTTTTTATTTTTCCTCAGACAGTCAACTTCCAAGTTGCTTTTGTCCTATTCAAGAATGGCTGGGGATCCTTCAAGAAATGACAACATGCTATATCCCTGACATTCTTTATTTATAATTTCACAGCCTCTCGTGTATCCTCCATGCACAGAAATGCCATGTTAGAACAAATGACATTTGTGAATTACTATTTTCATAGCATCCTTGACTTTTTCCTCAACATTTTGGTACATGCTACAGAAAGAAACTCAAAGGCAGGGTTTGAGGTTCATTGCTTATGAATCACATTAGCTGTAACAAACCCCAGAGTAATGTGATGGCCGTGTCGTAGGACCCAGTGGTGAAGGCTTCTCTCTGTCTTAGGCTGTCCTGGCCCTGAGAGGATGGACCAGCTTTGGGCAGTAGACAAACCACATGACCGGGGCAGGATGCAGCTGTAGGCATTTTTTTTTAAACATGCATATCGGGACACTCACAGTGCCAGACTGCTCTTGGAAAATTCCCTGTGTTGAACACGTATAAATTAATTCTCAAAATTATTTGCTGCATGCCCACAAAGCAGCATGATCCCAAGTAATCAATTCAAGATATTAACTAACCGGAGGCTCCTTCGAGCTCTTTCAGTTTTCTGAGTCAACTGGGAGAACACCGAGGAGGGGGGTAGTGGAAATAGGAGAAAAGATTTAATTAGCAAGGTTAATATTGATTGTAGATGGGCAAAGTAAGTATATCTGAGTGTCTGTGGTATACAAATCTCTAGGCTCTAGGGCTTAAGCACACGTGTGGAAAGTATCAAGAAGCAGAATAATGATTCATTTAGTAGGATTCCTGGGAATCAAGTGATTTTATTTAAGGAACTTTTCTATCTAATTCAAATTTACTCTATTAAAAACACTTTAAAAATAAGAAATCTTTACTCAATAGACACTTGTATTCTTGAATGACTGTCTTGTTAAAATAACAAAACCACCTTTTCTGATGGATCAGTTGTCATTGTGAGCATTGGCTATATTATGGTGATGTGTGGAGACAATATGTCTCCAGGCGTGATCCACAGACCCAGCAAGGGAGTCAGGTGGGAGTTCACTAAAAATCAGACTGCTGGTCCCCGCCACAGGCCTCATAAATCAGCATCCTCAGGTGGGACCCAGGATTCTCCATGTCCAACTGGCTTCTCAGAAGATTCCATACTCAGGCCAGAAAGTCCCTCTCTCGGGGTGAGTTGGATATGTGGGAAGATGTCCTTTATGACAAGAAATGTTGCAGGTGGCCTGCTCACTTCCTGTGCCTATTTGCTGTAGGGCTTCTGTGACTTTCCTGTTACAGGTAAAAACCTTCCCATCATCTACTGCAGCGATTCTCAACCTGTGGGTCGCGACCCCTCTGCGGTCACATGACCCTTTCACAGGGGTCGCCTAAGACCATCCTGCATATCAGATATTTACATTACGATTCATAACAGTAGCAACATTACAGCTATGAAGTAGCAATGAAAATAATTTTATGGTTGGGTCACAACATGAGGAACTATATTTAAAGGGCCAGAAGGTTGAGAACCACTGATCTACTGACTTTCAACCTACCAGCCAACATGCAAGCAATAATGAGAATTAATTTATATAGCATCCTGGGCTGGGGTGCTGGTCTCCGTGATGTCTACCTTCCACCCATGAGCCTTTTATCATCCATTCCAACTTGAGGCCCTGAGCTTGAACTGTACTGCTGCAGGGTTTGGGCCCCAACCCCCAGGAACCCATGCTGAGACCAGCCATCTCACCTCCTAAGGGTCCTCAGAACAAGGTGGACCCCGAGAACTGCTCAATGCTGAATATAGAAACATGACTAGATGTTCAGAGGACAGACACACTGATGGGCTGTCTTGGTGAGAAGGAAATAAGACATCCAAATACTTTTTATGGGTGACCTTGGGGTCAGAGAAAATGAGTCCAGAGGATACAGAACGTGCTGGAAGATGTGGCTGCTACTTTAATGCGTAGCTGGGTCCCCACCACAGACACACCTTCTCCCACAGCCGCTTAGCAGGACACACAGATCCATTCATTAGATTAGGAGGCACTTGGGGCGGAAGCGGTGGGAAGAGTATAGACTTTGGCACCAGGGGACATCGGTTCATATACGTAGTTGGGGTAAGTCAGTCGACTCATGGCACCTCAGTGGTCACAGCTGTGAAACGGGACAAGCATTCGTGCCCTCACTGAACTACTGTGTGGTCTTGGTACAGTAATGACTATGAAACAGCATTGTAGACTGAAGAGCATTTTACAAATATTGAATCAGAAAGTGTCTGCATTATGTACATATTTAAGTAGCTGCTACAGCTATCTGTAACGCAGAATGCTAAGAAAATCCCTAGGCTGGGAAAAAATTCAAATATGTTAAATAGCCTGCATAAATGAACCTACCATATAGTTCACTGTGGAGCTTAAGTCGCTGCTGTTTTTGTATTACGAAAAAGTTTATACTGAAAAAACAGCAGTATTTTGACTTTTGTACAGCTCATGTTTAGCATTCTCTCAAAATATGTTGTTCGTATTTTCTCGATTGAAGCATAAGTGAAAAAAAGTAATCAAATCTTCATTTTATTTTCAAAATCCTCTTTCCTAACATCAACTTCTTAATGTCTACTTTACTTACACAATTAGTTGAAACTGAAGAATGGTGGGGAAAGTGGGGACATGCGAGGCAGAGAAGAACAAGTAGGTCAATCCAGAATATAAGAGGCTTTGCCCAAACCTGAAATACATTAAGGATAAGGAAGAGGGGATCTAACTCAGGAAACCTAACTACTGTCTGCCTCCACATCACTGCTTTTAGCTGTTACTTTTTATTTTAAAGTGGAAGACATGCAAAAAAAAATTTTTTTTTAAGGTAAAGCTAGTTCTTTCAGCAGAAAATTAAAATTAAAAGCAGACGGAGGCCCGGATAATAAGTACCAATAAAAGCTTTAGCTGACATAGCTTTCATTTACAAATCACTGGCTTTTCCTGGCAGGGCTCGGGGAGGGAGGGGGAGGAAGCTTCGCCTACACAGCCTGGATGAGGAAGATATGGAAAGCTTTAAAATTAAAGATGCTTGTGACCTTTTACTCTAAAACACTTGATTTGTGGCGACCGTGATAAAATCCCAGGGAAACCTGAGTATGCTCTGCAGTCTCTGGAAACCCTATGTCCTTAGGCCTCCCAGTCGTATCTGATTTTGACAGGAATGCTTCGTTAGTAGGAGCCCCAGCCCCATCCATAATGTGTGCACAAAAATGATATGCGGCCTAGAATCTGCGTGCACGTCCATTTCTTTTTAAACTTGAGGCTTAGGAGGCCCTTGTGAGTGTATTAAAAATAAACTCATAATAAATAAATACTAGGAAGCCAAAGGGATATAGTTTGATTTATGGCAATTGATACTACTTCTCAGGAAATTTTAATGACAAAATTAGGGCTCACAGGAGCATAAATACTTCTGATTTCGTCTGTAAAACCTGGAAGGCTACCAATAGAAAGGGACTGATGAAAGGGCTGGATTTCAGAAATTTAGCAGAAAACAGATTTAGAGAAAAGAGTTGAGAGGGACACTGCAGGGAAAGATTTTGACTGAGCATGTTGAATAGCATGAATGAGAATTAGAAGTGAATGATGAACACAGAACAAGTCATTAAAGCCAGCAGAAACCCTCCAAGTTAAGAGATCAAATGTCAGCCTATAGGATGCTGCGAACCTGCTCAAAGGCCCTAGTGTGGGGCAGAAAATGTGGAGGCTGTCCCCTCGGCAGTAGCTGCCCTCTCCCTCTTTGATTCTTTTTTGGGAAAGGGTTTTCTCTACATTCTCACTGATGCAAAACATAGAACATGTTTCTTCTAGGATGCAAGTGAGGGTGATGGGAATAGTTATCTACTTACTTTCTCACCTTTTCCCCCTTCAGGATAAGTATAACTATGAATATTCCAGTTTTCTCAGAACAGTGAAGGCTTTTAAAAGCAACATTCTCATCCTCTTTCCTGATTTTGGTGGGTTTCCCTCAGGCGTTATTTTTGATCCTTTTATTCCTCAGCGACTTAACCACCTCACATGGCTCTCCCTGCTGATAGCTTTCAAAAATGACTTCATCCACCAACCTCCTCCATCCGGCTGCCCTATGACATCACCTTTGGAACTTAGCTCCCATCTTTGCCTCTAAAGCCTGCCTCCTCTTTTTTCCTTTTTATTAAAAGCAAAACAACAACAAAAACCCTCTTCGTTTTTGTCCACTTAAGAGTTTTCTATCATTATTCCTTTCCTTCTACCAATCTTATAGTTCTCATGCCAATCTCATTAATCCTCATTATTTTTATACATATTATTTTAAGGATAATATATGCATATGGCAGAAAATTTAAAAGGCAAAAGAAGTCCCAGCTGGGTGGCTCAGTTGGTTAGAATGTCGTCCCATACACCAAAAGGTCTCGGGTTCGATTCCCTGCCAGGGCACATACCTAGGTTGTGGGTTCGATCGCCAGTCAGGGAGCATAAAGGTGGCAACTGATCAATGTTTCTCTCTCACACTGATGTCTCTCTCTCTTCTCTCTCTCCCTCCCTCTCTCTTTTCCTTCCTCTCTAAAACCAATGAAAACACATCTTCAGATGAGGATTAAAAAAAAAAGAAAGGCACAAGAAGGCATGCAGTAAAACTTCAACCTCATTCTCATCTCTTATCTCCTCTCATGGCATTCCCCAATCTTGTCTCCTGCCTCAGAAATAAGTATTATTGCCAGATACCCATGCTACTCCCCCCGCCCCTAATTTAACAAGAAACCATTTGAGAGAGAAAAAGATCCTAAATGTAATATATTTTACTCTACTAGTTTCTTTTCAGCTTCCCTGTCTATTTGAGCAATTTCTTTCCCATGCATTAATCTGTGGGTTTTTCATATGGTTCTTCCTCCCTGTATGTGGGTATTTTCCAAGTCTCTTTGCCTGGACCTCCCTCAGAACATGATCTAATACCCATGAATGGTTTTTGCTTATGAGAATGCAGAGTTCCACCTTTAAAAGCCCAGGAAAAAAAAACTGTTTAAAGGAACAAAACAGAAAAAAACCCTCTATCCCTTAATTTGTTTATATAGTTAATCTATCTTGAGAAGTATCCCTTATTCCAATGTCAGCAGTCACCAGAAGCACCACAGTAAAGAATCAGCATCTCAATGACAATGGTTGTCTCAGAATCACAGCTGGGGAGTGAATTTAAATAGATGGATGGACAGATAGATGGGTAGTTGGATAGAGAGAGCCAATCAACTGTGAAGTGTTACCAAGCCCTAAAATCATATTTCATTTGATGGGAACAACAGAAGCCTGATTAATGCATGTGGGAATTTCATTTCAAAGGTATACCAATGGCCGTCTGAGGCCCTGCTTTTCGTTAGGGCTCCCGAGTTCATGTCAAATTGGTCGGTTTAAGATCTTAGGGCTCCTCTATATGGGTTGCATTTATCTTGTGTGGGATAATGATTTAGTTTGGGATAATTGCTATATTAGGAAACTTTTTTTTTTTTCACTAGGGATCATTTTATGATACCTGGAATTGTCCTGAAAGTTTTATGCTAGAAGGGTAGCACACATACTTAGCTGTTTTCTGTTTAAGGTGTTACCAAAAACTCATTCAAGGAGGCAGAGTGAAGCCACTCTTTGGGAGAAGTGAGTGAAAGTGGTGGGGAACTGTGTGCACTTTTGTGAACATAACTTGGGCAACATGAGGACTGATCCCTGGAAAATTTCCCTCTTAGATAAGGATTGGACCAGTTCACTGGAGACCAAGGAATCAGCAAATACATTTTTTTAAAGTTTATTTTTCGGAACTATAAATGGAAAGTACCGGTGTTCTATTGACTCATTCTTTTGATATTTCAAACACGAAAGAGTGGATAGATTTAGGAGTTGGGATACGATGGGATTCTGAGCTCCACTGAGAGACAATGAACCCTGTGAATCCAATGACAGTCTATGACTCCACTAAGGGGCCAGCTCTGCTTGGACAAATCTTCTTAGGAATGCTTAGCTGGGGCGTGGGGGTCACAACAATAATTCAATCATTTTTTAAAATGCTATTTAAAACTTTTCAACGTTTCTTAATGACAAATGAACATAGAATGCAGGTTTTTCCTAAAGCAATTGTGATTTAGAGCTTCCTTTCCGAAATATTAACACTCCACAGCCAATTTATAAATCCAGTCTGATGTAAAAGTGACAATTTAAACAACCATCAAATCATTCATTTTTTTTTCTGTCACTGAAGAGTCTGGTTGCAAAGAAGAATGTATTTGAAGAAAATTCTTTCCAACTCTAATAAAAGTAACTTAGCATATTATAAACCGTCTGCCATTCAGGAAATGGTAGATATATTACTCCTGTTTGAAATTAAATAAAATTCACATTCTAAGTAAACCATTTTTTAAAATGGTCTTGCCATCTAAAATGGTAAAAACCATTTTAAAAAATAAGAATAATAGCATAGTGAGATGGCTTCCTTAAAGCATAAACATTTTAAAATGAGAATGCTGGGCTAACCCACCAGGGTGCAACAACTGTCTTTTCTACTACATTCTAGAAGGTGGTAAAAACTGCAAGTGATTTGTCATGAGAGAAGAAGAGGGCTAGCTAGGAAAGACGATATTTGAGCTCTTAACCAAAAGGAAGAGGATAATATAGATATGACAGACTTGGAGACAAACTAGAAAGATAGGAACTAGTAAATCACACTCCTTGGACACAGTGGTTTTCCATATAACCGTAATCTAAGCTGACACCTACTTCAACAGCTACCAAAAACAGACGGAGGCAGATGGAATAGTCTGTGGTTGCTGGGGTGGGGTGGGGATGGGGGGGGGGGTGGGCCTGGGCACCAGCCATCCTTCTGACCCTGCAGCCAAAAGCACAACATGATGAAACATGGAAATAATGAATCCATCCAACAGACTCTAGCTGCTGAGGCACCAGAAGCCTGTGCTTTGAGATGGAACTCATGGTATGGCAGCATTTTGATCTGGAAGTTGATGGTTCTACTCAGTCAAACCTGTATGTTTTGTTCATTATCACCCAGGAAATTCTAGCAACCAGGCCTGCGTGTGACATCTAATACACATAAGTCTTCGGGAGAAAAGCCAGACAACCTGGCAAAAGGAAAACTATCTTGGGCTGCATCAGTTCACCTTTCGGTAACTCACTTTCGCCCAGAGTCCACTCTGACACTGGAGAGCTGCGCAAGCTTTCCCCTCAAATGATCAGAGAAATCCACATGCGGACATTCACTATTTCTCTCAAGAGAGAAGCAGTCCTCTCTAACCCTCACCTGAAAAAAATCTATTTCAAGCCAACACATTAGCTTTTACAGTATTACATGTGCTTATTTAAAAAAAAACCCCTACCAGTGTTTACTATTTTTATAAAAATTAGATAATATAAACTGAATTCGTATATGTAGACAATATCTTCTCAGATGATGATAAAAATCAAATGACTCCTTGCTTACAAAGCCTGAGTCTCATTTTTAGTCAATGGCAGGATTAAATTTCATTTGATAATAAAAACATTTGTGAGATGCATATCATGCTTATTATCTATTTGGGGTTCAAAGGAGGGTCTGGAAGAGGTATTTGCACACCATCTTCACAGCAGCACCATAATAGCCAAGAGGTAGGGAAGCCACCCACATGTGTCCACTGCTAAATAAATGAATAAATAACATGTGGTATATACATACTATTACATACAGTGGAATACTGCTTAGCCTTAAAAAGGAAGGAAAGCCTGCTGCACGCTATAACATGGATGAACCTTGAAGATGGTATGCAAAAATGAAAAAATCAAGTCACAAAAAGACCAATATTGCATGATTCCACTTATATGAAGTATCTAAAATAGTCAAATTAATAAGAACCACAAGTAGAATGGTGGTTACCAGGGGCTGGGGGAGGGGAAACGGGGATTGGTTGTTTATGGGTATTAGTTTCAGTTTTGCAAGATGTGAACATTCTGGAGATTGGTGGTACAATCATGTGGACAGACTTACTACTGAGCTTGGTGCTTAAAAATGGTTACGATGTTAAGTTTTATTTTGTGTATCTACCATAATTAAAAAATGTTTTATCCCCAAAACTTCTTCACCTCAACATGTACTACAGGTTCCTATAAATCAGGGGCCAGCAAACTCTTTTCTGTCATGGGGCAGAAAGCAAGTTTTGCCCTGTGGGCCACAGCCGTCTCTGACACAACTCCTCGGCTGTGCCAGGGTGTTATGAAAGCAGCCGCAGACACAAGTGAATGAATGAGTATGGTTGTGTTCCAATAAAAAACTTGATTTGCAAAACCAGGCGGCTGGCCTGTGGGTCATGGGTTTCTGACCCTTGCGAAAGTATTACTATCTAAATAAGAGAGATCCACGATCCGTTTGTAAACACTACCCAAGAATGATGAGTGAAACACTCTTCTTTTCCAGGGTCTAATATTAGCGCAACAGCAATAAGACCAGGCTGACCCAGCAAGACCAGAACTTGCTTGAAGTGGGAGGAAACCACTACACTGACAGAAGGCGTGTTAGCCCTGCTCCTGCCTCCACGTCTCTACAGAGGAGCTTAGCGATTTTAGAGTTTAATGATTTAGAGAAAGAATAAGAAAAATGGGACAGCTGGAGGAGAGCGTGGTGAGCGTACCTGTATCTCCTTTAGTGGATGAGGACATTGCAGCAGACTTACAGACCTAGCCGAGCTGTCACAGCTGCTGCAGGCAGGGCTGGGAACACAGTACAGAGCCATCCCAACTCAGAGCTCATGCGCCTTCCTCCTCCCTTGTATTTCCAACCAGGAGCCGCAGCCAGCCAGCCAGCCAGCCATGGGCTCTGCGAGTTATCTGTTTCATGCCTGCTACTCCAAATGGTCTTGGCTTAACCCTGAAACTAATTTTTGCTATTCACCAAGTTCAGCAGGGGAAATCAATAAAGACACACAAGGCCCCAAAGGCCTCATCTCATGAAATTCAGACAGGAAAGCAAGGGTGTAATTATTCGTTCCCTTCCCAATTGTGCCATGTGAAAATGGCATGTTTTTCCTACGGCCTTTGGGTAGCATAAAGAGACAGCAACCCAAGGGTGGGGTTCAGCAGCTCGACTCAATCTTCTTGGGCACCACAAAAAAGCAGGCACCCTAGTTAAACAACCAAAATAAAACAAACAGCAAGCACACGCCAAAACCCAACAATTGAAAACGGAAGGTTATGAAACAGCCTAAAGAGGGTCAGCTTGACAAAAGGAGCTTTTACCTCCTCAGAGGACCCAATCCGTGCACAGAATTTCAGAACTAGAAGAGACGGGAGCGAGAACGGGGCAAGCCCACCACCCCTTTTATGTATGAATGAAGCAAAGCCCCGAGAGTCAGGATGCTGCCTAGACAGATAGTGTTGGTCCATTGCATGGACCCAAAGCTGAAATGCTCCACCCTCACTCGACCCAATTTGCTGGGGCGGGGGTGGGGGTCTCAGTCCCGCTCTTGGCACTGAACCAAAGCAGAACATTGGTTTAAGCAAGAAAGCCAGAAGGCCCAGGCGAAACGCGAGGCCTTTCTCACCGACCGGGGAGATGGCTGAGTGGGGACACTCCTGCGTTATTACTTGGCGTCTCCAGCTCTCACGGGACCTGCCCTCAATTGCTACAAGAGCCCGACCTCTGACAAAGACCAATGATTTCAGCCGTAATTAATGACACTGTCAAATTAATTAACCCGTCTTCGTCCACAGGGGAAAAAAGCCCAACTCTCTCATGTCCATACTGCTGTTTACTAGTCCTTGACCAAGCTCTGTAGACCCGACACGGGGACACCACTGACCGATGCCCCTAATAAGGCCCCACCCACTAAGCCACCGCCATTAGTTACTAAGCCTTCTCCCAGTGACATATCCTCTGATAACATGGCTTTGGTGAATGAACAGCGCTCACAAATCGAACACTATTTTAAATAGAAGCCTGAGAATACGGGGCGGCATTCCCACTTTTTCCCTCTTAGGTCCCCTCCTGAGTTATGGTGATGAAACACTAGACAAATGCTGCAGGGTTTCATTTAGCCATTTAATAAATGGCCCTCATTAAAACGCCAGTCCTCTTGCCCTTGTCTGTCAGGGCTCCGACTCAGACCAATGCCCACGTATACATTTCCATGTTATCTCTTCAGAGGGTTCGGAACTATTTTCTTACACCTACCACAGCTTTTATTCCATTTAGAAGAAGTACCCTCCATCCCGTTTCTGACTTTCAAGAAAAACAAGGCACTTAATTGACCACAGGAGGACTCTCTCAAGGGCATCGGGCTGCAAAAGCTCTCCTGTGAGCTCACAACGTAAGCTGATGTAATCGGCTACAAGAAGCCGGCTTCTATTTTTAAATGATACCCTTTCACTCTGCCTTCAAAGGGCGCATATATCACACGTTGTAACTGCCCATAAAATGCCTCCTGGTGTAGCCTCCTGTCCCATTTCCCTCCTGGGGTGAGTCACGCTGCCAGGAGGGGCTTCCCACCGCACACAGGCCCAGCCCCGCCCTCTCTGATCCATCTACCACTTCCTATTACTTGGTCTTTAGGAGAAGAGCTGCATATGGCCACTCTCCAGGTGTCTTGTTTATCAGGGTACTTTTGAGAAGGAACAGATGACTGCCAGGGCCCTTCTTGAGGGTTGGGATCAAGCTTTCCCACCTCTTTGTATTTCCATCCCCAAGTACAGGCCCTTAATAAATGCTTACTAATGCTGCTGCCCAGAGCTCTGTCATCTGGCCCATGAGCTTCACAGGGTGCCACGAGGGAAACAGATGATTTACTTCATTTGCTTTTAAGTTTTTCATTCATCATTCCGGCCACGCTTGCTGTGTGTTCTTGAAAACGTTTCTTAGCATTTGGTTGGAGGTGAAAGTACACTGGATCTTGCTATTTGTTTATTTACACTTATGTTGCTCATATCTAAAAAGAATAAAGAGCTTTGTAATTAAAGTGATGCTGTGGCAGAGTCTGGGAAAGGTCAGAGCAGTGTATTCCTTGGGCTACTGCCCCCTTCACTCCACAGGCACCCCATGGTTCATACAAAAGCCTCCTAGCAGCACTCCCAGGCTCAAGGCTTGGTCCTTCCAATCCTCCACATTAAACTCTGAGTGAGCTGGCCCTGGCCAGTGGGGCTCAGTAGGTTGGAGTGTTGTCCCCATACCCCAAAGGGTGGCGGGTTCCATTCCAAGTCAGGGCACATACCCAGGTTGTGGGTTTGATCCCTGGTCAGGCCCATATGGAAGACAGCCAATTGATGTTTCTCTCTTACATCAAGGTTTCTCTTTCTCTCTCCCTCCCCCTCCCTCCCTTCCTCTTTCTAAGATCAATTTTTTAAAAAAATCTGAGCTATGGCGAATACTGATTTAATCATGCCCCTCCCTTTCTCAACCCTTCCAATCCCTCTGAGCCCTCTGGGAGATGTCCCTCCTGGTTCAGCTCTGCTGACCTCAGTGGCCCCTGGTCTGGGCACCACCATTCCCACACCCACCTTCTGTGCTCTGATCTCTAGAAGTGCTTTCACCTAAAAGTATTTATCTAAGTTGCTTCCTCAGCCTGGAACTCTGCTCTGCTGTCCCTTCTCCCTCCACCTCGCTCCTTCGCACTCATCCCTCGCATCTTGGTCAGATGCCCCTTGCTGCAGGTACCCCTTGTGGGTGGAGAATGTGCTAGCTCTTGCTCTACCCCAAGTGACTACACTGACAGCAAGGCAGTGAGCATGTCTGTGCATTCACTACTAATATCCCACACATGGCTCAGCATGCAGCAGGGCTTCAGTATCATTGGTTGGATGAATGAATGAAATGAGTGAATGTATACTAAAGACTACAGTCGGGGGATCCCATTTGTGAGGTATGGATTAGAATTCTATCTCCTTGGAAAGTGTGAACTCAAAGAACAGAATTTATAGTAAAATACTACTTTGGTTGGAGAGTCCTCAGTTGAAACGTGATGGTGGCAGGAGGAGCCGCCGGGAGACTGACATTCCCCCATGCCCCCTCCCCCCCCCCCCCCCCCACAGCGGACCTAAGGAGCCACCTGCAGCCTGGCCTCTCACCCTGAGGACTGAGAACTAACACTTTCCAATAGATCAGTGGAGAGCTGTTTAGAATGAAATCCTAACTGGGACAGAACACAAAAGCTTTCTCAAAATGAAATTTCATGTTATGAACTCCAAGAGAAGAGCCAATTCCACAATTTAAATTCATTCCAAAGAGGGCAACAACCCACACATGAATAATGCCGCTTCTTACCTGCAAAACCACACACGTCCAAAACATCTAAGGTCAGTTGCCTGTGTTGGGAATTCTGGGGAGGTTTGAGAAAACATGCTCTGGCACTTCAAACGCAATGGCTAGAATCTGGCATCGCTACAGGTGCTAACTTAGGGACTGGTGCTGGACTGGCCCCGGGTGATGGTAGTAAAGAGAAGCACTCCAGTCCCTGTCCCCATGGAAAGCCTCGCCTCGTCAAATATATATTCACATCTGTCTTCTTAAAATTCCCCCCCCCTCCCCGCTAAATTCTAAGTACATCATGTTCTGTTATTAAATTAAATCCAGGACACATGGGACTGGGGTAAGGCATCACTTCAGCTCCTTCTTTATGGCAAAGAATTTTTTTCAACCATATTTTCCAAAATCAACAGACTGATCACACTAAACAGTGGGTAATATTTCAACATTCAAACCAAATGACGAAGGGCTTGGTTTTTATTTCATCCCTACACAGCTAGTAACCACCCTCCAAAACAAAACCAAATAAACACAAGTCCACATGAACTTCTCCGGCCTTCCAGAATAATCATGCGTTTACTTTTATTATCTGGCACATAGAAGGTGCTCAATAAATGTTCGTTGAGTGAATAAATCACAGGAGCGGAATAACTAGGAAAACGCCCTTTTGGATCTTATGTATGTTCTTCAACTTCCTTTTTTTTTTTCTCTTAGGGAAAAAATTATGCATGATTTTCTAGGATTCTGACTTTCATTTCCCTGTCTGACCCTGGGCTAGTCACTTAAAATAGGTACTATTTTCTTCACCCATAAAATGAAATCTGTGTTTTGATTATTATGAGATTTAAAGGATTGTAGATATAAAGCGACTGGCACCACACCATGTAGATAATGTTGATGCCCCCCCCCCTTTTCTTTTTTTAACCTCTCTGTTCCATCTCCCATCCTCCTTCAACCCCAAAATAAAGTGTCAAAGACAAACCAAATTACGTGCCCGATAAGAAAGCCAGGAAATCTCAAAAGTGGTCTGGGCTTGCCAACATCGAGTAGCTATCAACTCTTGACAAGTTTTATTTACTATTTTGGGGCCTTGGGTATTCTCCGTTATAGAATGAGTGAGTTTCACTAACTCATTTTTAAAGGACTTTTCAGTTCTGATTGTCCATGAGCTCAGAGTCTGCCTTACCAAGAACTTAGATGCTGCTAACACATTGAGGTCATCTGTGATCAGACATAAAACGAACTCTGATTTCCTTCACAGAGAGGGATTCTACAGTACAAACCAGAACTAGATTTAACTTTTAAAAGAATCTAACACCTAGGTCAAGAATTGGTGACCTTATTCTTAAGCCACAGAAGGTCCCTCCTCCCCTGCACCCCCACCTGCATCCCCCATCCAACACAACCCACATCTAACCTCCTTCCTACCGGTGGGGCTCCCCATTCACAGCTCTGCAATGATGTGCTTAAAGAGAAACCTAGGGATTGTTAAGCAATATTACTGACTCATTTGAAATGCGTAATAGGACAGTCAATACAATATTATGTCAAACC
Organism: Myotis daubentonii; assembly: GCF_963259705.1. Taxonomy (NCBI): domain Eukaryota; kingdom Metazoa; phylum Chordata; class Mammalia; order Chiroptera; family Vespertilionidae; genus Myotis; species Myotis daubentonii. Next base: position 52,058,067 of record NC_081849.1, read on the forward strand.
TAACATTTGCTTTATTTTTTTTCTTTCACACCCAGAAATATATCTAAATCCACCAAACAAAGAACCCAAGACTATGTACACAACAAAAACCCCCCAAGGCTGCGTTTTCATAAATACTCAGTGCATGCCTGCCACCTGGTGGCGGATGTATCCTTGTTTGAACGAATCTCCAAAGCAGCTATACTGACAAGATCATTTAAAAAAAACACAAGGGAACACTGTTCTCTGCTGCTCATGGTTATTTCAGGGAAATTTAGGAGCAAACCCATCTCCTCTGCTATATATTTCCCTCAGACAAATTTCTGAAGAGATCACAGATGTAGTCAATGCCATATTTTTTAATCCTACAACTAAACCCTACTGCTTCTGAACCAATTCACAAAACAAAGGAGCATTATCATTCTATTAGTTTTAATATGCATTATTAATTAAAAAGGGTTTCCACAATAGTCTGTTCTCACCTTCCAGTTTCATTTGATCTAGTCATGATTTTTTTAGTTATGCATGAAAAGGCATTTAGAAATGACAGCCTTACCAAAAGTGCACATTATATGAAAATCTGACTTCAATTAGAACCAGTAACTAAGTCCCCGCAGTTTCCAGCTGTCTCTTCACTTGTATCCTTAGAGAATTACATATCACATTAATTGGTATTCTGTCACATAAAAAGACACCAGCGATGATTAATTGCATCCTTGGTGCTTTTGAGTTCTGTCTTCTTCACTAGAGGGATTCAAATCACACCTCATTACCTTCCAGCAGGTACCCCTTTTGGTAACCCTCATAAAATCTCCTACCTTCCTGAACTTCTCCATTTGCTTGTAGAGGTCTGGATCAAGCTCCTGTGACACGTCCTTCATCCATAATAATGCCCCCCTGTATTCAGTCCGGCACTGCTCCATGCGGTTCACCGTCAGCCACGTGTCCGAGATGGCCCGATGCCGAAAAGTCTCCACTTCTTGGTGAAATCGACACAAAGGATTTCGCAAGGCCAACCTAGACCGAGGATAAAGCCACAATCTTGAAACTAAGCAAGCTAGAGATCTGAATCCTTGGCAACTTACCAATCGTAAACACATGAGCCTAGCACAGTGCCTGGAACATAGACGATGCTGTAGAAATGGTTGAATTATAACAAAGGTAGGTGAACTGTTGAGCCCACCAGAGATGATTAGCCATGTACTGGTCTCTTAGATGACTGTTACTTAACTGTTCTATTTAAGAAACTAAGTATTTCCATCCGTCTTGTTGGGGGTGGCCGCGTGCCTGGGCAAAGAACAATTGGAAGCTGGAAGCAATCCTGTGTTGATGGAGAAAGGTCACGGAATAACCATTTCCCATGTCTACTCTTGGTCCCTCCCTGCCTGCTGCTCCTCTGAAGCTTGGCCCTTTGAAGAGGGATGGACCTGTGTGTGCTTAGGGTCTCCACGGCCAGGCCATTCTGGGTTACTCTCCGAAGGCCTGGCCTCTGCTGCTTGTTCCAATAGCCAAGGAGGAAGCACAGACAAGCATTTTCAATTGGTCTAGGAAGGGGAAGAAGCGCATGTACTGAGGGTTTACTGTGTCAGGCCCTTTCGGTGGGTTCTGTGATTTGATTCTTATGAAAAAACAAAACAAAACTTAAGGATACTACACTAGAAATGAATGTATACATCACTTATTTAGCAAAAAAAAAAATGCTTGATGCATATTAAACTTTGGATAAAATATTTATTTGCAGGGGAAAAATACTGCCCCAACCAGTAATGTCAGATGAACCACACTCTTTAAAAAAGTCATCTGCATGAAGTTGCAGGGTGAAGGTTCAAAAAATAAAAACAAGATGAATATTTAAATTTAAATGTAAACTTGTCTAGGTGGAGAGAACAATGGTGTCAGTGAGCTGAAGTCAGCGTTTGGCTGTTCCATCGATGTCTACAGTGCCCTACATGTGTATAGCACTATACAATTATGGATATAGCAATAAACTGTTTAAGAAAAAAATCCCTTTCACTATTTCCTTTAGTTCTCCTTTTGCCTATGAAGCACTGCTTTTAAATATTCAGCACTTTTTAAAAAAACAGCTTGCTCACATCATCCTACCTAGGTGTTGCGAGTTGTTTTCAAAGACATATTGTTGTGCCATAAAGTAAGCCTGTGCTTTATCAGCACTGGGTTAAATTTAATACTCACCATTCATCAAATTGAATGAGCAGTTGTAGCAATGACTACCAAGTAAGTCAGTAAAACAAATGCTGATGTGAATGTTTATAAAATGGAAACCCTCTACTGAAAGCGAGAAAGCGTTGCCCTAGCTGGTTTGGCTCAGTGGAGATAGCATCAGCCTGTGGACTGAAGGGTCCTGGGTTCAATTCCAGTCAAGAGCACATGCCCGGGTTGTGGGCTCCATCCCCAGTTGGAGGTGTCAGGAGGCAGCCGATCAATGATTCTCTTTCATCATTGATGTTTCTCTCTCTCTCTCTCTCTCTCTCTCTCGCTCTCGCTCTCGCTCTCGCTCTCGCTCTCGCTCTCGCTCTCACTCTCCCTCTCCCTTCCTCTCTGAAATCAATAAAAATACATTTTTTAAAAAGGGAGAAAGAGTCCTCAGCTGCCCCCCTAAGGATCCCATTTATTCCTAGGCTCTTTTTTATCTCTTTCCTTGGATTTTGCCACTTTTCCTAAACTGGCTGAAAAAGAGTCTTGTGAATAAAATATTCTCGATTTCTTGGGCTGTTGGCAAGTTGGACCCAAACTTTTGAAGATGTAATGATATGATGATAGAGATTAAGATCTTGAAGAAGAGGAAAAGGCATATAAAAACATCTCATTTCCCCCTGTAGCTTACTTCCTATAGAATCAGAAAGGTGAAAACCTCACTTGTGGTACCAGGGACTGCGTCCAGACCCAGGGAAAACTCAATAACTGGGACCATCAAGCTTCAGTGAAAGGCTGGCCCACGTTTTCATTCATAGCAGGAACAATTAACAAAATGTCCAAAGATCAACTCCAAACGCATTTATCCTTGAGTAGGTAAAGGTGGAAATGACCCTGCCCAAATACTGCACAGAAGGGCTCAGGTGAAATGGATATGGCACGCCTAGACCTCGGAAAACTATGCTATGGATGTTTTTTTAAATGTATATATGGACATAAAAAAGGTGGTTAGTGTTATTTGATCAGAAAAATCAATTTGCTACACAATCAGTATGCAATACTATACAGAAATTGTATGGTATGATGCTGTTCATATTGAAAACAAATCCGGGCACATCCCAAATTATGCCCATTCAAGGCCTGAGACTTCAACTTCATGAGAGTCTCATGTAATCCTCCGACTTCTCCATGTTCAGGAGGACTGGTTTGGATGCCCTGTGCCTGGTGAGCAGCTGAGTGCCATGAAGCCAGGACACCCCCCCACCCCCGCCACCCCCGTAAACCGCCTTCCAAAATGCAAGTTGTCAAACTGCATTCAATTATGGATACAGGCAGATTGCTAGTTTATAGTAGTGATGCTTTCGCGTGTCATTTGTATTGTTTTTGTTGATTTCTTTTACTGTTTTTATCTGTATCCAAAGGTTTGATTACATAAACTTAAGGTACAAAATGTGTGCTGTGTGAGATAATGCGGTATACATGTATGAGAGGGTATCACTGGATAGCCATATAAAATAACTATGTAGCTATGGTAGCTTTTGTAGTAATATGTCCAGGGATTCTGTTTTGTTTCTCATCAATGGATATTCACTTTGGTATACAGGTCTATATAAGAATCTTCCCACTGGAATTAGTAATAATTATATGATTAACATATAAGAATTTATGAAAGATTTTTCAAGAATCAAGCATCCTTGTCATGCTGGGGTAAGTATATGATAGAAAGTATCAAGAGGTTCAAAGTGGGTCGTCTCTTTTAAAATTTGACTTGTTTTTTAATTCTGTCCTTTTGGTTTTTCTGTTTTAAAATTTTCCTATAATGAATAAGTATTATTTTTATAAGGAAAAACAGTTATAATAAGATTAAAAGGTGCAATTTAAGATGATAAGGAAACACTTTTCTTGGAAAACCGGGGTAGAGGATTATAAGAAATGGTTATCATTAGGAAAATTGGCACTGCCCACAAGGTCGGGGTCCAAATGTCATTAGGAAGAACCAAAATGCCCAGGAGCGGGACCACTGACAAACTGACCTGGTTGTCTCTTTCCTGCCCCACCTTCCTTGGTTTCCATAGGAACACTTGTGTTAACAGGCCTGCTCCTGGCCCACAGGGAGAGAAAGCAGTAAGAAGAAATTAACAGGAGAAGAAAATGTTGGACAGTCTGAGTAAGTGACATTTTTGTAGCCTGAATATTTTTGGAAACTACCGCTAAGCCTTATTGAGGCATAATCATGCCTAATAGGAGTGAGTGACATTTTTGGAGGCTTGTCAGTTACTAGGGAAGGAGGAGGAGAGGAATGCCAATTTCTCAGACACAACGTGCAACTGTATGCAGGGGTTCCTGTTTGTTCCACAAGGAGCCCAAAAAGGAGTCGTGGATGTGCCAAAAAAAGAAGTCACTGACCTAGCACCATTTCCTCTGCACCAGAGCTTCTCAAACCAGAAGGTGCCTGGAAGTCAACCGGGGATCTCATTGAAATGCAGATCTGGACTCAGCAGTTCTGCGATGGGGCCTAGATTCTGCATTTCCAACACCCGCCCAGGTGGAACTGCTGATAGTGCTGGCCAGGGTCTGAGCAGAATGGTTCAGGGCGCCTTGAACAATACTGATCTGAGTTAATTGGTCCACGGAGAGCAGAGAAGGAACCCTTCCACCTGGTCTCATTAGGCTCCTGCTTTGATCAGCTGCTGGAAGGGGACCAGACTGAGTGCTAGGAGCCTTGCTCAAGGTCAAATACGAGCCTAGGACAGCACTCAGTGATTGACGTATAAAATGCCCCCTAAAGACCAGAAGAGATATGAAAAAGAATTTTAAAAAATGATTAATAGGGAGTAGAAAAATCATGTCTGTTATCTTCATCAGAGAATAAATAGAGACTAACCACTGAGAACAGAATAGCCTGTCAGCCTCAGGCAGGAGCCTTCTAAAGAACATTGGGAGATTCCCCTTTGTAAGTAGGTCCCACATTCTCAGCAGATCCCCCAATAGAGCCCCAAGGAAGGCCACACACCTTTGCTGGGAAGAAAAGCAGAGGGCCTTTCCTGTCGCTTGCATCATTTTTCCTGCTCTGGTTTTATCTTGGAAGCCCTGGGATCGGAGAAATTTTCCCAGTTCGTTTTCTTCTTGAGACAAGACTGGTGAAGAAAAGACCAAAAGGCGCCATGAACAATGAGCATTTTTATTACAGAGCGAAGGACAGAGACAAACCCCAAGGTCCTCTCTCCGCTAGTGTCCAAGATGAGATGAAATGAAATCCAAGTGACAGGTTACAAGGTAAGCTCCCCACCCCCTCCATTTAACTTTTGTGCTGTTCTTCCATTTACAAAAACGAGGGATCAAATTCACTTGAGTACATCTGTCAGTGCATTTGGTGCCCTGTAATCGGAACCAGAAAATGACCTCTGTACTGAAAAGCGAGCCGATAATGTGCTGTTTGGAGCTGAAATGAAAAAGTTAAGTTTGTGGGGTATGACTGTGGGAATCTTCCTTGGCTGCCTACAATGGAGGGTCAGTTTCCTTCTGCTTTTCTCTTCTGCTGACTCTTTGATCTCTGCTTTCTGAGTTAGCAATTCAAATACTATATCTGTGACCCAGGTTTTTGGTTGGTGGTGGGGATGAGGAGCGAGGGTGGGTAGGTTGATGACTTGGTGAATTTTTAAATGCAGAGCTAAAATCAAAATCTGACCCAGTTATGCCTAATCTTGGTCTTATTTTTTTTCAGTTGATGTATAATTGACATACATTAGATTCGTTTCAGATATACAACATAATGATTCAATATTTATATTGGTCCTTATATTTAAAGGTAACCGCAGATGACACTATTGGGTGAGCTAGTGACTGGCACAAGCTTTTCTATAGATTGATTTGGCAGTAAATATAAATGTCTCTTTTGACATTGCACTTCTGTTAGGAGCACATCCTAAGGAAGTGGTAAAATGAGCACCAAGATGTATATACAAAGATAATCACAGCATCATGATTTATAATAGCAGAACACTCTTTTTCCCTATCGTGGGGATGGCTGAATCAAACACAGTGCACCCAACCAGTGACCAGTGAGCCCTTACGCAGCCACTGGTCCCGAATACACACTCACCACCAGCTGAGCAAGGAGTGACACTGAGCTCCCTGGAGAGCACTGTGCCTAAACACAGCATTTGCTACGGACATCCTCTGAACACGACCACTCCTATTTCACATTTCTGGATTGATGCTTTTACACATCATGTGTCTCTAAAACTACTTTTTAAATACTGCCCGGATTCCGGTCCGTTTTCATGAACCATCCCGATTTCTTTGAGAATGCCCCGTGTCTGACACCTCTCCAAGAATGGCTACAGAATGTTAGCCCAGAACCACAAATCCAAAGGTGAAGGTCAAATGCTCTATTCTCCCTTATTAATTTGTGACTGTGGTTTGCTGGAGACATTCCAGAGGAGGAAGAGGCTTTTAGAATCCATTCTTCCTGAGAGATGAATGACTACCTCCTTCCTCTTCTGCCTCTCAAAATCAAGTTCATGGTCAAAGTCCAGCTCAACGGCTACATCCTCCGTGAAGTGGTTGAATCCTATTTCTCTATGTCAGCAATGTCCCCTCAGCATCTGGTATCAGAGTGTTTGTAGGTGTCTATTTCCCATGAGAATCTAAGATTTCTCAGGACAGGACCTCATCAAAACTATGGCTTTCCCAGGAAAATGCTTTAACTGGGGAAATTGGATTAACTATAATTTCCCCCTTGTTATCCCTGTACTTTGTTTCACTTTAAATGCTTATCTGATATTTATGCCATGGTTCTATGTAGCTTTAAAAAATTCCTATAATTATAAGAAGGGTTGTTTTTTTAAAATGTGTTTTCCTTTATTGATTTTTAGAGAAAGAGGAAGGGAGAGGGATAGAGAGATAGAAACATCGATGAGAGAGAAACATCATCAACAGGCTGCCTCCTCTATGCCTTCCACTGGGGATCAAGCCCACAACCCTGGCATGTGCCCTAACCAGGACTTGAACCTCGACCTCTTGGTTCCTGGAACTATGCTCAACTACTGAGCCACACTGGCTGGGCGAAGTTTTGTTATTTTTTTTAAAATGCCTTTTATTCCTTCTTCTCTTCACTTACTAATGTGAGACTCACTCAGTTCCACAATGAATCTTTCCCTGTGGGGAGGAATTTCACATTCGTGTTCATAATTGCATGAGGCTACCGTCACCTTTACCTTGAAGCCTCAAGTCACATACAAATGAACACACTTAGCTTAAGGCTAGGAAGAAACCAATTCACGGAACCTGGATGATTACATGGTTGGTGAAATGTACTCTTTCCTAAATAAGCCTAAGTAGGTAAAAGCATTTGAAAAATCACTTTTTGTTACTTGGTGCACTTGAGGTTTGACCTTGGGGCGGCAGACAGTTTCCAGTTTGAGAGCTAGACTCTAATTGGCAGTGTTGCTCAGAGGGCGGTGGGAAGAGTTTGAGCTGCATCAGGCTCCAGGTTGATTACTTAGTGATGGCCATCATTTTCTGAGAAGAGATATTCATTCCTTAACGCTAATTTAAAAAATACTGCAGTTAACTTATAGACATTTACACTTCTTCTAAGGTAAGACATAACTCAAAAGTTTGTAAGTTCTCATTTTCCTAGGGTTTAAAAATTCAGAGACAAATAAAAACCTATTTACATTTAATTGCTAATTAGATTTTCAGACGTGCCCTAAAAAGGCAACTAAAGAACTATAAAAGCAATTAGCTTGGCAGCATGGATTCACGCAGCACAGAGTGAAGTAATTTATGGATGGTCTTAGAGAAATGAACAAGGCACACAAGGTACCTGCTCAGAGGAAGCTTACGTTCAAGCAGCAGGAGATAGAAAGCAAAAAAAATACGGAATCGCAAACTCAGTGCCAGAGAGAGTGAGAGAGATTTGTGGCTGTGTTGTGGTGGTAAGAAGGTATCTCTGGGCAGGTGACCATGAAGTTGTCCTCTGAATGATAAGAAGGGGCCACTCTTGAGAGAATTAGGGCAGGGGCCCTTCCCATAGAGGAAACAGTAACTGCAAAAGGCCTCAGGTCACCTGGTGGGTAAGGACAAAGGTGGCTGGAGGGATGAGTGGGGCCCATCACGAAGGAATTTATAAGCCAGGATATGGCAGTTTGGATCTTATTGTAAGCACTACTGGAGGCTTTTCTGCAGAGAAGCAATGTGTTCCAGTGTACATTTTTGTAAAATTTTTAATTATAATTTTAGGCTTATAGCAAAACTGTCAGTGGAATACAGAGTTCTTCGTCAGCATCCCCTAATGTTAGCATCTTACATGACACCATGCTCAATGATCACAAGTAGAAAATGGACACTGGTGCAATACTAGTGACCAAACCACAACCTTATTGGAATTTTACTAGTTTTCCCATTAATGTCACGTTTCTGTTCCGGGACCTGATCCAGGATCTCACACAACATTGAGCTGTCGTCTCCCCAGCCTCCTTCCATCTGGGATAGTTCCCAGTCTTTCTCTTCTTTCAGGACCTTGATGCCCTTGAAGAGACCTTGTCAGGTATTCTATAGGATTTACCTCAATGTGGGTTTGTCTGATTTCTCAGGATGAGAATGGGGTTATGGATTTGGGGGAAAGAAACCACACAGGTGGAGTGCATGGTATGATATCACCACACATCTCACTGGTTATGTTCACCTGGATCCCTTTTGTGGATGCTGTTGACTGGGTTTCTCTACTGTAAAATTATTTTTTCCCTTTTGTAATTACTAAAAATCATGGGGGGTAGGGGGAAGGGAAATACACGAGACTATGCAAATCTCCAGTTTCTCCTCAAACTTCCATTCATGAATTATAACATCTTTCAGTGCAGCCTAACCGCCCTGATTCTTACTGTGGTGTTTGCCTACTGAGGATTTTGTGGCTCCCTCGTTCTTTCCATATTTATTAATTGGAGTTATTTCATATGGAGGAGCTGTCACTCCTCCTTGTTTGTTTATTTCCATATAGATTTTATGGGTCTTTATTTCACTTTACAGGTTATAATCCAACACAGTCCATTTATTTTGTTGCTCAGATTGTCCCAGCTTTGACCACTGAGGGCTCCGGGAGCCGACCTATTGCTCTGTGATTGCAGTGGAGACAGTGGGCTGGAGGAGGCACGAATGGAGGCAGGGAAACCAGGTAGGAAGCTGATGCAGCAAATCGAGAGAGTGATGGTGTGGGCTGACCTGAGACAGAGGCAATGAAGATGGCGAGAAGGAGAACCTGAAGCAGCGGTTCTCAACCTGTGGGTCGCGACCCCTTTGGGGGTCGAACGACCCTTTCACAGGGGTCACCTAAGACCATTGGAAAACACATATATAATTACATATTGTTTTGTGATTAATCACTATGCTTTAATTAGATTCAATTTGTAACAATGAAATTGGGGGTCACCACAACATGAGGAACTGTATTAAAGGGTTGTGGCATTAGGAAGGTTGAGAACCACTGAGTCCTGAAGGGTGTTCAGGTGGCCAATGGACCTGTCACTGAGACGGACGGAATGTGGACGTGGTGGAGGTGTGTGTCCTGTGCCTTGTTTTCCTGCTCAAGACGACGGCGTCACAGCCCCGGAGAAACCTTCGCTCCAACTCAGTAAGCAGTAGCATAGACAATTTACAGAATTCTCCTCTGAGTCCTAGGACTTTGTACTTATCCCCAAACTGTCTTAATAGAAGGTTACTAATAAAGGAAAACGACCAATTGTTAATTAGTGACTACTGGAAAGGTGTTTGACAGCAGTTAAAAACAGGAAAACTTCCCAGTTAGTCTCCTATAGAAATTGTACGATTAAATCACCCACAAATGGAAATATAAAAACATACTAATCTACAACTTGATATTCAGCATTTCAGAGATAACATTGTTGGTAATGATTTTAGGACGGGATGGCCACAGGAAAGTCGTGTTCCCTAGTAACCCAACAACCAATAAAACAATGTTGACCAGGAAGCACTGTCAATAAAACACTGTCAATGCATTACCTGTATGTGCCTTCTCCCTCCATTTGGTCATTTCAAAACCAACAAGATTAGAAATAAGAGAGCCAAGGCAATTTAAAAAACCCAAATTTTAAAAATGGCAAGATATAAGCACTGACAAAACTCGTTTATAATTAGAAAAAGAAATGGCATATATTTAATTATGGGAGACCCAATATAAAATCCTCCTATTACGGTACTTGCATTGAAAGGTAAACAGCCTATGTAACGGATTTCTGATAAAATTATTAAAGGCCTCCTCCCCACCACTTAGAGAGCAAAGACAAACACTCCTAACCAGCAGTTTCTTTGTCTTACTTCCTAAGCACATGCAGTGATACGGTAAGGCAAAATATCCTATTTTTTATTAATAGATCAATATTCTTACTTATGGTATACTTACAACATATCCTCTTTTGATAGAGTACAATTGCTTTAGACAAGTCCAAACAGGTTCTCTGAATTGAGTGAAACAGCTGTAATAAAAATACAAACAAAATACGAAATAAAACAAAGAGCAGTGAAATAAAAAATAATCACACTCAAGACAACCTAGTGTTTGATTTGCCCACTAAAAACAAGATCATGTGACCAAGTGTGCTGGTGGCATATGGCGGACTGTGATCAAAGCCTTCCAGTATGCTCCTATTGTCTGTATGTATTTATTCATCATCTCCGCAATCTAAATTAAGATCTGCAGGACGATTTCCTCCAGACAATTGAAATGATAGCTGAAAAACAGAAATCCTAAGTGAAGGGCCCAATTAGATGACTTGGTAAACCAGAGACCCAATTTTCATTCATAATCCAATTTATTTCTTTTACCACTTGCGGTCTTTTTTAAAAATGGAGAATCTGTCAAATAAACATTGTATTTAAAACATGAAAGTAACTTAGTCGGTGACCCTAATGTCCTCTGTGGCATGCTCAAACAACTCCATAAAAGGCCAAGAGAAATCAATCAGCTGAGTGTTGTGTCTGTTGAGAAGACCTCTGGTGACATGGAGTTTACCTAGCAGCCCCATCACTCCTGATTGCCCCAATGATTTCATAAAACACACGGAGAAGAGACAGAGTGCTATGCCATAGCCATCACAGAGGAAGTGAAGGGAAAAGCAGGTGGACTGTGCTTTTAACTCATGGTGGACCTGGTCTTTGCTTCAGAAACAGAGACAGCTCAGGAGAAGATAGAAGAGATACTTCCCACTTTCTCCACCAACCCAGAGGCCAGGGCTGGTCTCAATGAGAACGCCTGGCAGACAACAGGCAGGCTTTCCCGCTCTCCCTCTGAGCTTACTGCCCTGGTGATGCAGCAATTATGTCCTGGTATTAGAAAAGCCCTCCCCTGTTTTAGTCAAAACTGATGATCTGCTTCATAATATATATAACCACATTAATAAAAATGAAGGCATACGTATGAGCTTATGCCTTACTATGAGAAAACTTGGACACAAAGTATAAATTTACTAAATCTCATTTCATTATAAGGCATCCTCTACCTGTGTAGAAAAGAAAAACAACAACCCTTTACGCTCAAACAAAATAGGAAATCAGCAGTCTGAATTCTGTGCCTTAACAAATGCTTGATATCAGTATTCTGGGTCACCAACCAGCAACACATACCAACTCTCAAATACGGGAGCGAGGAAATTCCAAAAGTACGTTCAGGATCTGATCTGTTGTCACTGTTCACGTTTTAAAAACTGCATATAAATTAAATGCGGTAAAATGCACGCCTCTGCAGTGTTAGTTCTGTGCGCCTGACAACTGTACACACTCTAGTAACCCCACCCAGCGAAAGAGGAGAAACATTTCTGCCGTCTGGTCGGTCTCTTCTGCGGTGTCCCCCCGAAAGACTTCCGTCAGGTTCGTGTTGCTTGTTCTTGTACTTAGAGCTATTTTTGAGAAGATGGTTTTATTAACAAGCAATTTTGACAAATATTGGAACTTAGTGCAACACTTCTACATTAACTTCCCGACAGGCTGGAATGCAATCTGACCATGATTTTGGCTTGGCACACAGCTTTCTGTTTGTTAGGCTTGCCCTATATGGGTAACAGTGTAGGAACACATCAACATGGTTTGCACACTGTTTTCATATGGTTTATTGGTGGTTGATGGAATCCAGTCTCTCTATAAACATCAACGCCAGTATTAACATTTCTGCAACAGAAACCTCTCTCATGTGTCAAATTATTAGTCACAGCTAAGTGCTTTGGACACTCTACCCATCGGACAGCAGCTATTTTTATAAGTATAGTTGGTTGTGTAAAAATGCCCCTGCAAGAGTCTAAATATGAAATTGTTGTGCTGTGTTTAATGTACGAAGGATTAACACAGTAAAATCCTTTCTGAATGAGGCTTGTATTTACTAGGGTGTTAAGTAGAGGAACATAAAGCTATACAATCTGAAAAGCATTAACAACTTATAGTCATTTCAACTGTATTCAAAATACTAAAATCAGAATAGTACCTGGTGGTACTTTTCTCCATTGGCGCAATCTCCATTAGAACATCCCTGTCAAACCCAGCTTCTATTTTGAACAATTCCAATGACAGAGGGAGGGTCGGGAACTAATATTAATTGCATTAACATGTACACTTATCCCGCCAATGGTTCCTGAATGTGTGCTGTGTGACTGGCTGAGGGTGCAGTGGTGACTAAGGCAGACATGGAATTTGACCTCCTACTGGAGGAAGAATAGGCAAACCAACCAACATTTGAGATAATTTCATGAGAGATGAGTACTATGCATAGTGGCCTGGGTCTGGTTCTACCCTTAGATGCTTAGAATGAATTATCCCTCTTCCACATGACAGACTTTCCTATATAGTTGACAACTAACCTATCTCCCCTTAAGCCTCTCTCTGTTCTAATACAACCACGACTTCCACCATCTTGGCCACCCTTCTCACAAAACTTTCTGAAATCTTGAGCTTTCTGTGTTAGTCCCATTAAATGTTGAGCTCATTAACTTAGTTTACATATTAAATGTGGAGATCACTTTGAAGTCTTTCAGGTCACGCAACATATTTTTCCTCTCAGTGGCCTATCATTCACGGAAGTAAACTTTTTAAATTTTAATCTAAACTACTGGCAGAATGTCTAAGAAGACAGGGAGTTAGTGGGTCTTCTACCAGTTATATTGGTATTCCAGGATCAACCTGATATGAAGTCAGTGTACTGTATTATTAACTAGTCTAACTAAATATCTGCTTTGTGAATTCACTCTAGAATTTTCCAGGGTAGGACACCAAGCCTACTAGACTCTACTTTACAGAATCAGTTATTCATCCTTTTTTTTTTTTAAATTATTTTAGAGAAAGGGGGAGAGAGAGAGAGAGAGAGAGAGAGAGAGAGAGAGAGAGAGAGAAAGGAGAGGGACCGGGAGAACATTGATTGGTTGCCTCCCATATGCACCAACCAGGGATCGAACCCTCAACATTTCAGTGCACAGGACGATGCTCCAACCAACTAAGCCACACTGGCCAGGACCCTTTTTCCTTTTTCAAAATGTAAATATTAGCCCTGACCGGTTTGGCTCAGTGGATAGAGCATCGGCCTGTGGACTGAAGGGTCCCAGGTTTGACTATGGATGTTTCTAACTCTCTATCCCTCTCCCTTCCTCTCTATAAAAAAATCAATAAAATACATTTTAAAATGTAAATATTTGCCAGACCCCTGGGGTTGATATCACTGGCAGTGGTTCTTTAATTGCATTAATGTTTTTCAACATTTACTGAGAATTTACCACATTCCATGCATTCCAACGAAGTGTAAAAAAACCCTATAAATCAACAGAGGCATATGGATAGTTACACGAGAATCTGTAGGTGTTTGTTTGTTTAAATAGGCTGGGATTGGATTGATCCCAGATTTTCCTCATGAACGAGTTGTTTGCAATAGACTTTCAAATATAAGCACACCTATGCTTGCCCAGGTGAGTCACTCTAGAGCCCTGACGGAAGCAGGACGGCTATGCTGGGGCAGAGAGCAACAGTGCTCACCTCCAGCTTGGCATCCAGGTCTGCGTCAGAGGCCACAACATGTTCATCCTCCTTCTTTCCCGTGGCTTTAATAAAGGCCTGTTTCGTCTCCCAGTACTTCTGCTGCATCTTATTTACCACGGACTTGTCCTGAGCATACCGATCCTGCAAGTCCCAGGGGTAACTGCTAAAAACATTCAAAGAGCTATTTTACTCATGACGTTCATAACGACTGAGATAGTTTAGTGTGAATGAACTCACTTAAACATTAAACTATACACTTATAACATTCATAGACATATAAATGCTTTCCTTTATGATTATTACACCAAAATGTCAATCAACTCTGACTCCAAAAGCTTAAAAGTTAGTGAAGAAATGAAATAACTTTTGCAGGAAATTTTAGAAACTGAACCTCCACCACTGAGTGTAGATATCGGCAGGCAGGACACACCCCTGGTAGAAAGTGAGGCCACGCCAGGCAGGGTGACTGGCTCAAGTCGATCGTGAGTCAGAGATAAAGCCGGACACCAATGTTCTCTCCACTCCAGCAGAACGGCCAACACTGAAGTGATGGCAGGAAAGCAGAGATAAGGCGCTGAAAAATAGCGTGCTTACCACCTGTCACAGAGGTGCCTAAAATAGTCAAACTCAACTCAGAGAGTAGAATAGTGGCTACCAGGGGCTGGATGGGGTGAGAGGGGAATGGGAAATTGCTAGTCAATGGTCATAAAGTTTCAATTATGTCAGATGAATAAATTCTAGAGATGCAACTTTGCACCCAGAGTTAACAACACTGCATTATACACTTAAAATATTATTAAGAGGGTATATCTCTTACCAAAGTCAAATAAAATTTAAGAATATTAAAAAATTTACAGATTTCTGATATTAAAACTGTAGTTTATTAAATATAAATGCTTAAAATACATTACATTCTTCTGGGAAAATATAGTGCAGATCAAATAAAAAAGAAATTAGAAAAAAAATAAGAAAAAAATGGAATTCTGTAAAAGTGACCAGAGTACCTCAAATATTAACAGGAAGTTTGCCGTTGGTGCTGCATCCCTCCCCATGTTGTCTACCCCCGCCCCCTGTCTAGAGTTCCTGCTCCAGAGGCTCACATAGGACCTCGATGTCGCTCCTATCCAGACATGCATCATATTCTAACCCATGCTATTGCCACTCAAAATATGCCAGGCCTGTGTCCTAAAACATGAGCTGCAATATCAAAATACCTGTATCTCAAAACCTGATGACTTATAATCTCCTTCCAGATAATATTTACAATTTTCAATTCACAGGTTTATTCTTAAAACATCATAAGAGATTTCAGATGACGTTCTCAGCAAAGGTTATCTTTAGAGAGAGAAGTAGGATTGGAGGGACTTTCATGGTTTCTGCACTATTTAGAAGTTTTCTTATGAGCTTACATAATAGGAAATAGGATGAAAATATCTATAACATTTATGTAAAAGATAATCTCTCTATAGAGTGTGTATGTTAATAGATTGGAAGAATATAGCCCCACCCCCCAAACTATGGTTATTTCAGGGGAATGGAATTTTCAAGAATGGGGAATTGGGTATACTTCTTTGTATTGTGTCCTCCCACCTCACCCCAAAAGGTCATGGATTAATAGTAAAAAGAAGTCCATTTTGAAAAAAAAAACAAAGGGACTTTAGAGATCTAGTGAAAATGCCTCACTCCACCCTCAGTCATTTAACAAGTGAGAAAACTTCAGTTTTCAAAGGTTAAGAATCTTGTCTGTAGTCTCACAGGATTAAAATCCAGGCCCCTGAATCCCAGTCCAGTGATCATTCCAACAGTCTCTGCAAGCCCTTGTAATTCAGTGGCAAGCAGAGAACTGGCTGAGTGAGTGGGAGAAAGCCTTGGGGAAGGCCCACTTCTTGGGGCTCTGCTGTCTCTTATACAAGTAACTACCTACTTCCCTGAGCCCAGAGCCCGCTGCCTCGGTGTGACAGCCATCAGGAGGGTCACAGGACGGAACCATCAACCCTTGTCTTAATGAGGTAGATGGAGTAATTAAAAAAAACCTGACAGCTCTTACTTAGAAAGCTGTCAAATAAGGATACTCAGGGAAACTAAACCCCTTCGCCATTTATTAATTACCCTTTAAAACCCATTACATTTTAAGAGATGCAAAAATTTGACATTTTATATTAAAGAGAACCTAGAGCTGATTGCTTCTCTACTGAGAAAGGAGGGATTAGAAAGCACATTCTCTGTTGTAATTAATTGTTCATTTGATCAATAAAAAATATGCACCACATTTTTCATGGTACAAATTTAAGGTGGTAAAACAAGACAAAGATCTGCTTGCCTGGTGGGCCAAGGGTTCAGAAACACTGCTTGAAACAGACCTGGAATTTATAAGATGTTACCCATGCTGTTTAGATGTGCGATAGGCACATAAGTGTTGGTGCTAACATTGCCGTATGATTACCATGCCTATTTTATTCATCATCATTAATTCCAACAGTGATTGCCTCTTGAATGTTCATGAAGGTTAAAGTCATGAGTATAAATTAATGAGTCTGAGTTCATATTCATTCAATTTTATAGTTTGCCTACATAAAATTCCCTTATAACCCTAATATTAGAAGTTGCAAATAAGATAATGATAAAATAAATATACTAAATTTTTACATTTGAAGAAACGGTGATAAGAAAAGCCAACATTAGATTCTCAAGAGAAAATTTATATATAAATTTCTTAGAGAATACTCATTAGGTAAGAACTTATAATATTTTTGGTTACTTAGTTTCCATATCACATTTAATAGGGTGTTGAACTTGACTATACCCAACATTGGAATAGGGACTAAGAGGTTACTGTGGCTAATGTGACTATTGATTTTTCTATTCGATAGACATTTATTGAGCATCTACTATGTGTTTTCCTCTTTCATTAGCCTCTCCCAATTCAAAAAAGGCAACAAATTACTTACCATTTGTGTCCTGACATGTTTCCTTCTTCTTTTCCTACTGCTGATGATATGGGGAGAAGGGGCAGGGGAAAAGCATGAGAGGATAAGTTATATTAGAACCTGAAATAAAACAAATATGTTTAACAGTTACACACTATATTATAATTATATGTTAAACTGACACATAAGATTCCAATCTAAACCCCTTCTAGCTGTATTTTAGGGGCCCAACACTACTATGCAATAACACTGTACACTGTTGTCAAGAATAGTTTAGCTAAGTAACATGGAAGAAATATCCCAAATGAAGTTTAACAAGTGAACAAGCAGGTTGAATGACAAGGGAAGGTTGTAGAAGACTACATAAAATGAGATCATATCATGCAAAGCAATATACTGTAACCAACTGAAGCATAGAAATATTATATAGCAAAGGTATAAAGAACTGCTTAGAAATAATGAACACTAAATTCCAGATAACAGTTACCACTGCAGTGTGGGGGGGGTGGGGGGGGGTGGAGGCTATTATTCAAGAGGTACATGCAGGGACTTCAACTGTACCCGCAGTGTTCTCTGTTAAGCTGGGTGGCAAGTACTGCATCCGTATGCCTCTTTAGAGATTTGAAATAACTCAGAATCAGTATTTAAAAAACCTGAACCAGCCCATTGCAAAAACAAAAAACAAACAGAAAAAGGGTAAAAAGGAGAAAAATGTATTTATTGCTGTTTTTGCCAGCCTAATACTGTATTTTCATCTCACTCATAAATATGGAAGTCACTTGATGCCTTTGCCCCTCACTCCATTTGGCCCACTCAGGGAAGCTGCCAGCCAAAAGGGAGGGCGGAGCCAGCCAACCCAGCCACACTTACCTACCAGTTACTGGAAAGAGTGGTGAGCTCACTGCCTAAGGCATGGCCTCTGGCCAGACACGGATTGCTGGCTGTGAGTGGATGCTCAGTGTGCTAGTCTGGGTGCTTCTGGCTACGCCAACAAAACCAATGCAATCCTTCTCCCTTTGCCTTAGGAAGGGTCCTGACAACTAGGACCCCTGAGATGATTAAAGTTCCCCAGGCTTTTAAAAAAAATGTGTTAATGGAACTAAATTGAATGTTGAAATTCCAGGCTTCAGGTGAGAGGAAGAAGGACATTTTCTTTGAGTGTCCAGATGCTGCTGGAATGACAGCATCCTGTCATCAGCATCTCTCTCCCTCCTGGAGGGCACCCAGGTTTTGGACGAGTTGCTTTGGAAATGACAGTGGTGATGAGTAAGCCTTGCCCTCTGCTCAGTAAATCGTAGAGAGGCCATGAACCTCCCACACAGCCTCACAGCAAGGACACATTTATTTTACTTAGCTCAAAGCTTTCAACGAAACTTCTCATAAAAAGATACTGTTCAAGGAAATGAAATTATTATAGTCTTTCCTTAAGTTGGATTTCACCAGGAACTATTAGGATAATTAGTACTTTCTGATTAATATTTTTATTGCAGTAAAAAAATAAGACAAATTTATTCTCTTTAAAAAATCCCCCCCCCCATTGATTTTTAGAGAGAGTGGAGGGTGGGGGAGAGACAGAGAGACAGAAAAACATCGATGTGAGAGAGATACATCAATTGGTTGCCTCTGTACATACCCTACTGGGGCTGGGGATCAAGCTTGCAACTTAGGTATGTACCCTTGACCAGAATCAAACCCATAACCCTTCAGTCCTCAGGCCAACACTCTAACCACTAAGCAAAACCCGCAAGAACTCTCTTAACCATTTTTAAGTGTATGGTACAGTATTGTTAACTATAACATTGTTGTACAACAGATCTCCAGAACTTTTTCATCTTGCATGACTGACACTATATACCCATTGAACAACTCCCTGCTTTCTCCTCCTCTAGCCCCTAGCAACCACCATTCTACTTTCTGAGTTTGACTATCTTAGGTATTTCATGTAAGTGGAATCATGCAGCCTTTGTCCTGTGATTGGCTTATTTCACTTAGAACTGTTAGGTCGGAGAGAGCCCAGGATCAGATACATGTGATGAGACAATGGACTTCCCCTGGGATTTCTCACAGATCAACGTGCCAGACACAGATACCAGCTTCTTCTCCCTGAATCCACATACCCCCACACAGATACGGACTTCTTCTGAATACCCCCGCCCATCCCCTGCGGCAGAGAATTCCTCAGCTCATGTCCCCGCCCCTCACCCAACTGCAGTATAAAAAAAGCGCCCCCCTCCCTGTTGGCGTGAATCCACGTGCCCTGTCCTGGGGGTACGTGGGTCTCCCGGGGACGCAGAATAAACCTTTTCCTTTCCTTTCTTTTCTGATTCACTGGACTCTATTTCTTGCACTGCCTCCTGAGCCACCTAACCTAACAAGAACAATGTCCTCAAGGTTCATGCATATTCTAACATATGACAGGCTTTCCTTCCTTTTTTAGGCTGAATAATATTCCATTGTATGTATGTAGCTCCTTTTCTTTATCCATTCACTCACTGATGGACATTTAGCGGGTTTCTACATCTTAGCTATTGTGTACAATGCTGTAATAAACATGGGTTTGAAAATACCTCTTTAAGATCCTGTTTTTATTTTTTTAAGATATGGACCAGAAGTGGGATTGCTAGATCGAATGGCAGTTCTATTTTTTTATTTTCTGAAGAACCTTCATACTTTTCCCCACAGTGACTGAACCATTTTACAGCCCCTTCAACAGTGCTTCAATTTCTCCACATCTTCACCAACACCTGTTATTTTCTGGACTTTTTGATAGCAGTCATCCTAATGGGTGTGAGGTGATATGTCATTGTGGTTTTGGTTTGTATTTCCCTGATCATTAGTGTCGGTAACCATCTTTTCATATACTTATTGGCCATCTGTGTGTCTTCTTTGGAGAAATGTCTATTCAAATCCTTTGCCTATTTTCTAATTGGGTAACTTTGTTGTTGTTACTGCATTATAGGAGTACTGGATAGTCTGGCTATTAACCCATTATCAGATATATGGTAAGTTGCCTTTTCACTGCTGATGATTTCATTTGCTGCAACTTTTTGATAAATTCTTTATCATTACAAAATTTAACAATTTAAGTTCTTTGTGGTGAGACAGATAATAAAATCACTGAGCACACTGCCCCTTTTACCTGGGCTTCCAGATTATGACGCCATGTGGCAGTGTTCGCCAAGGTATTGTTTACAGGCCATTTGCACTGGAATCTTCTGGAGTATCAACACATCGATTTCTGGGCCCTATCCCTTACCTGCTGAACCAGAACCTCTGGGAACAGGTCTGAGAACCTGCATTTGTAACAGGCTTTGCAAGTGATTCTTTTTCTGTTATTTTTTTGTCTTTTTGTTGTTGTTGTTAATCTTTATCCAAGGATATTTTTCAATTGATTTTTAGAGAGAGTGGAAGGGAGGGGGAGAGACGGAGAGAGAGAAACATCGATGTGAGTGAGACACATCAAGATCTGACCAGGGCCAGGGATTGAACCTGCAACCGAGGTACCTGCTCTTGACCAGAATCAAACCCAGAACCCTTTAGTCTGCAGGCTGACGCTCTACCCTCTAAACCAAATCGGCTAGGGCTGCAAGTGATTTGTAAGCACATTAAAGTCTGAGTACCACAGCTAAGTGGTGCACAGGAAAATTTCTTTCTGGAAATGGATTTTTCTTGAATAAACCACTGAGTTATACGCAACTTGAGCAAAGGGGTCATGGGTGGCAAAATCAAGTCAACTCCACAGGACACAGCTGAATGTCTCAGGGCAGGGCAGCTGCAGCCAGGACTTGCATCTCCTTTAATGTACGTCTAGCCCCATCCACCAGGAACAATTAATAAACAACTTTCATATTTCCTGACAAAACCATCTCATTTTGCTCTAGCACTTCCTAAACCCACAGTGTTAAAATCAATACTTTAAAAAATCATTACAATTCTCATCCATTCATTCATTCCAGTTCAGCAGTTTGGTTTATCAAACATACATTAAGCATCTAATTAACACGTACCAGGAAACTTAACAGTCGAGATTGGCTCTGCACAATAGAAATATAATATGAGCTACATATGTAATTTTAAATGATCTAAGAGCCATGTTAAAAATAATATACCTTACTTAATATATCTAAAATATTACTTCAACATGTAATCAATAAAAAATTACTACTGATATACTTTGCACTCAAGTTTTTATAATAAGTCTGAAATCAGGTGTGCATTTTACACTTACAATACAAAGCCACTGAGCCAAGCCACTTTACGTGCTCAATAACCACATGTACTTAGTGGCTACTGCTTTGGACAGTGTAGGTTGAACAGGAAAGACAGGCATATAAACATAATTTCCAGCCTCATCAGACTCTTGACATTTGCAAGGGGCCTATAAAAAGATCATGAATCTCCAAATTTGTAAATTCTGCTGTAAAAATATCATTTCCTCTGTCAAGTACAATAAAGTCTATGATTAGCTAATACTTCAGTTCAGGATTCTGCAAAGGCTCCACTTGCTCCACTTCTGCCATGAGGCCCTTACGGAAGAAGCCCAGAATGAATGGGATCATGCCTCCACCTTTTTAATGGCACTTCCCCAGCGTTCTGCTTGTGGCCACCTTTCCTTGGGCGATAAGCAGAGAGGAGCAAGTTTCAAGTTGCTTATGGACTGTGAGTGCCATGTAAGAAAAAACAAAGGCACCAATACTGTTAAATCCAGCATGACTTATACCCACGAGTGGCGGAAGAGTCAGTTATAATTAAGACCCACTCCAAGAAGTAGGCGTCCAAGAGTTAACAGATCAATGGAAACCAAGTTCCTAATTTTGATGTAACAACTTTGAGGGTGGGTGGGGCGGGTGAGTTAGTGAGGAGCAGGCTGAGACAAGAAATAAAAGGGAAAGATGTCTCCCTGCTCAGAGGTGGGACGTTGTTGAGGTCAGCACCTCCTGCTTGGGTGACACTATGACCACCGACATAATTCTCTTACACTTTTCCAGGCTGCACCTTGATGGGGATGCAATCCTTTGACCTCCTGCTCCAAGGCCAGGCATTAAAACCACAGCTGTTCTGGGCCACATCCATGTGGCTGAGAGACCAGCTTGCCCTGTGGGTAGAACTGGGAGAACAGGGAGGAGGAATAGTCTGTTCAGATTTTGTACTGGGGTTCTGTGCAGTAATTATGATCATTTTTCCTCTTTGCTTTTCTTGCATGCTTGTGGTGTTGTCTTTTTTTTCTTACAGCGTATAAGTAAAACATTTATAAACGTACAAAGTGATGCCCCCGATAAGTCCAGTACCTCCCGATACAATAAGTACTTAATACAGTATTATTGATTATACTCTCGATACTGCACTTTACATTCCTGTGACTATTTTTGTAATCACCCACTTGCACATCTTAATCCCTTCATCTTTTTCTCCCAGCCCGCCAACCCCCCCGCCCCCACCTCACAACCACGTCTCTTCTCTATATCTATGAGCTTATTTCTGTTTTATTTTGTTTTTTAGATTGCACATATAAAGTGAGATCAGATGGTATTTGTCATTCTCTGTCTGACTTATTTCACTTAGCATAATACCCTCTAGGTCCATTCATGCTGTCCAGATGGTAAGATTTCATTATTTTTATGACCAAGCAATATTCCATTGTAGACATGTACCACCTGTTCTTTATCCAATTGTCCATCAGTAGACACCTAAGTTGAGTCCATATTTTGGACAGTATAAATAATGCTGCAATGAACATGCATCTTTTCAAATTAGTGTTTTGGGGTTTGGGGGGATAAGTAACCACAGTGAGATTGCTGGGTCACATGCTAGTTCTGTTTCTAATTTTTGAGGTACGTCCATACTGTTTCCCATAGGGGCTGCACTAATTTGCAATCCTACCAACAGTGCATGAGGGTTCCCTTTTCTCCACATCCTTGCCAACACTTATTGCTTATTGATTTATTGGTGATCATTTTATCTACCTATGTGGACAGGCTATAACTGTTCCACTTGTTTTTATTTCCTATAACCACTGTGAAACCATTTTGAACACACTAGAGGTCAATACATAAGCAAACGTTTTTTCTAAATACCCCCCAAAATATTTTTCCAAGTCTGCTAGGTTCACAGAATGCTAAAGCAAGCCTGCTTTTTAAAAGTTTGATGCATTGCCACAAAGAAGAGAAGTTAGTCTGTCCTTGGCTGCCTTAAACACTGATACTGAAGTTTCTTCCTTGGAGACAGAACATGGGAAAGTATTTTCATTCCGTATAGGCTGCCTTCAGCAGCACCGAACATTTGATCTGGCTCACTTATGGAGTTAGCTAATGGCGCCTCTGATTATTTTTGGGTTATGCAAAGAATCTAAAATTCTTCAGCCAACCCTTACAGTAAAGGTAAGATCAGTAGCTACATTTCACCATATCACTACTCTCAACCCACAGAAATATTTCAATATTTCTGAAACCACACTTCCTGTGTCCTGTTTCTTGTGTAGTTTCATGTTTAAATGAACTGCCTTTCCAACATTAGCAGTAGAGTTTCTCTTCCATCAGTGAGCAGCTTTTCTGTTAGCTGGAGTACTAGCTGAACTGAGTCCAGAATCCCTTCTTCTTGTATCTGTACTGAACAGAAGGTGGAGTCTCTTGAACTGCAGATCGGAGCCTCTGCCAAATTTGTCATTTTCCTCTCCGATTTATTCACAATTGCTATTTTCTAACTAAAAATTGTCACCGTCTTAGAGCCCTTCAGTTCTGTTGTGTACACTAGCCTCTAGCTTTCTTTGGGAAGTGGCTATCCCCCCCTCCCCCACAGAAAACATACTTTTTAAGAGAACAGAACAGAGTCTTACAGTATTATTGGTATGAAGTTGTACATTTGAATAATCTCATAGTAAAATTACTCATTCCCAAACACCAGCTTCACAGCACCACACGTCACTGAATAAGATGCCAATCTGTTCACATTTCAACATCCCTGAAACTGGGATGTGTCCTACAATTGATATCTAGTCAACTGTTTGGCCATCATTTTTTTTTCTTTGTGGAACATAAAATGGTAAAAGATCCCATGAACAATGTTATATATATATTTGATGAAATACAGAAAAATTGTTTAAAATTAATCCTCAGTAAAATTACACATCACCACATGCCACTAACTTTTGGGGCCATTTGCGTATAATCGAAAGAAAGAATCTGAAGTCAGGGAATGCCAAGCGTTACCTGATATGCAATGGGTGCCATGATGAGGAAGGCGCTCAGGGTTAGAGGAACAGAGAGAGAAAAGCACAGAGCTGACTTCCTACATGGCTTTGGGGCTGAGTTTCTAAGAATCAGCAGTGGCTGGCCATGTGAAGGTTAAGAGTATGTGTGTGCACACCAGTGTTGGTGGGTGGTATTACTCCAGGCAGAGAGAAAGTAATGAACAAATTCTTCCACAGTAAAACTTCATGGTGTATGCATACAACCAACCACAACCAGATGTGCATTCCCGTAACTTTAAGAAAGAGATGTGACTGGGGAGACCTAGGGGCCAATCTGTGTTGTCACTTGCAGCATTTAGATATATTCTGTAGCCCCTGGAGGGGTAGACACTCAATGCTGTTTATTTCACATATAGTGAACACCTTCTATGCCCTGTCTAGAGAGTTCATCTTCGACTATCCATCACAAATGTTGGAAACCTGTGGCATGTCTCTTAGACTTAGCTTCCAATTGCACGATACTAACTTATATAATTTTCTGCTAGTTCCATATTCTTGTTATCTCACAGGTTAACTTCATTTAGAAATGTTGCCAGTTTTCAGTATTTTGTTTTGTCATTGGGCTTATTTCTCTGGTGCAACCTCGGAATTTTGCAAGTCACATAATTTAGAGCCTAGAGGAAATTGAGACACAATCAAATGAAGCCCCTTCCTTGTCAGAATGGGGGCCTGTGATCCGGAGAGATCACAAGGGGTCTGAGAGAACAAAACCAGCCAGCTTCAGAGCAGAGCTTCCACACAGGCTGCTGATGGCTTGCCCAATGAACAGAGAAAATATCTGTCAGTGCTTCTAGCTACCGAGTTTTAAAATAATGTTTGAATGTTTCTGTTCATCTTTTTTTTTCCCCCAGAAATTTATATCTAGTCACTTTCCCTTATGTCAACAATGAGTTTTTTTAAATTTCCCATAAGTGTGTTCAAGTATAAATGTTAAAACAGTTTCAGTAGAAACAACCCTCCAGGTATAATTAGCTATACTTATTTTTTTAAAAAATATTGATTCATCAGATTGTGTTCACACAGTTGAAAAAAAGAGATCCCTATGGAAGATGGGAAGTTAAATTATCTTCCATCCTTTCAAAAGCTAAGCATTAAAGTTATGTAATTTTAACTAGCTTTTATGTTTTTCCCATCTCTCAGCTATCACATAGCCTTTCCCTTCAGATTTTGTTAAGGCTATGATTACTTGAATATTCCATATAACTTTAAAGGGATTCTGTTTCTCATTAAGTTTTGTCTTCTACAGCTAATTTTTGACATTTCATAAATTCACAAGCAAAAGTGAAGTGTGATCATGCTTTAATTTTGTGAGTCATACTTTAATTCTATGAGTCAGAAAATCTTACAAGAAGAAAACAGAATTCTAACCTTATTCAAGACAGCTAAAAGATGGATGAGTTTTTATTTAGACCCTACACATGTAAGTCACTGCTAAAATCTGAATTTTAAAGGATTATCTCATTTCCATTTTGAAACAGCTCAGGTATTACATTGGCATTAATTTAGCTTAATGATGCCTTAAATCTATTAAAATCACATCCCCAAAGTAAATATTTATAATACCAATATAACTCGTCTCCCTATATGCTGCTCAATGTAAAATGAAAGCCAGTAAACCCATGGCCATGCCACAAACTTCTGCCTCCTCCAAGGCACTCCACCCATCTGGCCTTTGCTTATCTATAACATAATAGAGTGGGCTGGCTGACATCTAGAATGCCCTCAGTCACAAAAGCCACAACGCTATTTTTTAATTACTTTTAGAGACATG
Source organism: Myotis daubentonii (assembly GCF_963259705.1). Taxonomy (NCBI): domain Eukaryota; kingdom Metazoa; phylum Chordata; class Mammalia; order Chiroptera; family Vespertilionidae; genus Myotis; species Myotis daubentonii. The sequence goes on from NC_081849.1 coordinate 52,084,174, forward strand.
CATATATAAGAGAAAGTTTAGAGATGATGAACACATCTTTTTCTAAAGATGAGGAGATTGGGATTCCAAAAATGGAGCAAAGGCAGCCAAGACCAGGTTAAAGATCAAGTTTTCAGGAGTCTCTGCCTCTATTCTAAGGGACATTTCTCAAAGGAAAATATCAAACATAACATCTCATCTTCTAAGAAACTAAAACACAATAGCCAAGATAGCCTCTAAAAGGTTTTCCTCCTTACATTAAAATTAGTTAAAAAAATTATGTCCCCACAAACAAATTAAAAACAAAATAATCCACACACAACTCAGATGGCTCACAAGGGGCATAGTCTACATTTTGCTTGCCCTTCTTTCTCATATTTAAAGCCCTGATTGCAAAGGGTGTTCAAGTGTTAATTTGTGGTACAACAAAAATCTTGGCAACAATATCAAGGAAGCCGGCGTGTGAAAACAAGATATCTCCAAGACATTTACAAGAACAAATAACATTAAATGGATTAGAAGACTGGAAATACAAAAAGAACAAATAGGCTATTTTTTGCTAAATAAAAGATTATTTTAAAAAACCTTAAAACCTTGCTGTGTAAATTATATTAGCTTTTAATTTTATTTAGGTTGGCTTACATAACTTTCAAAAGTCCATCAGAATTTAGCATATGGATTTTAATCTCTAGTACTTATGGTGGCTTTTTCTCTAAAAGCTTAACCTCAAAAGTTGACAAATCAAGGAATATCTTACTCAGATAAAGGTCTCAAACAACTTAAAGAACATACAATAGAGTAAAGATAGTCTATTCAATAAATGATGCTGGGAAAATTAGATACGTGCAAAAAAAAAAGAAACTAGACCACTCTCTTACACTTTATTTTAAGAATAAAATAAAAATGGATTAAAAACTTAAATATTACACTCAAAATCCTATAAGAAAACATAGGCAGTTAAATCTCAGACATATCTCATAGAAATATTTTTTCTGATATTATCTCCTCAGGCAAGAGAAACAAAGGAAAAAAATAAACAAATGGGACTACATCAAACTAAAATTTTTTTGCACAGCAAAGGAAACCATCAACAAAATGAAAAGGGAATCCACTGAATGAGAGAACATATTTGTAAATGATACATCTGATAAGAGGTTAATATCCAAAATTTATAGAGAATTTATAAAACTCAACATCAAAAAAGCAAACAATCCAAATAAAAAATGGGCAAAGGACCTGAATAGACACTTCTCTAAAGAGGACATACAGACAGTCAATAGACATAAAAAAGATGCACAATATCACTAATCATCAGAGAAATCCAAATTAAAACCACAATGAGATATCACATCACACCAGTCAGAGTGGCTATCATCAATAAAATCAATAAACAACAAGCTCTGAGGATGTGGAGAAAAGGGAACCCTCATACACTGCTGGTAGGAATGCAGATTAGTGTAGCTACTGTGGAAAGCAGTATGGAGGTACCTCAAAAATTTAAAAATAGAACTGCTTTATGACCCAGTGATTCTACTTCTGGGAATATATCTAAAGAAACCCTAAACACTAATTCAAAAGAATGTACGCATACCATGTTCATTGCATTTTTTACAATAACCAAATTTGGAAGCAGCCCAAGTGCCCAGCAGTGGAAAAGTGGATAAAAAGTTGTGGTACATTTACACAAAGGAAATCTAACCTTTTGGAACAGCATGGATGGACATGGAGAGTAACTATGCTAAGTGAAATAAGTCAGTCAGAGAAAGACAAGTACCATATGATTTCACTTTATGTGGAATCTAATTAACAAAATAAATTAATAAACAAAATAGAAACAGACTCATAGATATAGAGAACAGATTAACAGCTGTTAGAGGGGCAGGGCTTTGGGGGTTTGGTGAAAAGATGAAGAGATTAAGCACACAAACTAAAACAAAAAACTCAAAAACAGACAACAGTATGGGAAAGAGGTGTGGAGGAGGTAGTTGAGGGGTAAATGGTGATAGAAGGAGTCTTGACTTACGGTAGTGAACATACAATCCAATATACAGAAATGATGTAATATAGAATTGAAACCAATATAATTTTATTCACCAATGTCACCCCAATAAATTAAATAAAAATATATGCATATACCTGCAAATACAAAAACATACATAAATTATATTACATGTATTTTATATGCAAATATGTAGAAATAAATGGTTAACGATATTACAGACATGGTGGGGGGGAAATTGTGAATACAGTGACCACAAATCCATGAAATTACACATTAGCATAATGTCAGCAATCAGAGTAATTACAGAGACACTTGTTTACAAGGTTCTTTTTTCCTTTTCTTGATTTTTTACAAGGTTCTTTTTCTTTAAAGTTAAATTCATAAGAAAGCATCTTAAAGAAATGATCAAATAATTTTTATGCCTCCGCAGGATCACTCAAAGCTTGGAGAGAATTTATAGATCATTTAGTCTAATCTCCTGTTTTCATAGAGGAGGGAATTGAGACCCAGGACTGAAGAAAATTTCCCCAGGCACATAGGACGCCTTTTTCATCAGTATTAAACTACAGAAGAGCACAGACACCAATATGTGCTTTATCAAATGTCTGTGCTGTACACAGCTCCTGCAAACCAACCGCCAGGGCTCCTTGCTCTGCAAATGGTACGGATTCAAGGACTTGCCTTGGTAAAGTTGTGGTCACTAAATCATGTTTGAGCTTTGGCTGATTCAAGAGCAAGGGATGAGGGCAGCCCAGACAGGGGAGGGAGAGCAAAAAGAGGACCTTAAAATAACAGTCAATAGCAAAGGGAAGCAGCCGGCGAGAGAAAGCACTGTGTTTTCGTGCACCCCAACTGAGAGAGCCACCTTGCCTATCTATACTGGGTCATCAGTTGGTGTTATGTGAGAACTCATAAAAGATCCCTTTTCCAGATTCTCTCTGCTTTCTTAGGCAAGAACCTTATAGGATTAAATAGCAGCAATGCCTGGAGTGAGTAAGGAGATGGTTATTTTATGGGGATCAGGAAAGACAGGGCCATCCATCGGGCATACACCTGGCGAGGCAGGGAGAGTAAGTAGGGAGGATCTAAAAGGCGCAGAGCTCCAGGTCAGGAGTGCAGAGAGAAGCAGGAAGCAGGAAGGGGGAGTGGTTTGGCACCAATGCAAAGTTTACTCATTTCACAATGATGCCCATGCTGCCTATGGCAACAATGAGGAATGAGCATTAGCTGCAAGGACACTCAACCCCTGGCCTTCAGGGAGCAGCAGGTTGAAGATAACTCCCCAGGGAGATGATGACCAGGCTCCCTTCTCATGCACTGCAGGGAATTCTGGCCCTGGGCATTGCACTGGCACCTTCTCCCACAGCTTCCACTCCTCGTGTACCACTACTCACTTCTTTGGAACTTTCTAGCACCATGACTATAACCGCTGCTGTTCACTTCTTTCCCTCCTGAAGGGATGGATCTCACCCCCTTGCCCCTTCCCACCTTAGTCCATCTATTATCCCTTCTCTTTCAAGTTAATCAACCTCTTTCTGCCCTCAACCCATATTCTTCAACCTCTCACTTCCTCCAGTTACCATCTTCTTCCTTTACTCTGCAGTTATAAGCCCACCACACCAGAGAGAGTTTCTCCCCAACTCAGGTGCTCATTTCACTTGACCTTTGACTAAGCCCCCCTCCTTGATTTCTCAGGAAATACAATCTCTACTTTTGCTATATTTTCTATTTTCTTTGTTAGTTCCTCTTCCTCTATACTCACATCTCAAATATCAGAAATTGATAAGGTCCCAATCTTGGTTGTCTTCCATTACACTTTTCTTGCTCTCTCTAGATGATTTGTTCTGTGGCTTCAACCAACAGCTGTCTGCCAATGATTTCCGGGATTAGACACTCTCCAGAGATTACAACAGGGACATGGAAAGGTGGGTCTCATGCTCTGAAAAGTGTTTTCCATCTTCTTATGGCAATCTTCACCTGGATATCCCACATGTACTTCAAATTCAGCACATCTAAAACTAAACCTATCTCCCTCTCATTCTACCCCCAAAGTGATCATCTTCCTGTGGTCCCTATGTTAATTACCAGCAGAAATCCACTGAGTGGCTCAACTTGAAAACTTGACTTCTCTGTCATCTTTTGTAGCCAGTCTCCAAGATCTCTCCTTCCTACCTCTTAAAAAGCTGTCAGTTACATCTTTTCCTTTCTATATTCACATCCAGGACTTAAGTCTAGGCCTTCAGAGGCCACACTATCCCTGTATCTGCCCATTCCCATCTTTTATACCACAGTCTGAACTATTATAATTTGCAAGTCGAATTATACCACCCTCCTACTAGAGAAAATTCTAAATTTCTTAGCAAAAACCCAAGCCCCTTCACATTCTGGCCCACTTTCCAAAAAATTTCACTATTTCCCATACACAGAACTATTCCTCTGGTCATTTCAGAATGCTGGAGCTTTCCTGAATACACTATGCCACTTGCAAAGTTTCCTTCCACCTGAAATGCCCTCACCTCATTTATCCAGTCGGCCATTTATACCTTATGGCTAGACTCTCATCAGATGTCACCTCCTCCATGAAGACTTCCCCAACCCAATATCCGCCCTGCCACCCTGTCTTCACCACTGAGAATTAACTACTCCATGCTGGTGGTGCCCTGCACTCCCATTACTCTCTTGCAATGAGCTAATGACATCTGCATCCCCTGCACTAGACTGTAAAGTCCATGAAGGCAGGGACCCTAACTGGTCCACCAACCAAAGTACCTGAAACAACAAGCCTTAGTAAATATGTGATGGACAAAGGCAATAATTATGCACTACCATTTACAGAGCACTTCATATGTGTGAAGCACTTAACCCCCATTATCTCATCCCCACACCACCACCATGAAGGGGATACCACCCCCTTTTGCAGTTGAGGGGGGAAAAGAGGGTAAAAATGTGAAGGGGTTAAAACTACAAATTGGTGGTCACAAACAGTTATGGGGATGGAAAGCACACCATAGTAAATAGTCAATAATCTTGTAATAACTATATACAGTCCCAGGTAGGTGCTTGAAATATCAGGGGAACACTTTTCAAAGTATATGATCGCCTAACTACTGTGTGCTATACCTGAAATACAAAATAATATTGAATGTAGACTGAATTGAAAAATAAACTTCTTTTTAAAAAGGAAAAGAAAAGCTTAGAAAGGTGAAGTAGTTCGCCCACAGTCAACAACTAGCAAATTCAGATCTGCTTTTGGCACCTGCGCTCCTTTTTTTAACTACTCCTTCCTACTCCTGGAGGAAAGAGATGGATAATGGACTCTGTTTCTATACAAACAACCTCTCCTAATCACAGGCTCAGGCCCTGCGTTAGTCCCAAATCCATTACCACCAGGGTGCTGTGAACAGTAAACCCTTGCTGATGGACTCCTGGTGGCTATTAGGGTTCCAACCAATAAGGAGAGGGGGGACCATTTACCACAATGAGCTCCTTGGTCTCTGGCTAAGGATGCACTCCCCAGAAACACACAGAGAAGGCTGGATTTCCCCTAAGTACCTTCAGGTTTCCTCCACTGGTGTCCATGCCCTATTCTGGGAACAGAGAAGTGGGTGTGAGGGATGGTAGTAAGAAATGGAAGAGCTTTTTAATGCTCGCTCCGGGAAAGTAGCCGCAATACTGCACAGTCACTCCTTGTACAAATGCTCTCTCCACCTAGCGTGAGAGAACGTTTCCACATTCAGTCTACACTCTTGGGATTAGCAATATACCATTAGCTATATAATCAGTGGGCCATCACTGAACACATATACCTCGTGTCTCCCAACCCACAGTATTGTGCTGCATTCAGTTGTCTTTTTCAATCATTTTCTCTTAATTTTACGTATTTTCTGTCGGATGCATTCTAAAATTGGCCTCTTCAATTTCTGTAATTCTAACAACAATATCAGTCCCCTATTTCCCATTAAGAACTCTACCACCACCAGGACTATTCAGCACGTAAGTGAAATCAAGCCTTTGCTGACCCTGATTAATACATTCAATCCTCTCGAATCATAGATGATTTGAACTTGCCCAAGATCACTCAGCTAATAAGATTTACACACGCACACTGGCCTCCAGACATGAGGACTCTTTGCCAGTATTCTCCCACCTGTATTCTCTCCCTTTGTACCCTGCATACTGTGTTGGGAAGTCTTTCTCTCCATTCCCAACCCTTTTCACCTGCCGAATTCCTATTGGTCCCCTCTTCCATGAACCTTCTCAGGTTTTCTCTGCTCTCTCCCCAACCGGGGAGGAGTGCTTCTGGCATGGGCCTTCCCCTCTCTGTTTTTGTTGAAATGTAACTCTCAGCTGCATTCTCTATTTCTCCATTACTAGGCTCTAGGATCCTCTGGGGCAGGGTAGGGTCTGGGTCTGGTCTTGAGGTTCCCAGTACCAATCCAGTGCATGGCATAGACACAAGAAATGCTTGCTGAAAACTGACTGGTGACCCTACTCCTCTGATTTGGCCAAAGATCTGTGAACAAAGTCATCTGACTTAGCAGGAGAGATTTCTCATCCGGAGCAATGTCATTTTCTCAGCTTTCCATGAACTCATTCTCTCACTAGGTTTACACTGGGACACGTAGTTACCATTAGTTGAGGAGCTAACACTTCAGACATTGCGATGTCTGCTTCATGCACATTATGCTTATCCTTACAACAGTGCTGAGTATACATAATCCTCATTTTCTGAGTGAATCTCAAAATCAGTTATCCTAAGTAACTTGTCTATAGTTGCCTAGAAGGAAGGTTTTGTGTTAAAGGCGTGTATTAAATGCCCTATTCTGTATAGTCATTTCTGTCCTAGAGAGAGTCATTAATATTTAAAATTACTTATACACACACATAGAGTGCATATACTTTGATGCTGGAGTAGTGAAAGCATGGTCAACTAGGATTCACAGAGGTTCAAGGTGCTTCTACCATATGTATTATCCAGGGCATTTTATGGGATTATAATACCTACTTACATAAAAGGGGGCTGACTATGCAGCTTTCTCAAAAAAAAGAGGGCCTTGGCCCACTTTAGAGCACTATGTTAGATAAAGAGTTTGGTGTACTGTTTCTCAAAGAGTGTGGAAGGACCCTGGACATCAAAGCCACCTGAGGTGCTAACAGGAGGAGATGGGAGAAGCCACCTGGGAATCCACATTTAACAAGCTCCAAATGATTCTATGGGACAGAAAAGTTTTCTAAGTGCCAGGTTACAACAAAGCTTCCAAACTTTAATGTACATGTGACTCACTTGGGGTCTTGTTAAAATGCAGATTCAAATTCAGTGAGCCTGGTGGGCAACTTGAGATTCTGCACGTCCAACAAGCTCCAAGGGGAAGCCCGTGTTGCTGGTCTATGAATCACATCTGAGAAGCAGGGGTTTGGAAGATCTATCCACCCTGGAACAAATTAGCTTTGCTTGGTTTCTGGACCACAGATTGTACTCCCCAATATCAGAAGTATTCCAGAAAGCCCAAACTCTCAGTATCGGTAAAAAAATCACCTGAACTACTGACAACCAAACTGAACAGCTTCCCTCTTGCCAGGGGAAAAGCAGTAGCATCCTTTTCAGATTCAGAGAGCACATACGTTTTGTATGTGAAAAAATAATTCACTGCTACTACTTGAGTGCTATTTACTGGGCAGAACATTTTCTATATATGTGAAAATCAATACACAAAAACCTCATTTAGAGAACCCACACAGATGTCATTCAACAACACTACTGGCCCCAACAGGAGACATAGTTTGCATCTCTGACACGAAGTGATACTATTTTACTACCTCAGCAGGAGAAACAAGGGTCTTCCTCACCCAGTAACAGCTCAGCCAATGGGAGACTGCCATAACTCAGCCAATTAAAAGTCACTATCCTTCAAACTTTCAATTTCTTCCAATGGACCCTTCATTTACAACAGTTCCTCCCAACTCTATAAAAGAGCATTCCTCTCCTTTGTTTCTCTGGACTTCGGGGTGGTTTGCCATTAGACCTCATGCCCTGAATTGCAATTCTTTGTTGTTCCTGAATAAACCCATTTTCTAGAGAAATACCCGGCTATTTGTTAAAGGTCAACATATATTATCTCTACTCCCCATCACACCGCCACAAGGTGGATATTCTTGCTCTCTAGGTAGGGAAATGATGTAGAGAGCTTAAGTAACTTGCTCAGGGTCACATGGCTAGTTATTTTTATGGTTGGGGTACCAATCCTGCTCCATTAGGATCCAAAGCCTGTGTGCCCTCTGCACATCCTCCATGATGCTAGATATGATTGTGGTATAAAATGGGACAGCTGAGGTTGGGAGGAATTGGGGGAGGGGGGGGGAAGTTTACCCTGTAGCAGTCAGCATTTAAAGCTCTGTTGAGGCAGATTCTAGACAGGAATGGGGATGGGAATAAGTCTAATTAATTGGTAACCTCTGATATCTAATGAACAAAAACATGCAGACAGCAAACCTGTCCATGGTTCCCATAAATCTGACAATGCAGATGGAGTAAAAAGTGCACTAGTGACTAGTGCACTGATCTAAAGGCTTCTAGCTGAGAAGCTCAACTAGTAAAGAGCAAAAATTCCCTCTGATCCACCTGGGCTACTAATGTCCCCACTTCTCCTGTATGAGGTTTCTGTACCCGTAAAGTTCATATCAACACAGGTTGTCGCTGCCCTGTCATTGCACAGTGGCCACACCTCCCTGCTTCTGATAAAACTGCCTATACCTGAAAAAAAAGTACTGTTTAGTCAAAAAGTTTTCTTTTGGGTAATAAAAGTTTCTGTGTTTTTCACACAGTTGACGTGGAGAGAGAAACGCTCAGAGAAAGATAAAGATGCTCAGAGAAAGCAGTCAGCTAGACACTCAAGTGTACCAAATGGGGGAAAGACAGCAATGAAGTAAATTGCCCGGGCATTTGCCATGCAGTGTCTTCACCATTTAATGCGGGTGAAGTACCCGCAGTCAGTTTTTTTAACCTCAGGTTTCTTCACTGTTATAATTTGTAGTCAATAGCTTAACTGTCATTTTCTAAAGATCTTTTAACTTTACTATAAATAATACAAATATTTAACTATATAATGCAAAAAAAAAAGGATCCATTTAGAAAGCCACATCTCTTGCAATTAAATATATATGTATATGATGGTCTAAAAATCAGTGGCATTTGAACTATTAAGGATTATAAACTGAGTTTGCCTCTATGGTATATACTATACACGATGTTTCAAAAATAAAAACTGAACCCTAAAGAGAAACTGGTTTAAAAGTATGTTTAGAATGTGTGTGTATTTTCAATCGAAGGTAAGAAACTGAGTCTGGAGCATTAATTTCAAACCAATAAGCGTTTCCTATTTCACCTCCCAACCCCCCGGGAACAGTCCAGATCTCAGAAAATCTAAACTGAAAGTCAATGGAAACCAATTTGAGATTTTTCTGACAGGCTTCACTGAAATGTTTGGACACGAACATGTTTGCAATGAGTCATAATATATAGGGCCTGAATGGCTAATGCCTCCTGTGCCTTCCTTCCTACACCAATGCCGGTCTCAGATCAGCTGCGGCTGGTTTTCCAGGCCCTGATCATTTCTATGAAGTTACCAGATCTCAGTGACTAAGGCTGCCACCCCGCGCCTTTCTCATACTGATTTGTTATGCCATCCAAACAGCCTGATTCTCTTTCTAAACGAGGACTCTCCCCAGCCGGGCTGTGAATACATTCCACCTGCGAAAGGGCGCAGTACTTTTAAGACCCCAAAGAAACGCCGAAGGGCCTAGGGAGCACTCCAAGTAAAAGGTGCGAAAGGTTCACGGGGAGTCGTCCTGGGCTAGGGCCGGCTTAACAACAGGATATGTTCGCTGCTAGAGGAAGCGGGAGCTGCCATAGCCCGGGGTCAGGAAAGGAGGAGTCAGCAGCACCCGAAGGAAACGGGCGCGCCGGGGCTGGCAGGGACCTGGCTTGCTTAGGGTGTCTGGTTCCAGGCGGGTCCGAGGCTGGTGACCACCTCGTTGGCAGGGCACCAGGCTCAGACCTCCCGTCACCAGCGGTGATACAGCGGTGCCCATCTGCTCCCTGCCACCTCCGCCAAAGATGGGTCCTGGGGTGAAGGGAAAAGGCGCCACGGCAGGTGAACTCGTCCACAAGTCCGCCCCGGATGCAAGGACCTTGAGATCCTGGGGCCGCCGCCGCTGGGAGGCGAGGCGCTGAGTGGGTGGGGTGGGGTGGGGTGGGGTGGGCGGCGTGGGTGGGGGTGCCGCCTGCGCTGGGGCGAGAGATGGGGCGGGAGCCCTCAACGCGTCCCTCCGCTCCCCGGGCGCGCATCCGCCGGGTCTCCAGGGGCCCCAGGGAGCCGGCGGGGGCGGGGAGGGGGCTTTAGCGGTTCCCGCACGGGGATCCGCGGCAGGAGCAGGCGACTCGCCCGTCACCCGCCGCCCACGCAGGGCAGGACTGGCCGTCCCCGGCGGGCGCCCCCGACCGCCCCGCTGCCGGGCGACTCCCGCTGCAGCCCGCAGCCCGCCCGGCGCGCCCCAACCCCGGCCCCGGAGGGCAGGTACCTCGGAGCCCGGGCCCCCAGGAGCCTCCCGGCCGAGCACGGAGCGTCCCTCCAGCTCCCTCATCCGACGTCAGCGTCAGCGGCAGGCGAGGGAAGGGGGCGGGGGAGCGCAGGAACCGGCCCTTCCTGCGGTGGCGGCCGCCAGCCGGAATGGCAGCCCGCGGAGCCCGAGCGCCGCAGCGCAGCTCAGTGCAGCTCAGCGCAGCGCAGCGGCCGGGGGGAGCGGGCGCCGGGATGGGGCACCGCCACCGCCCCCTCTCCCAATCTCTCCCCTTCTGGGAGTCCCGGTGGGCAACCCCCCCCGCCCCACCCCCCCACCCCATCAGGACCCCGGGATCTGGATGAGGGAGGGGCCCCTGGCCTCACCTAGTTTGGGGCGGGTCCGGGATCTGGGGAGTGAGTGTCCCCCTCTCTGCTCCCTGGGGTCTGACCTCGACCACCATCTCCTGGGGTGTCCCCCGCGGGTTTCTGCGGCCCAGGGTGACCCCGCCCTTGCTCTCCCGCAGGTGTTCCACGTGTCCATAGCATTTGCGTCACAATGACCTGGGCGACAGGTGGGAGCCTGGGCGAAGGGTTCCCATTGTGTCCCATTGCTACTTGCTTCCACTATAGATGTCTGTGGCTTTAGGGAGCAGGAGACTTCAGGATTTCAATGCCAAGAAAAGTTGCAGAGGCCTGTAGCTGTGAACCAAGTTTGGGCTGAAAGGAAAAAGGCTGTGTGAAAAAAACTGTGTGTATGCATATGTATGTAATGTTTTCATTCCCATTTAGCCACATATCTCTTAAACTTGTTATTGATGCTGATGGTAATTTCATCCTCTCTTATCCTTTGTCATCAGGAAAGAACCAAACCCGGTGTTTGAGTACCCTGCAGGGATCACCTGAAGAAAAAGTGCTGGAATAGGTACTTCCCAAAATTATCAATGCTGAAAAGCAATCTCAGTGTGCTATGACTCAATGCCTGGTTATGTTACATATGTGTTAAAAAGTTTATTGAATAGTCATTGAATTAAGCAATTCAACAGGATGGAGTGAAAGATGGTTACTGAATAAAGATGCAAACAAATCTGAGATCCATCTAACACGAATAGGCTGTTCATGCCAGGCACATGCTGTGTACTTTACATTTAACCCTTAGAGCAACCCACTACTGTAGGTAAAGTTATTATTCCTGTTTTACAAATGAAAACTCTGACTGCCCAGAGTGCCATAAAGGCCCTCAGCGAATAGGATATTTGAATAGGAGTTTGACTCCAGGGTTGTCTGAACCAAGAGAATTAGCTTCATCTCAAGAGAGAAAGGTGGCTGGCCAAAATGGATAGTGAAAATGTATAGGAGAAGATGCTGTCATTTTAGTAGAAAGGCAAGATAGTACAGTTCCTGAAATGTATGTAACCTTTAAAGTTGACTTTATTCTTTGGATATATTCCTATATAGATAGGTTTGAGCCTGTCACAGTATGGCACAAAATATTTAGCTGAGCAAACATCAAGTCTTTAATAAATGTTTATGAATAAACAATATGGTCTACAAAATAGCACATTGTTGAAAATCTGAGATTCAGGAGAACTTTTGGGAGAGAAAAACATTGCTCCTATATTTGGTTTTTATAAGAAGCATTCAAACTGACCTGTTAACAATACAAGCTAAATGATTTTCCTTTTTTAAAAAAAATATATTTTATTGATTTTTTACAGAGAGGAAGGGAGAGAGATAGAGAGTTAGAAACATTGATGAGAAAGAAACTTCGATCAGCCGCCTCCTGCACATCTCTTACTGGGGATGTGCCCGCAACCCAGGTACATGCCCTTGACTGGAATTGAACCTGGGACCCTACAGTCCACAGGCCGACGCTCTATCCACTGAGCCAAACCGGTTTCGGCGATTTTCCTTTTCGTAAGAAGGAAAAGAGGGGGTGGGGTGGGGGGAATAAAAAGCAAAACCCTTAAAATGAGAAAAAAGGCTTCCTTGCAAAAGAGAAATTATTAAGATATTTTGTTTTAAAATATTTTATTCCAAGAGCCATTAACTTATGTGTAACACCTATTAGAAGTTTGAAAAATAGAGATTAGGCCCCACCAGTGTGGCTCAGTTGGTTGGGCATGGTCCCTCACACCAAAAAGATTGCCCATTTGATTCAGGTCAGAGCATAAGCCTGGGTTTTGGGTTCCATCCCTTTTTTTTTTTTTTAAATATATTTCTTTATTGATTTCAGAGAGGAAGGGAGAAGGAGAGAGAGATAGAAACATCAATGATGAGAGAGAATCATTGATTGGCTGCCTCCTGCACACCCCCTACTGGGGAACGAGCCTGCAACCCAGGCTTGTGCCCTTGGCCAGAATTGAACCTGGGACCCTTCAGTCCGCAGGCTGACACTCTATCCACTGAGCCAAGCTGGCTAGAGCAGGGTTCCATCCCTTATAGGGAGCATGCAGTAGGCAACTGATCGATGTTTCTCTCACATTGATATTTCGCTCTCTCTCCCTTTCATTTCCTCTCTCTCTCTCTCTCTCTCAAAATCAATTTTAAAATCTTTAAAAAGAAAAAAGAGATTATAGTTTTTTAACAGAATGGATTTTTTAAACATAGTAGGTGCTCAACAAATGTTGGCTGAATATATTAATCAGTTAATTAAGATATTGAGAGAGAAATAGATAATAAAATTTCCTGACTCTATAATGTTCTCCTCTCTACCAGTGCTGATTTACTAGTTACAGGGAAAAGTATTAGAAACTCTATCAAAGACTGGCTTTGTGGTATTTACATTTGTTACAAGAGTCCAGCAGAATGGCAGGTTGTGCGTGTGTTCACAGTATCCCCACAAAATACAGCTACTTGGAACACATGCACTAGGGGAAGTGGGCTAAAAGCTGATTTATATAACTGACGACTCAGGTTTCCTTTTACTTTTCCAAAGATCAAGGCGAAAACCTGAGCTATGAGTCTAACCTGCCAGCGAGGCTCAAATTGGCTTCCAAAACCATGTCTAAAGGTGAACAGATATGGGATACAGCACTACCTGGTCAACATCGCACTGAAATTCCTTAGGCTCCCAGAGAGTTTAAGATAAAGCTTTACATGACTTTTCATTGTTATTAATGCTGTCCTAAAATTTAGGACAATATTTGAGGAAGAAAATAGTAGTAAGTTCATGCTTGTTCTACATAAGCCACAATGAGTGCTTTTCTTCCCATTTAAAACATTGCTCCACTTATAACACTTCCATTTGTTTCTGGGTATCAAGTTGTCTCATTGGCATAGAGCACCCACAAGATGCCAAGCAGAGCTGAAACAATGTCTAAGAAGAGAATGGCTATTGAATGATAGGATATGAAGTTAAGAAGGAAATAATGTACATTTTCCAGAGTGGAACAGGATAACAAAGAAACTTCTCCACAGAAAAAATCCTTACATTTCAATTCAGTGGTGGCTGTTTTTTGTTGTTTGTTTTTGATGGCTTCCCAGGTTCAAGTTATGCTAAGAAGACCACATGAATGAGGAATTCTGTCAGGTTGCCATTAACAGAGACCCAGAATAGTAGTGGATTAAATGAGTTAAAGGTTTATTTTATTGCACATTAAAAATGATTTAAAATGATAATAAATTTAAAAAATTAAAAATGGATTGGAGAGCGTAATTGGGAAGTAGGCAGTCCAGAACTTGTATGATCTCCACTAAGTTATCAGGGTGTAACCCTATTCTTCCTTTTCACCATTCTTAGCAAAGTAATATTGCTTAATGGTAAATCCAGTTGAGGATGTGAAGTAGGAACCTTCATGCATTGCTGATGGGAATGGAAAAGAAGGAAAATGGTCTGGAAGTTCCTCAAACTCGATCCCCTGTAGGGGGCATGCAGGTGGCAGCCTGTTGATGTTTCTCTCTTATCAATGTTTCTCTCTCCCTCTCCTTAACTCTCTTTGAAATCGATAAAAACATATTTTTAAAAAATAAAAGTAATTTAATAGAGAAATGATAGGTTTTCCAACAAATGGTGCTGAAACAACTGGACCTTCACATGCCCCAAAATACATCTAGACATAGACCTTATAACTTTCATAAAAATTAACTCAAAAATGATTATAGACCTAAGTATAAAACACAAAACTATAAAACTTGGAAGATAACATAGGAGAAAATTTAGGTAATCTTGGGTTTGGTGACGATTCTTTTGATACTGCACCAAAGGCACAACCTACGAAAATAAAGGATAATGGAACATTATTAAAAATAAATTTTTCTGTTCTGCAAAAGACACTGTCAAGATCAGCCACAGACTAGGAGAAGATGTTTTCAAAAAACATCTGATAAAATATACAAAACATTTAAAATATACAAATAAATCTTAAAACTCAACAATCAGAAAATGAACAACCCAATTAATACATAGGCAAAAACTGACAGACTTAAATAATAAAGATATTATTCTCATAATATCTTTAATCTCTTCATAACCTCATAATATCTTCATAAACCAAGTTTAGACAAAGACAAAGATAGTTCTAGGGATAGTTTATTAGCTCAACTACATGATATTGCCTTCATCAGCTCTTTTCAATTCTTTGGGTCTTTTCCTTGATGACAAGATGGCTGTAGCAGCTCTGTCCAGACAGTTTTTAAGGCCTCTGTGAGCATCCCAGTCAAGGAAGAAGGGAGCAACTGCTTTCTCCTTGGGAGGGCCTGATTTTAGCTCCAAGGGACGCTTCAGCTGACTTCTCCTTAGATCTGATTGGCCAAATCTCTGATGGCTTATTAAAGTAAAATTACCTTGATTCATTTCCTAGCTGTCCTTAAATCAATGGATCTGTGCCAATTTTCTGAGGTTCTGTTAGCAGAGAAAGGAGAGCCTACTGTAACACAGGCAAGGATCTGTGTCTACCACATACATATTTCCATGATTCTCCTGCTACAACCATCACCACCACCACCCCAATTCTAAGAGCCAGCATTAGTGAACTGCCTTCAGTAGCCAGACACGCTATGCTCTCTCTGATTTATGGGTCATTGCACATCACTTTTGCCCTGCCCAGAGCGCACACTCTTTCCTTCATGTACTAGCATCTTGGTCTGTGTGGCTTCAGCTTTTTTCTCCCTTTAGTCTTCAGCTTAGATATCACTTCCTTTGGAAAGTTGTCCCTGGTCCCTAATATGACAGCACCCTCTTGTTAGTCCTGTCTTAGAACATATCAAGCTATATTGTAATTTTCTATCTACTTATTTATATCCCCTATTAGACTGTAAACTCTAATGGCTTATTGATTGGGCCTTATTTCTCTAGGTCCTCACATAGAGCCTACGCAGTAGATAATCAATAAATAGTTGTAGAAGTGAAGCACTTTTTGGGTGCACTCAGAATCAATTTGTTAAAATCACTTTAAAAAGTCTTATATTAAGGCAGTATTTATTCTGCTTGTCTCAACAAGAGCTAAAGATTCTAAGAGCATTTGAACTGTCTTTAAATAGTTTTTCAAATGGGAAGATTTCTACATATAGACTCATAATATAGAAAGTAAATGTAGCTAAGTGATGAACTTATTTGAATATTATAAGATTCTATCTTACTCTGCAACTTCATGCTACCATTTTATTAGGAAAAATCAATAATGACACATGGCAAGGCACTTTCAATCCCTTTTGTAAGTAGATGAGGTTTAAATAAGGAATGGAGGAAGGAATGAAATGAAGTGGGAGAAAAATAATCACCAAATTTGATGAATATAATAGAGCAGCGCTTTGAAATCTTAGTACTTTGATGTGAAAAAAAATTATTGATTTTATAATTTACATTAAGTAATGAAACATTCATCCATGAAGTTTTAAAAGGGAATTTACCGGGCACAGAGAGTTGGGGTCTCTTTGGATTTTAGACATTGTGTTGCCTCTTTTGGGTTGTCCTACGCTGACCTTTTTCTGGGCGACCACCCAAAAGCTGCCAGTTTGGAGTGGAGCCCAAAGTGAGAGGGGGCTCTGCAGCTGGCCTGGTGCAAGGTGAGCCCTGGCCCTTGTGAGTTGTGGATCCAGTGCTGCTGGAATCATCTGTGACCCATCTGAGGACTATATGGAGCCTGTGACAACCCCCCGCAAGACCATCACGGAGGAAACCCTTTGTGTTGGGGAGAATGCAAAGGCCCCTTTAGCAAGATGACCCTTCATTTTGAGAAATGACTCCTGCTTTGTGGCTAGGCTCACACAGAAACGGAATCATCAACCATCTGGCATAAGATGGCCATATTACTTTGACGCCTAACATGAAATGGTATTGTCTTAACTTCAGCCATGAAGCCAGGCATTCGCAACTGTGATCCGTATCCAGTGGATTGAGAAGAAAGAGGAAGCGATGGAGGCTGAGCCTATGAGAAGCCTGAAGACACAGGTGAGTTGAATGAGCAGGCACTTGCACTCCTATATTACTTTCTTAAGCCTCACAGGGAGTTTCCCATGATGCATGGGTCAGGGATAGAGTAACTTCAAGCTGCTGTACAGATGGCTTCGCATGCTGTACTGGCACCAGGCAGATGAGAGGAAGTCCTGCTGCTTTTCAGGGTGGTCTTGAACGGACAACTGAGAAGGAAAATGCTCACAGTGTTAAATTTTGAGCAGAAATTTTATTGTCCACTTTGTCTGGAAGGAAACATTTTATGGTCTACTTTGCTTGAGGTCAGGATCTATGGCAACTCTTGAGCTAATTATTTAGCACAGAGGTGCTATTCAAATCTGTAATTGAGTTAAGGCAATTGGAATCTAGCACTGAAATTGGGGCTGAAGACCCCCTGTTGTGCCAGACTTTAACCCTTTCATCACTGGATTGTGGGGAGGTCAGAGAGATCTCTGAGGGAAGGGCCAGAGTGACTTGGGCAATGGTGTATATACTGAGGCACGGAGCTTGGTTGGGACAGTGGCAATATTTTAGAGATGCTTAAGGCTGAGTAAGTCCATACTAGATAATTTTTAATCCTGGCCTGACTAGATGGTGAGGGACCTGAAAGGATCAAGTCTGGAGAATTGATGACAAGATGGTTTTAGGGAAGGGTGGATGGACATTTCAGAATGGGCCCGGACTGTGAGAATGTCAGTGTTTATGTGAATGCACACTAAGAGGCCATCATTGCAGAAGAGGTTTCAGTAACTAGGGAACAGATGATTTCTTCTTGGGGAGTCAGTCATTTTCCTTCTCCAGCTAGTCTGTTGGTTCATGGACATAACAACTATGAGGATCAGAATGGCGGCGATGCTTGGACTCAACAGCATACATTTTCTTTCCTCAAGACCGATAAGCAACAGTGACCAGCAATGTCCTTCTAGGGGACCTGGCCTACTACTCTGTAGCAGATCAGTTATTTTGAGTTGGGAATGCCCCTTCCTCCTGGAGGAGCAGCAGCTAATCATCCTTGGAATAATTTTGTGGATTTGGATTTGCTTTCTCTGCTTACATGCCTCTAAAGCATCGCAGGATTCCATACGCGGCTTCTGATCGATGAACTCACTGCATTGCAACCCAGTAGGCTACTAACTGCCTGGTCGTACTTTATAAAATATCCAATCATCTTGATAAGCTAGGCTCCATTGGAATGACCAATTGGAAACTTAACCACACCACTATCTTAAGATGTAGCTAGCACCTTGTGATATCAGAGTGCTATGTTGTAGAACATGAGCGGAAACAGTGACCCACACATTTAATGCTGTTTCACAGCCAGAATGGAATGCAACCTAGGACCTAGGGGTGAAGGCATCTCTTATAATTACATCACTCTTTCACTTTAAGAAGTTTTGCTTTAACTCTTTAAATTTATTTAAGTCTTTTAGCCTAAAGAATTTAGTTCTCAGTGGAGAGCGCCTGGGAGTGAAAAAAAATGGAGTCTTTATTAAATTGATAGTTGAGACTATCACCTGGACTTGTTGAATTCTTTGTGCAATCAGGGCAAAGATCCTTGGCAAGCTGTGGTGTTGGCTGAAAGCCAGGAGAACTTGGAACAAACAGAGAAGGAATCTATCATATATGTCAGCAGCAGTCTTGTGAATGCCTGCAGAACAGAGGGCTGTAGCTTGCACCAATATTTCCTTGCTGAGCATACTATTTATTCTCATTTCCTTTTTAAAGGAGAGGCATAATAATTAAGTTTTTTTCTTTTCTCTTTCTTCCAAGGAAATATACTATTACCTAAGGAATGGTTGAATTCATCATGTAGTCCAAAGGCTGTAGAATATTGAGATGGGATTGTGACAGAACTGAAGAGGTCATAATAAACCAGAGGTCCTGGACTTGAAGACCAGTATCTCACTTCTGTGTGCGGTGGCTGGAAATGACCGGTTGTCTCCCATTGAAGTTATGTGAGGATTGGTTGGATCATGTGCTATGAGTATTTCCTTTGGATATCAGGGAGAAAGGGTATGAGTGTGTGTGTGTGTGAGTGTGAGTGTGTGTGTGTGTGTGTGTGTGTGTGTGTGTGTGTGTGAAAAGTCTTCATTATATATGAGAAATTTTAAGCCTCAAGAAAATATAGATGGAAGTCCACTTACTTTTCATGTGGGGGACTGCTGGCCTACTGTGCCCCAGAAAATTCATATAACCTTTGGTTGGCTTGTTTAGCCCAGTGATTTTTGAGATAATAAAAATTATGTTGTTCTTCCTTCCTTTCTTCCATCCATCCTTCTGCCCCTCCCTCCCCTCAGCCACTTGTTTATTAAATACTCATTGATAACCCAGAAGACTGTGAAAGTCAGAGGCTGGGAAAACACAACCACAGACCCTCATTCCTCTTACTATCCAATGAATGCAGAGACAGCCTAGCTCTGCAACTGGTGTGATTTGGTACAGTTCTGGTCAGATGTTTAGCCCAAGATTATAAAAAATAAAACAGAACCAAAAGAAAGCATGCATTTTACTTTAATACCAGTTCTGCAGTTAATCAGAAGCACTTTAACCTTGAATGTTTAAAGGACTAGTTACTTCAAAGCATGTGTAAGTGATGTTAGAATGCAAATAGGAAATGAGTCTCTACTGTCTGGCACAATTGTCATCGTGTTTAGCGTCACACTTGTGGGTGAAGATAAGGTGTCACTTTGTTCCCCTCCACGCAATTTTGAGTTTCCTTTGTAAAGAACAGATTAAGTATGTCAGGAAAGTAGGCACCTGCCAGGGAAGAGGAAAGTATTAACTATTTCAGGCCACTAATAAAATATGACATTTGCTGCAGAGGTAAATTAGCAAATTATGCTCATGGTGCCATGGACAAATTAATGTCCCTTTAAAAAGTTTGAATTATTTGCCTCATAAAAATGACCACCCCGCTCCCCAATTTTCAAAGTTAAGAGTTCCGCTTTCAAAGGAAGAGCTTTATGATGTTTAGTTTTCTCTCCATTATCAAAAAGAAAAGGGATTTAGTAAGGAAGATAATATCATTCTTTGATCTTTGTTGATGCTGTGTCATCTTATAGATTGTTTGAAAAGACTTGGAACAACATGAAGCACTTTGATGGAGAGATACGTAATTTTTTAAATGTTATTTTTTTCTTTGACCTTTCATCTTCCATATACTAATTACTGTAAACACAATTTAAAAATCATAAGTTGAAATTCTTTATTTAGATTTAGCTCTCCATAAGGAATTCAACAAAAAGCAAATGCCAACTCTAGATAAACCTTTCTTATGCATAGGCCATACGATGGGGTGTGTGTTTTCTATAAAATAAATGTCACTTGCAGCTGTTAACCCACATTACTCCAGGAAATTTCCTAATGGTTGTTTTAGACATTTTCTCTTTCTGTAAATCTATTACTGTGAAACTAATTCCTTCCTGACTTCCTGTTGTGTTTCTCTACTATTGCATTATTGGTATTTATTGTGTTGGTATGCTCTGTCTTTATAAATTAATTTTGTCTTTTTATTTTTAATTTTTTTCAATGCTCTTCATTTTTTTCAACTTATACTAGCATTTTTATGATTAATTCACACTTAAATGAGATTTATTGTTTGCAAAATTTAATTAAAATTTCCTCCTTCCTCAATACATTAAAACTAATTATTCTTGGATTTTAATAGTTCCTATTAGTTCAAATCAATAATGGAGAATAAAACATTCATACATTGATCTAAGTGATTTTCCTCTACCTTTGCAGCAACGACTTGAACATTATTTATTTTATCATCTTTTGAATCCCTTGAATGTAAAAGCATGTTCTATCTCTTCTTTGTAAAGTTAGTTATTCTATAGTTCTTCATATATATGTATATATATATATATATATATCCCACATTGTGTTATTTGTTTTCTCTGTGACCATTCATTTAAGCCAGACATTTATTGAGTACCTTTCATGGATCAGACACTATATTAGGTTATGTTTATTATTGTTTCTTTCTAATTGCAATTTTTAAAAAGAGCTGCTCACAAAAAGTATGTTTAAAGCAAACACTTTGGTTCTGATTTGAAACTTCTTTTCTCTTCTTTTTTTGAACCTTATTTTCTTGCATAGTTAATTGAACTGTAGTATGTGTTTACATTTGAGAGACATGACTACTAACACTACGGATTCTGATAACTCTAAAGCTATCCAGTGAAACCTTCTATGTACTCAGATGGTCTTTGTGCATGTATAGAATTTCACTGAGATCAGTAAAAAATGATAGAAAACTTGATGACCTTTATTGGCAATAATTTTATTTAAAATGGCAAATTAAACATGAATATAAGTTATAGCAATATCATTTATTATGCACCACCTTGGTCAAATCAATCATTTCCTCTGGCATAAAAAAGTTAGGCACATGAAAAATTATTGGCAGTCATGTTAAAATTATTCCATTTACTGAATATTGACCTTTTTCAAATAAAGTTTTGTTTTTATTTTTTAAAATATATTTTTATTGATTTCACAGGGGAAGGGAGAGGGAGAGAGAGAGAGAAACATCCATGATGAGAGAGAATCATTGATTGGCTGTTTCCTGCACTCCCCACACTGGTGATGGAGCCCACAGCTGGGGCATGTTACCTGACCGGAATAGAACAATTACCTCCTCCTGATTCATAGGTCCATGCTCACCCACTGAGTCAGGCTGGCAGGGATAAAGTTTTGTTTTTAGATCTTTATAGATTACTCAGTGAGAAGAGAATCAGGAGAAATAGAAAATAAATTGAAAATGGACACTTTGCTCAGATGAATTAATTAATTGGAAGCTTTGCTATCTGCCTGTTCTGCTCAGTCAGATTTGGCAGAACAGAAAGTATGGTATAGACTAGAGCAACTACCAGTAAATGCAGTGGGCATTCTGGAACAGCTCATTTTGGCCTCTGCTGCCCTCAATGCTCACATTTTGCCTGATTTGGCTCAGGTTTGGTCAGTATTTTATGACTTGTGATATTGTGATTTATGAGAAATATATATTTGGTTTTGTCCCTTTTTTGAACAGAGGTATTAAAATTCTTAGAATTTCCTAATGGAGAGAGCTGTAAAGGTGTCCTTTGTTACGTTAATGAGGTGATTCTCAGTCCCAATCCACAACCTCCCGGAAGGGGAGAGGGGCTGGAGGTTAGATACATCAATCCTGCAGATGTGATAAGGAAGCCTCTTTAATAAATGAAATGACAAGTTTCAAAGAGCTTCTGGTCTAGTGGCCCATGTGGAGATTTAGGGAGAGTGGACCACTTGGAATGGACCCTATGCTTCTCTCCCATGTGGCTATTTCTGAGCTGTATCCTTTTGTAATAAACCAGTCATCTAATAAGTAACATGTTTCTCTGAGTTCTATGAGCTGCTCTAGCAAATTAACCAAACCCAAGGAGAGGTTTATGGGAACCGCAGAAGCACCTGAACTTGCAACTTGTGTCTGAATTGAAGGGGTGGGTGTCTTGTAGGACTGAGCTCCTTCAACTGTGGAATTTGATGCTGTCTTTGGGGAAATAATGTCAGCATTGAGTCAAGTTGTGGGACACCTGCTGATGTCCTGAGCATCACTTGGTGATATAGGAGCACCCCCCCCCCCCCCGCCTCATACACATATGTTAGAATTGGGCTGTTGATGTAAGAAACATCTAAACCTGTAGAGAATGTTTTTGAGTTTATTCGAGCCAAACTAACCACAATTGCCAGCAAACAAAATCTCAGTGGATTGAGAAAATGCTCTGGGACATAGCAGTTTTACCACTTACTTTATACGTCAGACTCAAAGGAGGAGATGTATGGAAGGTTACATGAAATTCATGGATGGTAGATTAGGGAGGATGGAGAAAGCAAAGCAGGGAGATCTCTGAGATTGGATAAAGAGCAAAATGATGAGACAAATACTTCTTTTACATTAGTGGGTACAGAATACTTAACAATTAACATGATAACTAACAATAACAGTGAGGGATTCTGTGGTCTTGTGCTCTGGTGCAGTGACTGTGTCTTGAGGGGTCTGGAAAAGGGAAATTATCCTGACATTCCAAAGGTATGTTATCATAGATGCAAAAAGACCATAGACTCAGTTAAGGTAAAGATTGACCTTTGTCCTTTGTGGACAAAGACGGCGGCCTAGGACATGACTACCCAACATGACTAGTTCTTAGTTAGAAAGTATGTGGTTACTTGAAGTCTCTGAGTTTCTAAGACTTGCCTTGCAGGCCTCCCCTCAGCTTGTCAGGTTTAGTATGTGACCCCTTTTTCGTCCACAGGGCTCAGAAGCATTTTTGACTCCTGTTTTAAAGCCTCATTATAGGTACTCCTAAGAAGTTAGTATATGCAGGAGGGAGATATCCCCCCTAGTGGCCTAAAGAGGAACTGATCTGATGCGATGTGAACTAAATCAGAAAAAGGTGGTCAGTTAATGGTGGAGGCTGGAGCTGAAAGGTCAAATGGACTCAAGATCTGAAGTTTCCATTTAGATAATTGCAAGTTGGTGTTACACTAACTGCTACCCAGAAGAGGAAGCCAAATGAGGTGAGGTGGGGGTTAGGCGGTTGGGGCCTGGGTAAAAGAAGGATGGAGCTGATAAGCAGGAGACTAAGAGGAGAGAGAGAGAGAGAGAGAGAGAGAGAGAGAGAGAGAGAGAGAACTGTAGCTCATCACAACTAACTTGATGTTGGCCCTTCCTGAGGGCTTGTTTTATAACTTTTCTCCTTTTTTTCTCCGCTTTAATTTTAGTGACTCTATTCCATGAATTCAGGAGACCCTAAGTAGAACTTCTAAACAGAACCTTGATCATTACTTCTGAAGGAAATTTGATGTCTATGCTTCTCACATGGCAGCCTCAACCAATAGGAGAGGGGATTCCAGTCTTGTTTTCCATGAGGGGAGATACTGAGGAGAGAGCTTTTGCTTTTTTCCTCTAACTATATGTAAGGAACAATGGTCTGATCTGGTTGGTTAGACTCATGTTAATTGAGCCACAGTTTTAATACTGGGCAGGGTCTCTATGATAGGCCATAGTTCAAATTTGGTGTTCCGTTTTTGCTCTCTCTTCTAATTTCTTAATCCATGCTCTGGTATGGTAAGAGAGCCAGAGCCCCTTTTCCCTGTGTGGGCAGTAGCCCAACCATGTTCTCTCTGCATTCGCTTTACTCAGATAGTGATCTAACTTAAGCTGCTGGCACACAAACCAACAAGAGTATTGGCAGCCCTGTCCAGGTATCTCAGTGGTTAGAGCATTGTCAAGATACACCAAGGTTGTGGGATCCCTGTCAAGGTACATACAAGAATCAACCAGTGCCCGGCCGGTGTGGCTCAGTGATTAAGCATTGACCTATGAACCAGGAGGTCACAGTTCGATTCCTGGTCAGGGCACATGCCCAGGTTGTGGGCTCAAGCCCCAGTGTGGGGTGTGCGGGAGGCAGCCAATCAATGATTCTCTCTCATCATTGATGTTTCTATTTCTCTTTCCCTCTCCCTCTCCCTTCCTATCTGAAATCAATAAAAAAAAATATAAAATATATATAGACTGCAAAGACAACAAACAAGATGCTGAAATGGAAAATAGTAGGGGAACCTACCTAACTAGGGATGTCAGGGGAGGCCTTTCTGAGAACAGAAAGGCAGAGATGCTTTTATTTCATTATTTTAAATATAATTTAAATTTAAATGGTATTTAAAAATTATTTTGGTCATTTATATGTTGGATCTTCTGTTTTAGTAATGTGAAAAAAATTATCATTAACTTTTATTGCACCTTTTTAGTAGCTTATGTTATTAGTTTAATTTTTATTACAGAAACACAAACATACTAAAAGGTCACATGTGATTCCAAAATCCTGAAATACAGGAATATCTGAACAAAATTCTAGTTCAGTTCAGCCTCCTCCACTGAACAAATATTTACAAAACACCTGCTCTGAGCCTGGTAGAATGCTGGGGACACCAGATGATTCACCTGAATCATGAGCCAGGACATAGCCTTATTTATGCTAGATTTAAGGTTTGCAGTGCTCTGAGAAACACTTCGAAACTGTTGCCAGCTCAATGGGATGGAATACAATTCTAAGCATTATTTAAACATTTGATAGTCTGTGTTTTCTAATGCTTATTTCCTAAAACCCAGAGATGTTGCATAATCCAAAAGAAGCCCCAGGCTCTGCTCCTACAGCCCACCTAAGGGTCTCATCACCGTTCTGCTTGGTTGGATCTCTTGCCAATTACTCTTCTAAAAGGAAATTCCATCTTCTCCTTGCAGTTTACAACTCTTGTCTAAACTAGGTCTATATATCTTTGTGGTCGCTGATGTTCCCAGGACTTAATATTTTATCTTTGAAAGTGTGCCTTCTTTCTGAGATTTATTTTTCACTTGCATTTCCTACCTTTATTGTTGAAAGCATCTATAAAATTTATAGGTTCAATCTTTTTTCCCCCTTAGGTTAGTTTTTTGCCTCCTCAGAAGATACAGGTTATAAAGTCATGGGCAACGGAGGCTAAATCATTTTTGTTTCTAATCCAGTACCTAAAATGGTGCTCCAGCTCGCTACAGACTGTTGGTATTAGTTTTTCTTAGTTTGGTCCACATGGGTTTGGTTTGGTAGAATTTGCAAGACTTGTGAACTTAAAAGCACTTACTACAAGCAACTCATCGTTGAGCAGGATTAGATAAAAGAAATGACTTGTGTGTGGTTACCAGTGTGAGGCTTAATGGACTTGCTCAGGAAGAATCGTGGCATTTATAACTCAACATCTTGAAGAATTCAGTCTATAATTTGGAGCCACTTCTCACCAAATGGAGTTTAAAAACTATGACAGGTGTACTATTCTGAAAAGATACTCTAATATTCGAGCTTTTGTCCCTAGGAAATAAAAAATGAAAAAATATTGCACATAAATATTATATATATATATATATATATCTGTCATTTCCTACTCAAATATGTTTTATTTTTTTATGAAGAGATCTGTATATGAATTTTTATATGTCTTATCCTGGGATAGTTGATATTGATCTATTTCCCTTGGCATTATAAATGAGCTATGTAGGTAGACTCGAGGCAGAACAGAACAAGCAGCAAGCATTTTGACTCGCACCAGTTATAGAATTTTTTCTTAATGAGGCCGATTTCTAGTGGATATATTTGGATTAAGTCAGAGGTTTGCTAAGTGCTCAATAAGTGATTATTAGAATGAATGAATAAACAAATGAACTTGGAAATAGAAAAATAAAGCTAATTCTGTGCTCTTTAAGAATACTTTACAGAAATAAATTTTAAATTACCCTCAGAGGTTGAATCTAGTAAGGACAGGAATAAAGTTTAAGCAAAACCAGAACAATGCATCTAGGGTGTGGGTGAGGAAATGAACATATACAGGGATTTATTGAGGACGGACAATTTACCCACACTATGCTACAGCCTTCCACGGATACTACCTTCTTTAAATTCCACAACAACCCAATAGACAAGGCATTACTAGTCTTATTCTGCAAGAAAATATAGATGGGCTCCAAATGTTAGGTAACTACCCGAGATTACATAGCCTACAAGTGGCAGAACTCAGATTTAAACTTCCAGTGCTATACTAGTGATCTTATGATGATGGTCTTCTCTGGATTTCAATATTCTGCTGAAACACAGTGGAATCCCAAGTTATAAGGTGAGTTTAAATAAAAGGAGAAATGAAAAAATTGCATTAAGATTTCATTCATAGGCTTTAGGAATACAAACTAGCCTAAAACATACAAATTCCAGAGCAATATATATCATTTATTTGTTTATGATGTATGTCTTCATTCAATAAATATTGATCTGGTATATTCATAAGCCCATGGTGCTCACACCTGGCAAGAGTTTTGGGTGTCTCTCTGGTACCATGTTGCATCCTATTTGGCTCTCCAAAGTTTGAAGAGATCCATGTTTGCAGATTCTATCCTCAAGTTCACCCACTGAAGCTCACATGGTGATTTGCCTCTTGATTTGCAGTAGGGGCTTCCCAGCTCTTGAGAGAGGCTGATGTAATGGAGAGTGAAAATCTAAAGGATCCATTTCCCCGGATAAGGCCACCCACACAAATTTTCCTGAGGCTACAATAACCTGGAAGGCTGTCTCTCATTTATTACCCGCAGAATCTAGATGGTCTGGCCATATTGCAAAGATAAGCTAATGAGCATATATTACCCAGTAACAGATGCTGAACTATTTAATCTTTCTTTGATATTGGAAGGCGGCCCAGGAACACCAGGTGTTAGAGACAGGTTTCCTTGTCACTTGTCTAACCAGTTGCCTGTGCACTAAGTGCATGAGATAACAGGTAAAACACCTAAACTAGATTAAAAGTTAACCCGTTAACTGTGAGATAAAGTGAGTTTTGAAAATTCCAAATTGCTGTAACATACCTGTTGCTGTTATGAGTCCTCTATGATGAACTTCAATGGTTAAGTCACAATTAGTAGGTGTTAAATTCTCACTGAGACTTTCTTATGGATGGCTGAGTGGTATAAGGCAATACTTCTCTAACTCTAACATGCATATGGATCCCCTGGGGATCTTGGGTAACGCAGGTTCTGATTCAGCAAGTCTGGGGTGAGGCTTGAGATTCTGCATTTCTAAAAAACTCCCAGAGCCCAGCCAGTGTGTCTCAGTGGTTGAGCATCAACCTATGAACCAGGAGGTAACAGTTCCATTCCCAGTCAGGGCATATGCCCAGGTTGTGGGCTCAATCCCCAGGAAGGGGCATGCAGGAGGCAGCTGATCAATGATTCTCTCTCATCATCGATGTTTCTATCTATCTCTCTCCCTTTCTCTCAGAAATCAATAAAAATAATAAAAAGCTCCCAGATACTATTGATGCTGCCAATTGAAGGACCATACTTTGAGTAGCATGGATATAAAATTAAGGGTATTATCATCCCTCAATTCATAGGAATTTATAAAACATTCTACCAAATGAACAAGCAGAAACCTAATTTAAAATGGAATAGGGAGGCTGGAAGTGAGAACTCTCACACATATGTCCCTCAACACATACTACTGATCTGAACAAGAAGACCTACCTTGCATCTCTGACAGGAAATGATCTTACTCTAACATCTTAGCAGGAGAAGAAAAAGACTCCTTCTTGCCCAGAAACAGCTCAGCCAATGGGAGACTGTTATAACTCAGCCGATGAAGTCATGGGATGGATTTTCACGGTACCTTAAAATTTCAGTTTCCTCAATGGACTTTTCATTTACAACAGCTCTTCCCAAGTACATAAAAGCATTCCTCTTCTTTTTTTCTCCGAATTTGTTCATGGTTCACCATTAGATTACATGTCCTGAATTGCAATCTTTGTTTATCCCAAATAAACCAATTTTCTGGAGCAATATCTGGCTGGCTATTTGTTAAACATCAATAATATATATAATGTACTTGGTTCAGGACTCATGGTATGATAGCAAATCATCTATAGTTTCATCTTTCCTGCCCCTTTAACATTTATTCAGTAATCATTCATACCCTTGGATAAAAATTTCCCAGGCCCCATGATTTTCCTACTTACTAGTAAGTAATAGATCATTAGACTGTTTTTTAAGATCCAGGAACCAGGCTCAATTCAGTAATTAAATTTAGGGACCCAAGATACTAACCAGGTAACAGCTCTTTTCTTCACAAATATTTCTTCTCCTCTCTCAATCCTTTCATATTCTCAAAGTGGGTCAGATGGTTTAGAAATCATGGGAAAGGTTTTCAGAAATTTCCTTTGAAAATTTTTTTTACAAGGAATGACATTTTTATTGTTATAGTTAACATACAATATTGTATTAGAACATAATTCAATATAGAACATAATTATTCAACATTTATATACCCAACAAAGTGATCACCACAAAAATCACCATACATAGTTTTTATGATATGATTGATATTATTGACCATATCCCCTATGCTGTATATTACATCTTGTGACTTATTTATTTTCAGACACAATATATTAAAACTGTCAAAAGTTAATGATAAAGAATTCTCAAGGCAGCCAGGGAAAAAAGAGTAATCTACAAAGTAAACCCCATCAAATTATCATTAGGTTTCTCAATAAAAACCTTACAGAGCAGGAGAGAGTGGAACAATATTTTAAAAATACTGAAAAAGAGAAAACACTAGCCAAGTATAATATATCCAGCAAAGTTATCCTTTAGGTAGAAGGAGAAATAAAGTCTTTCTCACAAACAAAAACTGAGGGACTCTACTACCACAAAAGCTGCATTACAAAAAATGTTGAAAGGACTTGCTCTGACAAACAGTCTTTATGTAAAAGTTTGGCACCTCACTTTCAAATATCACTCTTGTTACTGTCATTGTAACAGAAAACCAGCAACCTAAGCTTAGCAAAACAACATGCCATGAGGTAGGTATGGTAAATTTCCCCATTTTACAAGAGAAGAAACTGAAGCACAGAGAGATTAAGTAAAAAGTGCTGGATGTGAACCTAAAAATGTTTGCTCCTGAGTTTGTAATCTTAACCACTGTGCTAGGTCCCTGGTAGAAAACTTCCAAGTATCTTAAGGCAACATAATGATGTATCCAAACGAGAATATTAAAAAGCAAGTGGTATGTTAGACCTGCAGAGTAAAATCTTTGAAAAACATTTGTTGTTGTTGTTGTTGATTTAGGTTTTATGGTGGTCCTAAAAGATATATCCTTAAATTGCATTTCCTAAAGTGTGTCCCATGAACCATTCCGTCCACGGTTCCTTCAATCATTCAGCACATTTACTGCATGACACCCAGGGAATTCTGTCCCACTTGGAGATCTGCAATCTATTACCATGTTATGGATTCCGGGAAATCCTTTAAAAAAAAAAAGTCTACTTAATCCCAAATTATTTGATATTGGATTTTTTGTTTGTTTGACATTTTTTGTTGTTGTTGTTAACACTAATAAAATCCTGTGAAAGTTCCAAAGAATTGGCTTTTGGGAATTTTGTAATGGATCCACGGATTAACTAACATAGAGATGAGTGAAGATGCATCTACTGATTACACTTTTCTTCCTTTGGCTAAAAAGAATATTTAGTTTGTAATCACCTTTTGCAGTAACTTAGATTCCCCCAAGAATGCTTTAAACTTAACTCAGAACTAAACCCCTTTATAAACAACGCGGAAAATAACAAAGCAGTGATGTGAGGTTTGGTGCATGGCTCCTCAACCTTGTCTGCACATTAGCAGCAACTGGGAAGCTTTAAAATATCATATGCTCAGGCTGCAGCCTAGATCAACTGAAACAGGATCTTTTGGGGGTAGGATCCAAGTATCTAGATCTAGGCTCTGATTTGACCCCTCCAGAGTTCATTTGATAAATACCTAGATACTTGGGTGAATTCAAACTATCTCTGAAAAGGCTATCAAGTGATCTAACAGTAGCAGATTTAATCTAGCTAAAATAAAATGGTTAAAACATGTAAGATTTTTTTTCTTAAAAAATGCATCTATTTAACGTTTCTACTTTATGGCCATTATCTAGGATATTCCTTATTGAGGTTTTATAATTTATGACCTTTTGTGTAAGCCCCCGTTTCTCATTTGGCTCACATTTGTCAATTTTATATTTCCAAACTGCACCCTACTGAAAATAATGAAATTAGATCAATATAGTTATGTTAATGGATGTAATGTGCAGCTCATTTGAAAGAGAATGGCAATACATATTTTCATAAGTTCTACATTACTCAACTCACTGACCAGAAATGTGTTAATGAGATAATGCTGGTATTTTGAACGTCTGAGAGTTCTGTTGATGGCACCTTAGAGATAAAAAGCTACTTAACTTGCATGAAAACTAGAATGAATGACTGCACTGAATATATTTAAATGATCTTTAATGTCGTGTTGTTAGCAGCAAATTTTATTCAAACTCATCAACTATTATTCTTAGGACTTAAATAAATCAACTATGCATTTTTGCTCATCTTAGCTCACATGATTCTTTGTCATTTTGTTTGAATAATGAGCATAATTAATTCTATTCGCCAAATAGAAAAGCAAAATTATGGAGCTATAAAAAAACACAATGGGAAAATTATGTGAGTTAATAACAAGCCAGGAGTAAATTTCTACTTGGAATTTTCTTTCTTCAAATCTCAGTTTTACACACTTCTTTACTTTTCCTTTTGGTCCTTGCTCTTGTATTGTTGCTCCATTCGAGATTTCCATTTGTAGTGGGAAAAAGAATACTGATGGTTTCTATAAAGTGGGGAACTCCAAAGTTATCTTTGCAATATCTTTAGAAAATAGAAATCTATTAGATGTTTTCTCCCTGAGAAGGCAGAAGTTGTGAGAATGGAAAGGAGAAGATAGGAATGTAAAAGAATTGCTTGTTGGAATATTTAAATGAGGGTGAGGATAAATAAGAAGTCTTGTTGGAGAGAAAATGAATTTATGTAAATGAAAGACTACTGTTGTAATGTACCCCGTGAATCACAGAAGGACGCCTCAAGAAGTCGAATTAAAGAGTCACATTTATTGCAATCCAGGACTATGAGGGGCCATTCCCCAAATCTCATAGTGATATGATGGTGGCAAAACCAGACTTATATAGGCAAAGATCACAAAGGTATTGATTACATCTCAAGGTTTGGAATGAGGAACCTGGTTTGCAAAAAAGCAGTTTACAGAAGCAGAATTAAGCATGTTAATTATAGTTTTGGGTCTCGGGGTCACTGAATTGACAGAAACATCTTATCTAGAGCCCTCGGGTCTTGAGACTACTGAATTGCCAGGAACTCATTATCTAGAGCCATCGAGGTAATTTAGAGTAATTGTGCTGTCCTGGTCTTGGGACCACTGAGTCAACTGGAACGCATTATCTGTGGCCACTAAAACAATTTAGGATAATTGTGCTGTCCTGTTTCCCAGGTACAGAAGAATGTGCTTTGATAACCAGTAAGATCACAATCAGTGGGATATTCACATTGAAAGGGCTAGGGCTACGCCCTCCATCTTGCCCCATATCCTCCATTTTGGGGCAGCAGCCATTAGCCATGTGCTCAGCAAGGAGCTTCTTCCCAGCAGCCCAAGCCTCTGCTAGCCACATCTAGGATTTCTTTAAACTAACCAATGACAATCAAGGGAAGTGCGTGCCATAGACACAACCACATCCTATGTAACAAGACCCCGACTTGCACCTGGCCAATCGGCAGGGCCCACAGTCCTCTCTCCTCCCCTTACTCCAACACCCCTATAAAACCCCTCTTCCCACAGAGCTCTCTCTCTGGCCCCTGCCGCTGCATCAGCGAGTGTGGTGGACGGAGAGCTCGAGCTAGCTCGAATAAAGACTCTTTTCGCTTTTGCATCGGACTCGGCTGGCTCCTTGGTGGTCTTTTGGGGATCCTGAAATCTGGGCATAACAACATCACAGTCAATAAGGCATTCAATTGAATGGGATGATTTATACAATTCAGAAAATCAAAATAACCTTTCTATTGTTAAACAAAGCAAATAGGTACCATACTTCACTACTTGCTAATCTATAGAGAGAAGCCTAATGATTAACAACAAAAGATATTAACATTTAATCTTCTTTACACTTACCAAAAAAATAGACAAAGGAATAAAGTAATCCTGGGAAAAACCATACAGTGAAAAGTCATTTGTAAATTTCTGATAGGAACTGCTTTGTAGGGGCTACTGTTTAACTATTAGCTATATTAAAAGAATACATTTAATTAAAGTTTGATTGTCAAGTTCTTCACTACCCCCTTTCCCTTTGTGAAGTTCTGTTTTAACTGGCAATACCCAAGAGAGGCATTTTAAGAAAGGAGAAGATGAGCAAATACTATTGCCTGGATCCAAACCCTGTGATACAACTGTTTTGATATAATTCTTCCTAGTTGTAGTTTACTAACCCAAAGGGCTTCATTGACCTTCCTTCCCTTTCCTCCTCATCCCCTTTCCCTTCTTCTTCCGCTCTCCATTCCCTTCCCTTTCCCCTTCCTCCCTCTCTCCCGCCCTTCCTTCTTCTTTCCTTCCTTCCCTCCTTCCTTTTTAAATAAAAATATATGAAACAGAGAAAGCATTAGAAAGGGAGTTTGAAGACTAGACTGAGTCCTAATTTCTCTGTAAATAGGTAGGAACTAACTGGAGGACCCTGGAGGAGAAATGTGAGACTAAAATTGTATAGGAGCCAAGAGCATATTTGCTTAAACCAATGGTGACATCTGGTGGCTGGATATGCTAATGACGGCGTTAGATTCCTTCAAGCTCTCCCAGGGCTTGGCAAAGCTTGCTTTTTAAAAATGGCCTCCTTTTCCATTTGAAAATGTTACAGGGCCCGTTAGAAGTTTTATTGTTCATATTTTGTCCCTGTAATTTATTGTTTATGAGTTCTTTTTTAATTGTGATTAAGTAGGTGAATGAACAGCATGTTTTTTAGTGAGTAATAATTTGATTATCTTTTCTTTTAAATGCAACACTATAAACAAAGCTCTAACGTCCTCTATCTCCAGAGCTACCTCCAGGCACATTAAATTGAGGCACATTAAAAACTTTTAAGAGTTTATTTGAGAAAAAAAATCAATAGATTGTAGGTTTCAGCCAGAACAACAGTAAATATTCCTGGCAGCATTAAACAACACCTTGGATGCAAAAGGCATCCTTAAAGGAGGTGCAAAAAATACTACCTTCCCTAGATCCAAAGTCACTCCCAAAGATAACCAAAAGAAATAAAGACAAGCCCTAGCTGGTTTGGTTCAGTGGATAGAGCGTTGGCCTGCGGACCAAAAGTTCTTGGGCGTTTGATTCTGATCAAGAGCACGTACCTCGGTTGCAGGCTTCTCCCCAGCCTGGGCCCTGGTCTGGCTTGTGCAGGAGGCAACCAATCAATGTGTTTCTCTCACATGGTTGTCTCTCTCTGTCTTTCCATCTCTCTTTCATTCTCCCTGAAAATCAATGGAAAAATATCCTCCGGTGAGGACTAACAACAACAACAACAAAAACAAACAAACAAATAAAGACAAACAATCCCCCTGAGAGTTGGCAACAGTCAGTAGGGCCCTGGCTACCAATGGGGTGCAAACCACATTTCTGTTGGGCCATATTTTGGGGTGCCCAACTCGATGGTTGCCAAGACACGTTCTCAGGACACAAAAGGAGATAAACAAGAAGGCAATAGCGGTCCCTGGGGGAGAAAGGATCAACAGCCATTGGGGACCCAAAAGCAAATCCAGGTGCACAATTCAAAGATCTAATTCTTACAATTTTTATTTTATTTTATTTTATATATATATTTTTGCCTGCCAATCAGAATTTGGGAAGGAAGGGACAACGTGAAATTTTATTTTCCTCTCTCGACCAGGAACTGAAGAGAACAGCTCTGGGAAAGCTGGTGTTAGTGAGAATTCTCACTCTTGGCCAGCGTCTGCCTGTTTTCCCAGGATTCCGTCGGCAGGCCCTGGGTGAGTGGGGTGTCTCAGGGGGTCACCTTTTCACCAGGGCCAGTAGAGGAGGGAAATAATTTTCCCTCTACCCTAAAGTGAGTGCTTGGCGGAGACCCGCTTTTCTCTAGGGCATCTCTAAACGAACAAACGTATCTAGGTTAATTGTTCTCCACTGTGGCTACTGTAATTCAAGATTATCTTTGGTGAGGTTAACCTGCTTGTTTAGCCTTAAACCAACTTTATTCACCTGAGGCCTCAGTCCAGCTTAAGGTGGACCCTGGCTTGCGAGACTCCACGGCCAGCGTGGCTTTCGCGGGTTCAAAGACTTGGAGGGAGGGCTGACGCTCAAATGATACACACAAGATGGAATATTAATTTTTATAATTACCAGGGGAACCAGAGAATAACTCAACTAAAGAAGTCGAGTTCTCCCTGTTGCTCCTTTCCCAGCTGCTTTTCTTAGCTAGAACACACAATTGCCTTTAGGAATGCAAACAGACATATCAGTGGTAATGTTTAGCAAACAGGTAGGCCATTGAGCCAGCAGCAGGTAATAAAATGTAGATATTCACCCTGTGAATATCAAAAGGAGTCCTGGTCAGCCTTCTGCCAGACTCCTCACATTTATATCCATTACTGTTGATCTTGGTCCTCAGCACTGGCTGACCTCCAACCCGGTCTGGTTTCTCCATCAGAATAAGTCCAGCCTGGACCCTGCTCCGATTCCGGGTGGGAATCAATCCCGTCCCCAGACCCAGGCCAGTTGCCAATTTCCGGTGGGAGTCCGGCCAGGTTTAAGACCAAGTCCAGAAAAAGAAATGCTCCAATAAAATCTGAAAGATCAGGATGAAAAGCCGTGGACCTGGGATGCAAGAGGGAGGCACCCACCGCCTCCTGAGGCAGAGAAAGTGGGAGCTCAGGGCGCTCAGCAGGTACCTGGGTCTGGTCGCTCCTTGCTCCTGGGGGCTGTTGGGGCCGCCTTTGGTGTATTCTTCTGACCCCAGAACTGTTAAAAGAGAAACTGAGGCATATTAAAATTTCTAACAGTTTATTTGTGCAAATATGGATTTGAATTGGGCAGCATCCAAACTAGTAGATAGAAAGAAGCTCTGAGGAGCTGTACAAAAGGAGAGATTTATGAGCACAAGGAGTTTTTTTATACCAGGAAAGAGTGGGCTGGTTGTGGCAAGGCCGCTTTCCCTTAGGGCAGTGGTTCTCAACCTTCCTAATGCCTCGACCCTTTAATACAGTTCCTCATGTTGTGGTGACCCCCAACCATAAAATTATTTTCGTTGCTATTTCATAACTGTAATTTTGCTACTATTATGAATCGTAATGTAAATATCTGATATGCAGGATGTATTTAGGCGACCCCTGTGAAAGGGTCATTTGACTCCCAAAGGGGTCGTGACCCACAGGTTGAGAACCGCTTGCCTTAGGGGGTCGCAGGGGCCTACCAGGCAGATAACCCAATTGGTGCTGACCAGGCATTTCCTGATTGACTGGTGTGAGTCCATTTCTGGGAAACAAGCTATAATAAGTCTTGGTTTGGTGACCTGGGCCTTAGCATAACAAACTCCATTTGGGGCCTGTTGTCTTTTTTTAAAAAAATAAGGCTTAAAATTAAAAATAACCTGTTTATTCGCTCACTTATTTAACTCCTATTCTTGTGTCATGCTTGTTCTGGGCCAGAAACGAAAGCACAGCCCTCAATGAGGGAAGCCTCTGGTTTAGAGCCTGTGGAGCTGACAACACCCCGGCCTGGGTGTGGGCTCCTTGGGCTCCTTTTTGTAAATCTGGACGGTGAAGGGTAGGTTTCAGTTCTCATTTTGTCATTGTTTCCTGGTTTGCCTTTCATGGTTGTGATGTCCTCACCCCTGCCTTCTGAATCCCAGCTCTCCTCCTCTCAGACGACTCCTTGTTTCTATACACAGATGAGCAATCACACTTTTATGGAATGCTTCTTATTTCTCCCATATTTAATATTTACACCTTGTGACATGTAGCATCTTGATAGTCCCCGTGGTACAGCGTGACCAGCACTTCTCGCTCTGTCAATCTCCAAGCTATCTGGCTGACTCGGAATTCCACCTTTCTCAGTCTCTGCCACTGTGCTCTATTTTACCCCCGCCCTTTTTTATAGCATTTGCCATTATTTGCCATGATCATCGTTATTAATTGGTCTATTGTTGTTACTCCCCGCCCCCCCTCCACCTTACAATGTAAGATGAGAAACTTGAGTCCCAGGGCATTTAAAACCATTTTCCTGAGACTAAAGTAAGGGGCAAAGTGAGGACCCTAACTGAGGCCTTCAGATGTCCTAGTATGGAGTCTTTACAATGCAATCAAACTGCCTTAACTCCTGGAAGGATGAGACCCTCCTATTCAATTCCTCCCCTTCAGCTTTTCCTTCTTTAATTTCTGTCTATAGTTTCTGGGATATCTGTGGACAAGAAAATGGGTCCTCTGTATCCTTGTTCACGATGGCTTATGAAACAGGTATAATAAGCAGGTATATAGGCAGTTTCACTTTCCCTGGAACACTGACAGGTGGTTCAAAGAGAAATCTGAATTATTTATACATGACTGTAGGCAAATATCTAGAAACTCTTACTATTTTATGCTGAAATCAGTTATTGTCTCTATTATTTGGAGTTGCAGTTGACCTTATCATTTATTCACTTGTACATTGAGTTAATGAGCCTTAATTCAGCAGCTACTATGGCAATGAACCAGACTGGGTTGTTTTCTTAAGTATTTAGGAGTCAAAGGAAATTTGGTAAATTCGCAGCTGTATGAAAAAAAAAAAGACATTGATTGCTCCTTCATTCATGTTTTCCTATATAGTCTAAGGGGAGGAGAAATTCTGGAGCACACAACAGTGACATAGAGGATAGCCTGTTACCTGTCCCCAATTTCTAAACTGGGCATTTGTCAGCACCTGATGGTGCTTGTCACAGGGTATTGATAGGTTTGGGCCTCCCTGACCCAGCTGCACTTGTTTGAAAGATTTTACCCTGAGCAAGGACAGGCCATTTATATGCAAAAGCTGCTGCTCACAGCTTGGGTGGGGTTGTAAATTGGATGAGGCAGGGTCTTAGGGAATCATCAGGGTGGAGCAAACAGAAATGGCTGCCAGTCAGCCCTGAGACTGGGGAGGTCCTAGCACAGGAACAACGATCCCAGTGAGCACCTCCGTCTGGGAGAAAGCCGCCCTGAGTTCCTGCCCTGATGCCAGACAATCCAGTTCCTCCTCAGATGTGTCCTCACCCTGCTGCTGAAGCTTAGAGGAAGAAGGACCTTGTAAGTTCAGTTTGTGGTGCCGTCCTTTTAAGAGTATCAGCTGGGTCTCCAGCAGCCTCTGTGTCACTGAGTCCCAATCTGCACTGTTTTTTACAGCCCGTGGTTCTTATTGCCCACAAGTACTTCTTTTCCCAGCCCTGGGACCCTGGGTGGCTCTGGTGTGGGGCTGGGACCCCTTGCTTCTCTGGGCAGCCTCCACAGAGACGATCTCCCTCCTGATTAAAAAAGCGGCACCCGTGGGTGCTGGACCAGCCGGTTCCATGCCTTCACACCTCCTACCAGACTCAGTGTGCCTTCTTCTTTACTTCTCTAGTTGTAGTACTTTCATTCAGCAGCTTTCCAGAGGTTCTGGGTGATGGTGGTTTTGTATTTTAGTTGTAATGTTGATGTGGTTGTGGGAGGCGGTGAGGACAGATGTTTACCGAAGCCACCATCTTCCTGTGTCTCTCACATTTTTCAGGATTTTAAAATGTGTTTCCAGAGCCCTGAGTTATTTAAATAGGTCTGCAGTGTAATTTTTTTTCAGTCAATACCATTTTTATTAAAGTATTATGTAAAAATGCTATCTCTAGTTTCCCCTGACAGATGCAATTTAAAGTCTTTGAAATAGTTGAAGAAGATAAAGAATGAAATAAGGCTGGGGTGTTAACTTAAGACTTAGAGCCCAATGCTTTCAGGAATGTATGTTTTAATTCATGGCCTATTTTATCTATCAGTTTGGTGTGAATAGAGTATAGGAATGACCTACTACAGTGTTATACATAAAATTGTAAGGAATATGGAGGAGGGAGGCACTGGACAGGGCTTGGGACAGAATGGTGGGATTATTTAGAATAAATGAGATAACTATAATTTCTCCACGCAAAATCTATAGGGCAATGCTGGGACATTAGCATTATGTGCATAGTCTAAGGCTGACTATAGTGAACCCTATACTGGTGTTTCTGCAGGGAAATTTAGTGCCTGTAAATACTCATAATCTTCTAGAGTTTTGCTTTGGTTCTAAGACCTTGGTTCTATGGATATACTCTGTTGGCCCATATGTCCAGGCATCTGTCCAAAATGGTCCTAACATATTGTGATATGGTATGGAGCAGGTGTGGGAAAGGTATCTGTGCAAAATAAGGTCAAAGACAGATTACTTGGGGAGATAAAAGTTTCTCTCATAGAACTGAGAACTTTGGGAAAGAAGCGATCCTGTTGGGCATTAATCGTGCTGCTTTTGCAGGCAGAAGGAAGAACTTCCCACCATTCCCGAGCACTTCACACTCCCCCTGGGAGTGATGGGGAGAAGGGGAAGGAAGGGAGGTTACTCCGCCCTTTTCTTGAGCAACACTAAGTGCAGAGGAGGAAAGCAACTTTCATTCTGTTTTCCAGGCTGGGAATTGCTAAAAGGGATGGATGGGGCCCAGTTATTTCAGTAGGGGGATGGTTAAAACGCTGAGACTTGTGAGAGGAGGACAAATTTGGAGCGGGGACAGAATACTAAAGGGGAGATAGAAGCAAGAAGTAAAGCAGAAGAGGATGGGTGGTGAAAGAAATGCTGTCCTTGCGAAGCTTGGAGTAAAATCAGGTCTTACTTCTTCCTAATCCACATGGCCACCCCTTTCCCACACCCCACACCCAAAGGAAAGAATGGCCCCTGGTGAATAGT
Organism: Myotis daubentonii; assembly: GCF_963259705.1. Lineage (NCBI taxonomy): Eukaryota > Metazoa > Chordata > Mammalia > Chiroptera > Vespertilionidae > Myotis > Myotis daubentonii. Next base: position 52,123,485 of record NC_081849.1, read on the forward strand.
AAAAGGAGGGAGTAAGGTAATCTAGGTCAGTACCCAAAATGCCTGAGTCCCTGATTCCCTTTCCTTCCTACCTCCCAACACACCTCTCTCCAATAGACAGGCACCCAAGTGATGCTTGGTAATTTTCACCCTTTCAGTAAAGACTTGCTTAAGGATTGCCTGTGGCTGTGACTCATTGTGGCCAGCTGTGCCTTGGAGGCCAGCTGCCCACAAACTAGGCCTGGTTGGAGAAACAGTAAGTGCCCTTCTCCTCAGCCGGGTAGTTAAGTGCCAGCTCTTTAAGTCTTTAATAAAGGAGCTTTTACACCGTTCCAGGTATAATCGAGAGCCGTAATAAAGCCATTAGAAATCCGAGGATTTCCAATGTATCTGAAACTGAGAATAAGGAATATGCTCTGCCCTGATGCCTTCCTTCTCCTTCCTCATCTGATGGTGGTGGTGATGTGTGTGTGATAGAAACCTAATCAAAGGAGACTGGCCTAACAAGAAGAAAGCATTGCAGAAATGCAAAGGAGTCCAGTGTGGCTTCTCACATGCAAAATAGAACCAAGTGCCCTTATTAAACAACTAAAAAAAATTAAATAAAAGCAAATGATTATTCAGTGTGTGGATCACTCAAGATAGAGGTCAACATCTAGAGAATGACAGACATTCCATTTAGAATCATTGATGTCTGGTTCTAAGATGCAAATGTGGCAAACTTGAATCTTAATGGCGGCACTGAACCTCGGCCCCTCCCTCAGTTTATTCTTGGCTCCACCTCATCACAATCTCAGGCCCTTGAATCTCCGAGATGGGATGAGGCTCACCACTGGGTAGGAAAGGAAAGGTGGACACCTGATGGTTTGTTTTCAGGTAGTGTTACAATGTTCCTGCTTCCAGGTGTGGCCTCAGGTTGGTCTCATCATACTATCTTGGCATCAGAATGGCTGCATCAGAGCAGCTCCATCAAGAGATTATACTCTTGAAATAGAAAACAGGCACATTACCTCAGCACAAGAGTAGTTGTTACACCATCTGCCCTTGCGAATATGTCTCACCGACATCCACAGTAATTAAATCAAGTCGATTAGAACTCAGCAATGACCTAATTCCATGTGTAGCACACAACGGCTGTTTGTTTATACCACTTATCAGAACAGGGCTACCAAGCTGTAGCAGTAATTTCGGTGACACTTTATAAACAAAGTAGATCAATTTAAAGGAGATTTACTGTGGTTAGTGACTCATGGTGGAATAAATGAGATCAAACTTATAAAAAATGTCTACAAAAAGAAGAGGATGTGACCAGAGTAAAATATCTTAACTGAGTTACTGAAATTCTTCATCTGAATGAATTCGGTTAGCAACTATTTACTGAGTGCCTACTATGTACCAGGCATTGGGGGCACAGCAGTGAACAAAATGGACAAAAAAGCTCCTTACCTTCATGGAGCTCTCATTTGTAAGGGAGGGACATTAAAAACATTGAAAATTAAATATCCAGTAGGTCAGTAAATGATAAGTGCTACGAAGAAAAATAATGCAAAAGGGAACATTTCACTTATAATCTGTCAACAAATTCTTATAGTTTTAGTTTTCAAATATATTCAGAACCTAGACACTTTTGCCACTTCCACTACTTGGACCAAGTCATCAATATGTGTAAGGCAGAGAGTAATGCAGTAGACTCCAGACTGGATACCCTGTTTTAACTTGAACCCTTCCAGTTTATTCTTTTTGTTGTTGGTGGTGGTTTTTTGTTAATCCTCACCCAAGGATATTTTTCCATTGATTTTTAGAGAAAGTGTGAAGGAGAGGGAGAGACATAGAGAAAGAAACATCTATGTGAGAGAGACACATCCATTGGTTGCCTCTGCATTCACTCCCTGACCAGGGCTAGGGACTGAGCCTGCAACCGAGGTACGTACCCTTGACTGGAATTGAACCTGGGACCCTTCAGTCTGCAGGATGACTCTCTATCCACTGAACAAAACCAGCTAGGTCGGCAAACTCATTGGTCAACAGAGCCAAATGTCAACAGTACTTCTTCAAAATAGACTCGCCCAGGCCGAAAACCGACTTCTGCACATGGGCCACGAAGTTTCAATCGCACTGTACGCGTGCCCACACGTGGTATTTTGTGGAAGAGCCACACTCAAGGGGCCAAAGAGCTGCATGTGGCTCGTGAGCTGCAGTTTGCCGACCACGGAGCTAGGGCTTCAGTGTATTCTTTTTTTTGAAATATATTTTTATTTATTTCAGAGAAGAAGGTAAAGGGAGAAAGAGAGAAAAACATCAATGATGAGAGAGAATCATTGATTGGCTGCCTCCTGCATGCCCCCTACTAGGGATCGAGCCCAAAACCTGGGCATGTGCCCTTGACTGGAATCAAACCTGGGACCCTTTCAGTCTGCAGGCCAACACTCTATCCATTGAGCCAGACCAGCTAGGGCTCAGTTTAATCTTAATACATTATTCTTAGACCATTTCAGTTATCTCCTCTAAACCCTCCAGTGGTCACCAGAATAAAAGCTCAAGTCTTTATAGGAGCCGTCAAAACCCTGAGTTATCTGGCCTTTGTTTTCTCTCTGTGTTCATTTCTTCTCACTGCTCTGACCCCACTGGCCTGCCTGCTATTCTTTGAACACCTGGCATCTCCTGTCTCAGGGCCATTGTACATTGTCCCTCTGCCCGGGGATCATCTAGTTTATTCTTTTTGCTGTGGATGTCACCAGCTCTCAAGTCACTGCTGTTGTGTGCATGAGGCTGTACTGCCAACTCTTTACAAAGCAGAACAAGCAGGGATTTGATCCCAATTACCAACTTTGACTGGTTTTGCCTGCCACACTCTCAAGAACCATGTCCCACATTAAAAGGGTGACACTTTCTCCTGTTCTTCCATTCAGTTATCTGATTACTCATTTCGCCTTCACCTTAGTCATTGGACCTAGGCTCTTATCTTCCTGAATTATGCTCTTGGCTTCTTTGCACTAGGACCCTGCCTGTCCATCTTGGTGATGTACCCTGGGACTGCCTTGCCAATGTACCTTCCTTCTGATTCAGATCCAGGGAACCTTTCTACCATCCCCTACCTCAGCCACGCCTCATACATGGGAGGCAGGATTTGAACATCACTAGCTTGATAAGACAACTTCCATTTTAATATTAGTAATAAATAGGAAAATGGGGTCCAACACATACAATTTACCTTGGAGTTGGCAATGGCTCTTAAGGTAGAGTAAAAGTCCTTTGCTCTTTATTCTAGAAAAAGCTTCTTTTTTTTCATCTCCTCCTCACTTTGGAAGAGGACGAAATGTAATTTTGATGGGACATTTAGATCATTAATCAAGCCACTAAATAAGAGGTTTGTTACTAGGTTTGCTTTCTGCAGAGACCTGCACTTTTCTTGTCTACCTCTTGCCCCACCTCGCAGCAGTGAGTGACAGATTGTTATCTCTTGGTCCTTTCATGTTGCTGGGTTGGGGTAATTTGATTATTTCTAGTTTCCCATAATTCATACCAGTATCTTAATTCATCTTTTTATTTCTAACAGTCAATGTTTCGATTGTATATTGCTGTAAAATAAGTCACCTAAAACCTTAGTGGCATACAACTAAAACCACTTCTTTACATGCATAAATTCTGCAGTTAGGAGTTTGCATGGTGCACAACAGGGATGGCTTATCTCTGCCCCCTGATGTCTGAGAGCCCAGCTGGGAAGAAATGAATGGTTGGGCTGACTGAGTGACTGGGGAATGGAATCACCTGGAGGCTTCTCCCCTCACATTGTTTGGTGCGTGGATTGGGATGACTTGAACGCTGGACTCAGCTGGGACACTGTGAACTGAAGTTCCTACCTGTGTCTTCTCCATGTGACTTGGGCTCCCAACAATATGGTTTCATTGCACATGAAAATGTGTTCCAGTATATCTAAAACAGAGCTGCCAAGTGACCAAAATAGCTTTCACAAATTCTCTGTTCCAAAATCTCATAGGCCCTTGTTCAAGAAATTGTGAGTCTTACTTTCCCAAAAAGGGTGCATCTCGTGTTACTTGGCATATAGCAGATTATAAGCAGCCAATTAAATATTCAAGGCTGACTGCGACAGGCAGGTGAACCGTTGGGCAGAAACTGTCAGGTTTGTATCAGGGCTGCAGATTTATTTTTAATCATTTAGAGGAAGAATATATAAATCATCATTGCAACTCAGAAAGAACAGCAGTGTGAACTATTGAGTGTAAGAATCACTAGATCAACACCACTCATTAGCCCTTTAAGACAATGCACCGCAGGCAGTAGGGGACTGATTTTATGTACTAGTTAACGATACAGGTTTTGTAGGGAGGCAATTGGGTTCACATTCCTAGTACTCTCACTTCACAGCTGTACTTCCTTGGCACCATAACATTGACTTATTGGACTTATTGGACTCATCTCTAGGCTTTTTTTTTTTTTTTTTGATGGGAGGGGAGACTACATGAGGTAATGTCTGCACAGCGATGGTAAAAGCTGATGAACAATCGGACCATCTCTGAGAGGCCTGCTGATGACCCTGATTACAAAGAGAAAGGCACATGATAACATTTGATCTTGCTTACTTGAAACTAGGAAATGTGCCAGAAATGTTATAAAGACTAAAATGATAAAGGTTGTAAAGTAAAAACATCTATCAGACAAGGTCCTGACAGGGAAAAGTCCATTCACATGGGGTAATTTGAAGAGAGCTTTGCAGATGTGTGGCAGGGTGTAGGGAAACCATGGGTAGGAGGTATCTCACCCCTGGATCTGAGGGTGAGGGCACAGAGTTACCAGGACTCAGACACAGGGAGGCTATGTGAAGAGGGCTGCTGAGACCTTTGGTGGAAGGATGCAGTCAGCCTGTGGGGACCCCTCAAGGAGGGAGATGGAGGACTAAGTACCCTGACCTTTCCCTCTAATCTGCTGGTACTCCCCACTAGAACCTTCTGGAAGCCGTGGGCAAGGTGGCCAGCTGAGGAGGCCCATGGAAGTTAGCTTTCTGGGGCTAACATAGAGGAAAACAATATTATATTCAACTCCCAGACAAGGAAAGATGAAAAGACCAACAGTATGCAGTTTGTGAACTTAAAGCCGAACTGCAAAGAAGACTTAAGGGGCTTCTTGGTGTGAGTTTGTGTTTGCTACCCTGGCTTCCTCCACCTGCTTTGGTTTTCTGTGGGAGTCACATGTTGATTTAAGATGTGTTTAGCATTCAGGACTGTTTGCAAACAAGACGTTCTTCTTGTGCCTACACTGTCATCCTCACTCAACAGGCCTATTAGGTGCTGAGAACTATGCTAGAAGCTGTGGGAAAGACAGGCTAAGGGGGAAACTTGATCCTCATCTTGCAAGAATTTATACTGTAGTTAGGGAGGTAGGACAAACTCATGAGAGGGAGCAATTCAAGTTGTTGTACATGTGGCAGGAGTTCCGAAGAAGGTCCTCATTGAAAACCTGGTGCAGAGGGAAGGTTCTTGGAGGGGACAGTGCAGGGGAGTGAGGAAGAAAGGAGAACATTTTAGGTTACAAACCACATAAGCAAAAGGGTGATATTTGGGCTCCTGTGGCCACTGGCCAGAACAAATATTTCCCAGTAAGCAAGGTGGAACCAGACTGAGAGAGGATCTCAAATCTGGCTTAGGAAAAAGTATAAACCGCCAGGGAATGAGACAGGCTTACTCTTTCATTTGTTGCCAAGATAAATATGGAAGAGATAAGTACAATTACTAATGTTGACTGTCTTGATTAGCATAGTCTCTTTAAATGTAACTGGGTAAATCCAGTAATTTTTGTCAGTTTTTGTAACTACTGAATTGCAAGAAGAAGCGACTTAGGATCTTGAAATAACGAGATTGTTGGATTTATATAAATTAATAAGGTTCAGGAATTTAACTGATTCAAACATCTTCCCGAGACTGAATAGTTTATTAACTGACAACTAAAATGAAATTAGAAATTTGCATTACCACCATACTTGGGGATATTAAAAGAATTGTGATGTATTTTAAGGGTGTGACTTTCAAATGAGTCTATACAAACAATTGTATGTATCAGTATCTTATATTATTTCTGTAAAATACAATTCCTACTTTTTTGTGTTTTTAGGGTTTCTGTAGTGAATTTTTAGTGCCCTTACTTAGCACTTCCTTAATTGCATCTTGGCTGAATTCAAGATGCTTCTTCGTTCATCTGTATCATTTATCAAGTCTAGCAACCTGTGCTGTGAGGAAGTATTGAAGGTTACAAACTGGGGCTTGACCACAGCACAATCTTCAATAAATGCAGAAGGTGGAAAGAAAATCACATTTGTTTAGAACCTTCTATCCACCAAGTCCTTTTATATGTATGATCATACTAGTATCCATAGCAACCTAGATGGAGGGTTAATATCATCCCCATTTTATAATCTTAGGAAACTGAGGCTCAGAGAGAGTAATTTAGCTAAAGAAAGACAGCTTATAAAGAGATAGAGCTAGGGTTTGAACCAGGTATCATACGGCTCTTTATCCCAAACCTCACTATCTTTATTTTAACACTAGTGTCCTGGTGCATGGATTCGTGCACATTGAAAGGAAATTAATTAGAAGAAATATTTTAATATCGCTATTCCCCCTTTCTCTATAATAGAAATGTCAACCAAATTCATGATTGACAATGACAGATCGCAACACACGCGTGCAATTGGCACTAGCAAGAGCTTTATATATGTATGGCGCATACACGTGTCAACTTAGCCATATATATATATAAAATAAACTTGCTTAATTAGACCTGTTTTCTGATTTAGCTAAACTTTTTCCAGCCCAGTGAAGCACCCCAATTTCTCTTTCAAGTAATTGTCAGCAACACAGCAATAAATATCAACATGAAGCAGATTATTATTGTAGCTCACCGAGGGAGAACAAAAGGGTAAAATATTTAACTGCAGCAGTGTTTGACTATATTCTGCACAGTGAGAAAACCTGAAATCATTTTCAAGTTCTACCATTTCTTATTTCTTTTTAGTCTGGTCAAGTTTCCAAACTTTCTAAATCTCCAGTTTTTAGCTAATGAAAAGATCCTACTGAGTCTCCTATCTACCTACTCCAGGAGTTCTGTGAGGATCAAATGAGATGAGGCACATGAAAACACTTCACAAACATTTGCTATAAAGCAAGTCATGTTCCTGGACTGAAGAAACTCCAAGGAGGCTAGTCTCTAGCGAGAGGAAGCCGGGTGTTGCTATGTGAAGTTTTTACCCAGTGCCCACAGTGACCATTTCCTACCTGGGCTGGGCTGTGGGCCACATTTTGCGCCATGGGGTCTTGGCAGTGTTGGCTGTGATTTGGTGTTGCTCTGGGGTGTTGGCAGGGCCTGTGTCCTACTTGGGGGAAGCTGAGTGTTGGTTTGTCGGCACCAGGTCTGTGCTGCTGTTTATTTTTAAATAGCCAGTGCGTGTCATGGCAGTTTCTGCATTGAGCGTCTGCCCCCTGGTGGTCAGTGTGCGTCATAGCTACCAGTTGGATGGACACTTAGCCTTATATATACATAGATAATCTAACCTTTCAATTAATTCTTAGAAGCTCACAACACTTTTTATTAGAATGTCACAAATATTTCATGAACAATGATGTCTCTTACCTTGAGGAATGCCAAAGCTACACAAAAATATAGCACTGTACTTATTGTCTACTCTTTCAGAACCTTAAAGGACTTAGGGCTGATGCCTATGATTTCTTTTCTTTTTTTTTTTAAACCAAAGTATCTGGCTGTTTTTTTTTAAATATTTTTATTGATTTCAGAGAGGAAGGGAGAGGGAGAGAGAGAAAGAAGCATCAATGATGAGAGAGAATCATTGACTGGCTGCCTCCAGCACGTTCCCGAGCCCGCAACCCAGGCATATACCCTTGACCGGAATCAAACCCTTCAGTCTACAGGCTGACGTTCTATCCACTGAGCCAAACCAGCCAGGGCCTATGATTTCTTGAATGATCTAGAAAGTGAAAGGAAATGATGAATACAATAAAGGGAAATCCTTCTTCCACTTTCTCTTATTTCTTTTTCCTTTGATAGCCTGAGTTTGTTTTTTTGGTTGCAATTAATAAATTTACTATTTTTTGTGGTGTGTGTGATACATTTTTTAGATGAGAGGGGGAAGGCAGGCAAAGGAGAGTTTCAATTTTAACTGGGGAGAGATTCATTCTGGTTGGCCTGTAAAACAAGTCTCTCCAAGTGTTTTTGTATTTGAGTTCTGAGTGCCTACTTTGTATTGACTACAGTGCAGACATGCTGGAAGATACCAAGGAGGATACCAGACACGCTGGAAGATACCAAGTCTGCCCTCAAGTTGTTTTATTCCAGGTAGGGCTTAAGGCAAGTATATGAACATTCTCACTTTTTTTTTGGTAGACATTGTATTACAAAAAACAAATAGCAAGAGACTATTATGGGTGACAATTGTTTCAAAAACTTCATTTTTCAGTTGTTTGATGCTGGCATAGAGAACTACAGCTGACTTTGGTCTCATATCCAGTGACCTTGCTAAATTTGCTTATTAATTCTAATAACTTATTTATAGACTCTTTAGATTTCTACATTCTGAATTATATTGTTTGTGAATAATGGCAGCTAATTTTTTGGGATTCCACTTATTCCATCGGTGGAAACTTTTGAGGTCCCAGCCTAAAGCAAAGGGTGGTTTAACAAGCTCCCCAACCTTGATGGGCCTTGGACTTCCGATTGCTGTCTCCCTTGCCTCTCTAATTGAGGGGTTGGCTGCTAATTGTGCAGCTCAGTATCTCAGCTACCCCTTGCAGTTAGTCAAAGGTTCATAGGCAAAAGCAGCCCACCACTTCTGGGTTATCTCCCCTTTAGTCTGGTTCACTCTCTTGTTAGCTCCTTGATGCTTTTAAGAAGTTGTTTTTAAAACTCTTTTGTCCAACATTTCCTAGTTTGTTTTCAGTAGAAAGACTGGTATTAACTGCCCAGTTTGCTATTATTGAAAGCAGAGGTTCATTTGATGTTTTTCCTTAGAAGAAAACAGGTGCAGAGCCTGGGGACCAAATTCTGGTGTCAGAAGCAGAGAGATGAGTCATGGTTGAAGGGGTTGGACAGTGCTGGGTCAGAATGATCTGTGAGGTTTGGCTGTGCTCTGGGATTGCAATGATCATAGACAAAACCAAAGCTGCAGAACTCTGTGTACTTAGGACAGGTGTAAGGCATATTCCTGGGTGCAAATCTTTCCTATCTATGCTAAACACAGTGATTGGAGTCGACCCAAAGCTGCTTCTCCCTCAAGCATCCATTTTTATTTGAAATTCCTGGGACTATAATAGCACATGGGGATCAGTTCAAGGAAGTAAAATTGAGTTCTAAATTACATAGTTCAGACAGGTATGGATGGTCATGATAGAGAAGATCTTTTATATGTTTAGAGAATATTTGCTAAGTCAGATCTACAAATAGTTGGCCTATAGAAATAGCTCTGTTCCATAGAGAGACCTTACTTGAAATGGTATTTATTTTAGTGGATTTTAACTATAGTAATTATGGGCTGGATTTTCCCTATATAATATGCATTTTTAATGAGACTCCAGCTGAAAACTTATATAAAACCTTGAGCTCAGTAGCCTGCCCTAGAAGAGGGCTGAACCTGGACGTGCACCATTTTGGATCCTTCTTGAAATGTTGTTCCTCCCCTTGCCTTCCACTTTTAACCTCTTTGAAAAATGCTCTATTTCTTTAGGACGCATTATGTCTTTACAAAATTTTTTTAAAAAAAGATAAAATCCATCCTTCGCTGCTCATAGAGCTGAAGGATCAGCAATCAATTTAAATGTTCACATGAAAATGGCTGAAGGCCTCTGGGAGTCTCTGATTCCAGCATCCATTCGGCTTTAGTTGAGTCAGGGACACCTGAGTGCTGGGGAGGCAGCTTTTCTCTTCCTTTGCTCTCTAGGAGTCCAGGACTTCGCATTCCTAATTTGCTGTTATGGAAACCTAGTTTTCAACTACATAAGCATTTCCCATGAGTGGTGTTTTTGCAGTGTTATTTGAGGCAGCATTTTATGGAAATTGAATATTTTCAATAAAACTTACCTGTTGTAAAGTGAGAACCTGTCTGGCTTAGGTTATTACTAATCCACATGACAGAAATATCTAGATGAGCTGGCATAGCTAATATTTTCCAAGTCAGACCCAAGCTAGAGACTGTCTATCCTGTTAGGACTCTTTTTGACTAGAACCTACACTTTGTACCAATGGAAATGAACCTTTAATCAGTAATTATCAATGTAATATAAAGTGGTACATCTTAAATGCAGAAAAATGCTTTCAGGTCAGAGGGACAATTTTAATAAAATCCAAGTATCAGGTATACAAAGGAATAAATAACACCAGTAACAGCAGCAACCACAAAAGCCTCAGATAAACCTCACCCATGTACATACTTGTGAAATGACCTCTTTTCCTTACCCCACAACATTAATTTAATTAAATGGACAAAACCTTGAATGAAATTGATCTCACATATTATTGCCTAAGAGAACCCCCTCTGTTTTACATGGTGGTGAATACACATAAATAATAGAGTAGGCCAGAGCAGAACAGAATGCATTTATATTTCTAGTTGGTTTAAAAGGGTTTATACATTTTGTGGGCTTGAAAAACAGCAAATATTCTCATCACGTTTTATGCTGCTGGCCTGATATTTCATTATCACTTGAAAAATTCTAGATGTACTTTTTGTTTGCTCTTTATTCCCAAATAAAGGTTTTCAGCAGGGAAGACAGAACTAATGTCATCAGAAGGAAGAGAGACATGACTCTCAGATTAAATAGCCTTAAATGGAAATGAAAATAATAAAAAGCATTGCTGTAGCACCTTGAGACTCAAACATCAGAGAAATATGGATAAGGCACAATGCAGTGGTAAAAAAACACACCCCAAATTATAATTTCTTTGCAACAATACTATGTGCAATGTCAAAATATGACAGGTATTACTGTTTTGCTATATTGAGATACCTTGAGGAAATATGTTGGGATGGCATTCTTTTTAATTGAAGCCAGATTTTTGAGATTTACAGACCCTGTAATGTATAGAGACATTTTCTTCTTCTCCTCCTCCTCTTCCTCCTCCTCTTCCCCCTCCTCCTCCTCCTCCTCCTCCTCCTCCTCCTCCTCCTCCTCCTCCTCCTCCTCCTCCTCCTCCTTCTTCTTCTTCTTCTTCTTCTTCTTCTTCTTCTTCTTCTTCTTCTTCTTCTTCTTCTTCTTCTTCTTCTTCTTCTTCTTCTTGGCAGGGAAAGGGGGGACCTCTGTAATAGTGTCAATAATAAAAAAAGGAGACATACTTCTTTAACAGATGATTGAATCAGCTCCATTTGGAGGGAGAAGAAGGGGAAGAAGACAAGAATTGGACACTGAAAACATGGAGGCATGGAACAGACTGACATACCTTGATGTGGGTTTGGGGGGAAAGAAGAGATAAACCAAAGAATTTATATGCTTATATGCATAGCCCATGGACACGGACAATAGGGTAGTGAAGACCTGGGGGCTGGGTAGGGGCTGGTAGGAGAATGGGAAATATCTGTAATACTATCTCTACTAATAAAAGGGTAATATGCTAATTAGACCAGACATCTTCCGAACGTCTTTCTGGACAAAGCCACTGTGGCAGGGGCTGGGGCAGAGTTGGTTAGGGGCGATCAGGCTGGCAGGGGAGGGCAGTTAGGGGTGGTCAGACTGGCAGGGGAGCAGTTAGGGGGTGATCAGGCTGGCAGGGGAGAGCAGTGAGGGGCATCAGGTCGGCAGGCAGAAGCAGTTAGGGGCAATCAGGCAGGCAGGCAGGTGAGTGGTTAGGAGACAGCAGTCCCCGATTGTGAGAGGGTTGTCTGACTGCCAGTTTAGGCCCGATCCCTGCAGGATAGAGCCTAAACCGGAAGTCGGACATCCCCCAAGGGATCAGGCCTAAACCGGCTGTTGGACATGTCCCAAGGGGTCCCAGATTGGAGAGGGTGCCTGCCAGGCTGAGGGACACCCCTCCTCCCCATGCATGAATTTCATGCACTGGGCCTCTAGTCAACAATGAAAATATATTAAAAAAACAAAAATCAACCAAAACATCTTAAAACAAAGAATTGGACACTTAGGCAATGAGTAAGTAAAACAGTAAAACAAACAACAACTTTAAGACCCATATAAATACCAATGCTTTTTATTTTTCATTATTATTATTTTTTTTTTTACCAATGCTTTTTAGAATTATAAACCATTACTTCAGACATCAGACAACTAACTAGTATTTTCATTACTTCACACTGTCTTTCAACTGTTTCTTGGCTAGTGCAGACAAAGTAAAATTTGGACACACACTAACAGGCTTTCTCCCATCATGACAAAATGCCCACAATCTTGCTTGAGCATTAATATGTATTAATATATATAACTAGAAGAGGGGAAAAGAGGCTGGAGGGACTACTTTATAACAGTCACTGAGGATACAGAGATGACCAAGGCATGGTTCTTATCTTTAAAGGTTCCATGACTACTTGGGAAGCCAAATATGTGGACAAATAATTGTAAACACATTATACTGGACACAAAAGAGATTTTTACAAAATAGAGACATGGGATAGGGAGGGAGTAGGGTAGGTGGGAATAAGGAAGGCTTAGGGAGAACCCCGAAAGAGGTGCCTAAGGAGAGGAGGCGTTCTGAAAGGCAAGCTTGTGTGTAGACCTGGAGCTGTTTAACAGATCAGAGCTACACACAGAGCACAAAGTAATATACTGAGAATGACTGGTGGGAGGGCAGGAGAAAATGCTGACTGAGGGTGACAGGTTCAGGATTCGGATGTCCTAAAGGTCAGGGGGACACATGTAAGGGTTCTGAATAGGAGCATAAAGTAATTTCATTTGCTCTTCAGAAAGACCATTCTCTCTGTCCTGTTGAAAGCTGATTGGAGGAAGGAAGACTAGAGGAAAGGAGGTTGATTGGGAGGTCATTGCCAGAAACAAGGATTTGAACCAGGACTGAGTTGTGGTACAGAAGGATAACTACCATATTTCAGACCGGAGTTTTTTTGGTTTAGTTCACTAGAATAAGAAATATAGGTTTAGGAAGGCAGGTAATTGGCTGAGTTTTGGGCTTGCTGGGTTTGTGATTTTGGGTGTTACCTCAGTTGATAAATGATAGTGTAGCCCTGGCCAGCTGGCTCAATTGGTTGGAGCATCGTTGCATGCACCAAAAGGTTTTGGGTTAGATTCCCGTTCAGGGCACATACCTGGGTTTTGGGAAGTGGCTGATTTATGTTCCTCTCTCACATCAATGTTTCTCTCTTTTCCTCTCCTCTTTTTCTTTCTTTTTTTTTAAAAAATATATTTTATTGTTTTTTTACAGAGAGGAAGGGAGAGAGATAGAGAGTTAGAAACATCGATGAGAGAGAAACATCGATCAGCCGCCTCCTGCACATCTCCCACTGGGGATATGCCCTCAACCAAGGTACATGCCCTTGACCGGAATCGAACCTGGGACCCTTCAGTCCGCAGGCCGACGCTCTATACACTGAGCAAAACCGGTTTCGGCTCCTATTTTTTCTAAAAATCAATTTAAAAACATCATACTTTCAGGTGAGTATAAAAAAAAGATAATGTAGTGGACAAGTAGAAGGAGGGAGTCATGGCTTGGCATTGATCTTAAAGGCAGAGGATATTCATCCAGGTCAGCTGGCTAAGTACCTTTGTGGAAGGTTTTCATCTCCTGTGTCTAAAGTTTAGGAGAATGAGCATCTTTCCCCATTTCCATTCTGTGGCCAGTGCCAACTGCCTCCACTAGTATTCAATGGATGTGGATTTTAAAAGAAAATGACACCTTCCAAGTTTAATGGGCTTTCAGTCACTCTCAATCTAATGTTGAATAGAGCAATTAATAACTAGCTGATCTGATCTTAGACTTGAAGAGAATTGGAGAAACTAGTTTGGGGATAAGGGGAAAACTGCACTTACTGGATGGTGGCAGCTGGGGTGTATGACACTCCCCAAATTAGGAGCTGAGAGTGAAAAAATGCCCACTTCCAGGAGAAACAAGTCCAGATAGGAAGGTGGGAGAGCCCAATGATAACAGGTTGGAATGTTTTCCCTAGAGGGTCCTGTTTTCTCTACTGCTAACAGTCTCCAACTATTGGAATACATGGGAAGGAGCCTAACATTTTTGTCCGAAGTGCTTTTAATTTAAAGTAAGTACGATCGTATTTGGAAGAAGTCCATTTTACAGATGAAAACTTCGAGGCTTGTAGAGCTGAATAACTTGTTAAGTGGTTGAGCCAGATCTCTCTGCCTACAAACTCCATAATATTCTTTCTACTCTATCATATTGGATCCTGAGAGGAGAGGAAAGAAAATTAATAGGATGAGCATGAATGTTAAAGGGAAAGAATGTGTAACATCCTTTAAATGTGTTTAATGAATATAGTTTCTCCGAAAAGATGTTCCTATGTCTTCTTGTTGCAGTGCCTGTATTCAAGCCTCTTCTCAAATCTTCCAATCTCTAATCACTGCCCTGAGGATTGCATTTAAAACAAGCCAACTTCAGAAATAATTATTTTACTTTCTTAAGATATCAATTAACCACTGGTTGTAAGCCTTCCATCCAGTGGCTTTGCTTCCCAAATTACCTAACATGGTGGGAATGTATTGACAGCACTATGTTTTGAGAATATGGAGACTAGAGGGTTAGATGTGCTTACATTTCATAATCTGATTTAATCCTCACATCAGTCCTACAGAGTGACAGTGTTTTTCCAGTTTCAGAGTTGAGGAAATGGAAGATCAGAGAGGTGGAGTGAATTACTCAGACCTGCACAGCTAGTAAGAGCAGGTGTCAGTACTAGAAAATGCAAATCTTTTGACTTGAGCGATATCCTTTCTACAATACCACACAGACATAGATGTGGATATGTGTGTAGATTTAGAGAGAGAGAGAGAGAGGAGAGGGAGGGAAAGGACATATAGAAAAGAGGAGTGTAAAGCAAAATTCTATAAAAATTCAGGGAACAAGGAGTTAGACAACTTTTTTTTTTATACTTTCAAATATACCATTTGTCTTTTGGGCATTCATTCTTTTGTTTTGTCCATCTTTTTTCACAGATCCTTAGGCTTTCAAAATTTTAGTGCAGTGCCACTAGATGTATCCACACAGGTTGTCACTAAAGGGTCTTGGAGGCTGGGGAGGAAATGGGGCCCACAATTCTGCACAATGGTCAAGCACAGCAGAAGAGTTACAATTTCCTTGTTGGTAATGAGCTGAATTTGCTTAATGGTCTAAAACTGACCCATGATACAATATTGCTTGATGCAAATGACAGCAACCAGGAATGGCATAAATGTGGGGCTGACTCTAGGCTAGGGATCCGCTGTGGCACAAGCATCCTTGATTAAAGAATTTGACTTTTCCCCATGAGAGCCACAGTTGAGAGGTTACAGGAATTGGGCAGAACTCTTGGCAACTCTTGGATTACAGTTCCTTCCACCATCAGGTTGAGTGGGTGCCAGATGAAGTGCTTGAATTTTCAAAATGCAAGGCTGTCAGACACTTTCAGTCAGGGCTCTCCTACAGCGCTTCTGCAATTTTCAGAAAATATTTATTCCTGCTGATTGACCATTGTTGACCAAGGATTAAGTGGTTGTTGTCCTGTCTTTGGAGAGCAGCAGACGGCAGCCAGGCATACCTGCTAAGCTCAATGACACCTTTCCCCTGGAGTCTTGCCTACCATGACTGCCAAAGGTAGGCTGGCTAGTTAGTTCCTTCCAGAAATCTCCATCTGAATCTGTACTAGCCAAATCAAAATATCTTCATAGTACAGCTTTCAAGGTGCAGAGAGAACACTGATCCTAATGTTTCTTTGCCCTTGGATGTCATGATTTATTTTTTAAAAAAATCTGTTTCAGTCAAGTATAGAAAATAAATTTTTGAAAAAGTCTGTCAAAGTATTAAATACATAAATAATAGCAAAAGAGTTAAAACTCTGCACTTGCAGCAGACTCAGGGTCATTACTTTTGATGAATGTTTTCCTTTTAAAGAGGCATAGCTAATATAAATAGGCCAAAGAGGATATTTAAAATATATCCCTATATTGCCTTTTGTTAAGATCTTTAACCCTGGAAAATCATGTCCATAATCGTAGCTCATTATCTTAATTAGATCTGTCCTACATTATCTCACAATTTATTCTCATTACTTCATAGGTGATCAGCCTTTCGAAAAGAATGTGAGCAGAATTTTCTGATTTGTATTGTGATAGTGTCTGTCTTCTCTTTCAAACCCTGTTTAGATCTTTGGGGTGTTATAATGGTGGTGCTATATTTAATTAAAAATTACATTAGAAAGATATTAATATTCATTCTGATGAATGAGCACAGGATTAACTCAAGAATTAAAAATCTCTATAATGGCTAATGAGGTGAACTATGCTGGGATGCCCATAAAAACATAGATGAATCATAAAAATGACTAAGAATCTGCGGCTTTTCTTCCTATTTTCATGCTCTGTGTACAGGCATCAGGCCTTGTTAGTAACAAGTCACTTCACCATAGGCTTTCCCCCAAGAGTGTGGTGGTGCCTGATGACCTTGACCCACCAACCTACCCTCAAGCCCCAACCCCTTAAAAGCGATCAAGATTATGTTGCCAGAAAGCTATATACAGTGTCAAACACCTCCAGCCTTCACTTTCAACATTCCTCCCCAAAATTAGTGGGCTAAGAAGCACAAGGTCACCTCCCAAATGACCATAGGAAATAATTTTACCAATCGCTTTCCCACTGCCTACAATGGGTTGCCATTTTCTGGGCCTCCAAATTGCCTTCCTCATGGCCTCTGTCTAGTAATTGCTAAGCCATTGCTATACATTTTGATTTCTTTGTTATTGCCTCTTATCAGCGGTACAATTTTTGAATCTGTTAGGATAGGTTAGGATATGATGTGGAAACAAGTATTCCCATCCAAACCTAGTTGTTGAGCACAATGAAATATTATTTCTTTTTCATGCAAAATCTCCAGGGTCCTTTCTTATTCCATAATAGGCCACGGTTATAAGCTACCATCAGATCAGAGGGATATCAACTGTGAGGAAAGTGGAAAAGGAAGTTCAGGGTGACATTTTGCTTAACAAACTGGGATTACATGTCACTATTATTGTTTGGCCGTATTTATTTATATGTTGATTCAATGCGATTAAGAAAGTTTAGTGCTTGCCGTCATTGGTTTCCCTCCATTGAGAAGAGCAATTGGTAAGAATAGGGAGAGGAAGGTGTTTTATGAGATTTGCCAGAATGAAAATTAGCAGAAAGTTTGTGCTAGTGGACATATAAAATAAAATCTCCCCTAAGTTAAATTTAATTTTTTTGCATGGGAAACTAAATGACTGTTACACTTTCTTTTGGTGGTTTATTGCTGGAAAGCAAACACAGATGTTTTTATTTGTTTTATGGTTTATAGCAGTGCTTTCAACAACCTTGAGAGGTAGGCATAGCTAGTATCATTATTCTCCTCATTTAATGATATGGAAACAGAGGCACCTGCCACAGTTCCTGGCACATAGGGGATTTTAAATAAATGTCATTGAATGAAAGCATGAGTGAATAAAATAGTGAATGAGTAGACCTGGCCAGGTGACTCAGTTGGTTGGAGCATCCTTCCACACACCAAAAGGTTACAGGTTCGATTCCTGGTCAGGGCACCTACCTAGGTTGCAGGTTCAATCCCTGGTTGGGGCCTGTATGGTAGACAACTGATCAATGTTTCTCTCTCTCTCTCTCTCTCTCTCTCTCTCTCTCTCTCTCTCTCTCTCTCTCTCTCTCTCTCCTTCCCTTCCTCCTCTCTAAAGTCAATAAACTTAAGAAGATTTAAAAAAGCTTGAATGATTAAAGGAGGCAGATTAAATGATTAGTTCTACATTGGTTAGTAAGTGACAAAATTGAACCAAGTTTTCTAACATTCCGTTAACCCTGCCTCAAAGCAACTACAGAATGCAGGCTTATACTTCTGCTATAAATATTTTCTTTAGAGTTTTTCAGATGAATTGAAGTTTCATAACAAAAAGCAAGCAGATGGCTTCTGGGAGGGGCGTACTCTTGCTCTTTGAACTGTGTTTCTGTCTGGCTTGTTTATGCAGAGTGTGCATGAAGGTTGCCAGAGCCTTAATTTCAAATCGCATCATTTAATAAAATACAATAAGGAGAATTGAGGGAAAGGCTGCAGGGGAACATCCTGCTTATTATTTCTGTAATGAGAGGACTATTTTTTCTCTCATCAGTGCCAATGATGGGGTTTTTTGTTTCCTTTCGTCTGGGCACAATTGTGATATTCAATGAGAGGAGTGTGAAGTGCCACTTGAAAGCCAAACATTCAGTTCTTCCTAATTCACAAGGGAGAGAAGGATCAAGTTGTGCAGCTGGGAGGTGATGCTTCTTCCTAGCAGCTGTCATTGAAGAGACACGTGCAAACCATAGAAGTCATTTGTCACAAGAACCCATCCAGAATTTGCTATGTGCGCCTCTCTTGCTAACGTGACATGAAATAGTGAAGCTTTCAAAATCAAGTACAGAGACTTTGTTGCATTGACATGGGCAAAATGAAATGGAGAGCTGAGGCAATTAGGTGGATAAGTCAGGCTGAAAATATCCAACCACTGAGAGAAAAAATTTCTTTATCTCGAATTATTCAGAGTGACTGTCCATGTTCGTCAATTTATCAGGATAATGAATTTTATCCTATACTTTACTTTGTCACTACAGATATATCTTTCATCTATGAATTTGAATGACTTTTTGATATTTTATTTCATAGGAAATTATAATAGGAGTTGAATGGGCAAGCACTATGTTAAAAGATTGCTACTGCAGCAATGAAAATAGTTCAAGAGAATTTAAACTTCATTACTCAATAGTTAGCAGATACGGCTATTAGAATGGGGGTAGAGAGGGAGGTGTGAAATCTATTGAGAATCAAATGCTTGTAACTAATCTGTCTCTCCCATTTAGCATCCTATCATCCTAAAATACCTTCGTCTGTAGCTACAGGCTGCTTTCCTGGCCATTTGGCAACTGGTTAAATGAGACTGAAAATTTCATCAGGATCAGGTTTCATATAAATAATAATATATTATTATATTATACACACAAGTGTATTCATTTGTGTATTTTTAATATCTCTTATGTATATACAAAGAGATAAATATTTCAAATACATTAAGAACAAGCAAGGTCAGTTCTTATGTCTGCCCATGCATTGGCATTGAGCTTCCTACTTGGGACCCTCAGCATGCTCCACTTTGGCTATCCTCCTTGTTTCTTTATGCTTCCAGAGCCACCAAAATCCTGGTCAGGATGCCCAGAGTCTCCTAGGGGACAGAGGGAGAACTTACAAGCACCTGGCTACTACCTTGAGTGGTCTTGTCCTGCTGGAGTCTCCTATATAACAAGGCCAACTTGCCACTCAGAAGTTACAAATCATGAACATGTTCACTGAAGCAATAGGACACTATATAAGAAATAAGTGCTTAATATTGACAAATATTTTATCTTTATCATAAAATGATAACACAAGGAAGGGCCCAGAAGAATGATTCTACTGCTTCCCACCACAATAATAATGTAAAATTTTGTGTGTGCTTTCTGACTGAAAAAGAAGTACATTGTTTAAAATTACCAGGAAAATACAAAGGAGAAAATAAAAATCAATTGGAATTCAATTATCCAAAGATAACCTCTTTTGATGGACTAAATGTTCAGATCCACCCCACCCCCCACAAAAAAAATTTATAGGGTAAAGCCCTAACCCCAATGTGATGTTGAAGATGGGGCCTTTGGGAATCTATAATAATAAAAGCATAATATGCTAATTAGACCGGATAGCCAAACCACCTTCCGGACATCCTTCCGGATGAAGCCGGGGCTGCAAGGGCCGAGGCAAGCCGCTGTAGCTGTGATGCACGAATTTTGTGCATCGGGCCTCTAGTAAAGGTAATAAAGCCCTAATCAAATGGGGCTTGTGCCCTTATAAACAAAGGAAGAGACTCTGTCTTCTGTCTTTCTGCCATGTGAGGACACAGCAAGGAGGCCATTCACCAGCCGGGAAGAAAGCTCACTAGAAACTATGTTGGCATCTTCATCTTGGACGTCTAGCCTCCAGGAATGTGAGGAGATAAATTTCTATTATTTAAACCATATATTCTATGGTATTGCTATGGCAGCTCAAACATACTGATATAGACTAATACTTTTGTACTAGACTAAAAAATACATGCACATACATACATATATATGGCACTAAAGCCAATGGTTTAGTTGAATGCTGTCCAACAGAAATATATTGCAAATCATATACATAATTTAAAAGTTTTTATTAGCCATGTTGAAAATTTTTTAAAAGGTGAAAATTAATAATATTTGTAGTTAATTCAATATATATAGAGAATATTGTCATTTTGCCATGTAGTCAATTTAAAAATTACTCTTGAGATACCTAACATACTCTTTACATTCTAAGTCTAAAATCTGGGAAATATCGTACACATCTGGCTCAGTTAACTTTCTACTGGCAGCATTGCAAGTGCTGTGGCCCATATTGGACAGAGCAGGTTTTGAGTTGGGACTGGGTTTGAATTGGGGCTCTGTGCCTTATTTGCCAAATGGCTTTAGACAATTTAATTAACCTTTCAAGTCCTGGGTTCCTTGTGTTTAAAATGGAACTTATCAAAGTATCTATATTAAAAGGTTTTCATGATGCCTAATTGATACAGTATATAGAACATATACACTGCATGATAAATAATACTCAGCAAATTTGACACAAATTATTTTTGTAGCCATAGAATATGAATTTTTATTTTATAAATAAGTGCTAATTTGTGTCTTTGAAACCATTTTTTCAACTAGTAATACCTTTCTACAAAGTTAATTGTACAGACATGTGCCAGAAAGTGAAATGTGTTACTGTCAAAGATCATGTCATCTCATTGCAGTGTGTGTGTGTGTGTGTGTGTGTGTGTGTTTCTGCCCACAGTTTGGGAAAAGTACAAAGGTGAGAACACACTATCACAAAAACCCCACCGGGGTGAGATGTACCTCTACTGAACCGAATTCCAAGGTATAATGGGTTGTCTTATTTTGAGAGCTCAGGCAATATTTGTAATGGTGGTGAATGATGAAGCACCTTTTAATTTCTTAGTTGACTGGCATCATATTACCCCAACCATTGCCGAATTAAATGGCCATTTTTACTTATTGACAATCTCAGCAAAAAGGCTAGGAAGATCAATTCTGAACACGAGTTATGGCATTTCTTTGAATATCAACCATTTCTGTGTTTCTAAAATCTGCACCATGGTATCCTTTCTCTCTGAGTGGTAGTTATTAATGAATTCTGGTTGCACCTTTTTCTGTGCTTGTTATAATTTTTGTCAGAAAGATAATAGCAGTTCCTGGCAGAATAACCTTTCCAACACTCTGTAAGTTGATTTGCTGACAATTCCTATCCTCAGTTCTTGTAACTAGAGAAGAAGAGGTGAAGTGGAAGGGTCAATCAAGGGACAGAGATTATCAAGAAAGTTTAAATAACTAAATCATTAAAATGCTGATATCTTTCCACATGACAAAGATATTAACAAGAAGAGGAAATTGTATAATATGAAAGCATTTTTCATGAAATGAATATAATGGGATTGGAGAGAGGAAATTATACCAACCTACTTGCATTCATTATAGCCTGAATATTGGCCTTTCTTGCTCATCTTCATGTGTCTAGTTCCTGCTCTCATTCTCTGTCAAGAGTAACAAGTCAATATGGCCTTTTTGTGAGAGCCTGAACTGGCCTCAAAACTATGTTCTTTTAAAAATAAAACTGTTACACTCATCATTTTTGAATGTATCTAGTGGAAGCTGATACCAAAGTGATTTGATGCCCATGACCATCCGTTTAAAATTACTAGAACAGACTCCTCTTTAAAAATAAAAATAAAGTTAAAAGAGGAAGCATAAAAAAAAGAGTCAGTCATTTTACATTGCTCTATTTTCTTACTTCCCCCACAGAATTTTATCCCAATGAAATAGATATATTTTTCATATTTTTAATGGATCATCCTATCATATTTTCTGCTACCACAATATGTTTATAAATTGGAATTATTTTTTCTAATTTTATAAGGCTCTGTGAATTAAAATATTTTCCTACATGGAGTTATAACATTTTTATTAATTACTAATTTATAAAGCCAAAGCAAACATTAAATTTTAGGTATATTATTGCAAACCATTAAAAATTATTAAAAGCTCACTTCTTAATAGAAGAATTGTTTCTCTCTGTGTGTCTGATGGGAAGGGGAACTTAGGTGTCTCAATGAGAGAATGCTTCTTGGAGAGCAATTATCTCAAATTATTTCCTGATACAATACACCATAAGGAGGTAAGGTCTGGGGGAAGGTGTACTTTTCTTTTGTAAAATGTAAAAAGAATAACTGAAAGGGGAGTGGGGTGGGGAAAGGAAAACCCAATAGATATAACTGCAGGTGTATTCTGCAGATCAATTTTAGGAAAGAATATATTGTATGTGAAAGCCGAGAATTAGATGAGGAAATGGAGTTTCTTAAAATTTTTTTCTTTGGAATAATCTTGAATCCACAAGGGTCACCAATCCCTTTTGGAAGTCCTGGATTATGACTTCCCTACAATTCTTAGTAGAACATTGGTGAATGGAAAGGGTTCGAAAAAAACAAAACACTACTCTCAAGCTCTCCATCATATTGTAAATGCAGTGGCAGTGTTTGCCAAAGAGCCAGCTCAGTCAGAGTGGTGTAGTACAAAAGACCCTGGGGGCTGACTGACATTGTGGTTTTGTTGCTCATTAACAATCAAACTGCCAGTTTTGTTATTAGTGAAGTGGGATCATCTATAAATAGATGTTTTAGAGTTGCTGTAAAGATTCAATGAGCCCTAGCTGGTTTGGCTCAGTGGATAGAGTGTTGGCCTGCAGACTGAAGGGTCTTGGGTTTGATTCCAGTCAAGGGCACATACCTCAGTTGCAGGCTCCTCCCTGCCCGGAACTCTGGTCAGGGTACGGGCAGGAGACAACCAAGCAATGTGTTTCTGAAACACATCGATACTTCTCTCTGTCTTTTCCTCTCTCTCCCACTCTCTCTGAAAATCAATGGAAAAATATCCTTGGGTGAAGATTAAAAAAAAAAGATTCTATGAATAACATAGTTAAAGCACCTAGATCATAAAACATTGCTCAATAAACAATAGTTTTACCCAGGTATTTACACGTAGACTCAAGAATATAGTCTCACTTATCCTTTTTTTCCAGAAAAGAGGAAGAAACAACCACCCACCACTCTCCTAAACTGTGCTTGGGAAATTGTTGGGATTTTCTCAGCCATCGGCAAGCACAAGATGACATATGCAAAAGCCTCTAAGAGAGAAGGCCTCTTATTCTAGACACTTATCAGCTGAATACAATGCCCAACACACAGCTAGGAGGTTTCATTTCACCAGAGAAGAGCTCTTGCTTTGAAATGTTTTCAAAGTTTCCATGACAAAATATTCTTTCACAGCCTCTGCATCGGTGAGCTGCTTTGTGTTTTCTAGTGCAGCTAAGCAATTAAAAGAAGATGAATAGATGCATTCCGGCATGTGTGATAACAAATGGCATACTTAAGGTGACAAGGTTTTTTGTGTTAACTGGCTTTGCAGTCACTTGCAAGTTTTTGAAAAATATTCCCTTTTATTGGAAGTTTTCCCTGCTCAATCTCAACTTAAAGGCTATTTTTTCTCAAAACACATTGGAGTCGAACTTTTCAGGTCATCTTTGATGGGACAAAATATATGTATATATTCTCTCTGTGCAAAGGAGGTGCTGCTTTTTTTTCATGACAGCTCAAAATTGACTAAAGTTTTATGCATCAAGCTGTTCAACATTACAAAAGATGCTCATCTCGGCTAAGAATGATGAAACTTCTGCAGGAAATGGAGGTGGTCCATTTAAATTGGCTTCTCCATGGCTCATGCTTTTTGGTAAGGTCACTGCAAACTAGGGAAGGCTCTTCACGGATCTTGGACTCAAGATATTTTTAGAGCTAGACCATTCCCAGGAGCAAGGAATAATAGGAATTTAAATGTCATTTTGGTTGCAAATTGATGGAGAGGGAAGCAGATGGCATTGAAGCCCTTTTAATTTAATCTTCAGTCTCAACTCTGTTTTATTTTCTATTGTTCTTTTGAGAAATTTTCTTACCCTAGACTTCAGTTAGGATGTCTAGTTATTTGAGTTTATCTTTATTGAATGGGATAATTAGAATCACAGGGAATACTAACTTCCTGCTGAGTTATGTGCTCTTTCGAAGCTTCAGAAAATAGGCAGTGCGGTGTAAGGTAGCGTGCACCGACTTGGAGGAAAAAGAACCTGGGTTCGGGTCCTGACTGTGATACCTTTGGTTCTGTGACATGAGAAAGTTACTTGACCTTGTTTAGGTGTCAGTTGCAAATGTAAAATGAGGCCCTGGGATTGATCATATTTCCTAAGGATGGTAATGTTGCCTCGTGGTTAAGAACCGTCTTTGCGATCAGATAGACCAGTATTCGACAGACCTCGTCTACCTCATCAATGTGAAAACTTGAGAATTTTATTGAATCATCATAGACTTTCTCATTTCCTTATTAAAATAATTTAAATGTTGAAATAATAATTACCTTGTGTTGTTGTGAGGATTAAAAGTGCTAATATGTGTGCTTGATAAAGAGTAGTTCATATTAGTTGAGAACTCTAATTCTGAAAAATTTCTGTATCCTCCACCCCCCCCCCCCACACACAAAATAATTCTGCATCATTGCAAGGTCGTTAATAAAGCTGAAATCACAGAACATTGGAATGGGACCCAGTTGAGGTCATGTAAATTCATGATTTTATAGATGGAAAAGGAAACAAAAACCCAAGTGGTGGTGAAGTGACATGCTCCAAATCCCACACCAATATCCCAAACCTGACTCCATTTCTTTACCACTAAGCGCATGCGGCACATTCATCAAACATATATGCTGTTCACTTCAAGAAATTCTAAATGTTTTACCCCCAATCAGTGAGCTCACCAAGAGAGATCCTATGATCCCTGTATTCTCTTTTCTACCTAAACCAGCACATTTTCAAGGAAATGGACAGATAAGATAGAGGGTTCAACCTTCAGCAGAAGAGTTAAGACATTTATCAAGACAGAGTCCTTTGTCCAGTGAGAATCTATCTGTGCCTTTCAGTAAGTGACAAAATACCTGCAGACCACTCCTAAAAATTATCATGAAATTTTACAGTGAATGTTTAACCCCTGTATTCCAGTTCTTATCCTTTCCATAGAAGATGTTTCCAACCCTTTCAATCCATAATTCCTTCAAGGATTATTTTTATTGCACTTTCACAGAAACATTTGTCCTTTAGTTCCATTTTAGACACTTCATTCAGCTGAAACTAACTAGGGTTCCCAGTGGAGGAATGAGGGGGAAATGTGAAAATGTAATGATAAAACAAATATGTGTTTTATGACCTGCATTTTGTGAAGTTACCTTGCTGGCTGTGTGTTCTGGCTAAATGGTGCCTTTAGATGTAATGAATCTTGCTGTCTGATAGGCTGCTTGAAGGGGCTAGAGCACTTCCCAGCTATTTAAAACTCTAAAGTAGGAACATTAAATGACAGAATGCCTTCCGGTGTTGCTACCGCTTGCATAGTAAACACATCTTGCCATTTCACAGTTCCATGCACGGTGTCTTTTAAAGATACCCCTTTCGCTGCCAGCCTCACTCCCCACTCGTTTCTCCTGCACTGGAAAAGAGCCTTGTGCCAAGGCATAGAGAACAAATACTGTGCAGGATTGATCTACAAACCTTGTTGAGGCTGGAGCTGTAATGTTTACCCGTATTCTCCATTCTCCATCTGAATAAATAAAGTGGTATCATGGGATAGGCTGCTCTCCAGATAACGAGTTTTAAACTCATTCATCCCGAGAAATTTCAACTGATATAGTTTGCCTACCAAATGGATTTAAAATTGTATTGTCAGTGCCCTGCTTTCCATGGTGATTGCTTCTGCTCCGTGGCTCCATGCCTCAATAGACAGTTTGATTGTATATATCTGTTGCTTTGTTCATATGATTGTGTTTGTAATAGTCTGTAATGTACAACCCTGCTATCTAGCAATAAAGCTGGACATAACCCCGTCCATGATTTTAACTAAGGGGTTGATTTGTTTCTAGTGCTCTTTTCTGATGACTCTTTTTCCTTCTTTCTTTTTCTCCTGCTCTTTCCCCCACCCCCGCCTCCTTTCTCTTTCTCTCCTTTTTCCTTCCCCCACTCCCTCCTACCTCTTTTCCTTCATTTCTTCCTTTGATGTATTTTTCTTTCACAGCTTAGGTTTGATGATTATTTCTGCTGAACTTTTGTGAAGAGAAGATAAGTTACCAATGCATTTCTCCTAGGTAATGGCTTCAGAAGCCTATCATTTATTATCTGGGCACCCTGTGCCTTGCATAGGCAGTGGAGTAAAAAAGGCCGGCTTTCCCTTGGTGATCTGCCCCCAACTGTCCTGGAGTAGTTTTGGATCTTTGAAATCAAGGACTGTCATTTGCCTCATACTTTGCTGGTTCTAGGAAGGAAGCCAGGATATTTTCCCCTGGAAAGAGAATCAGCTATATTTCCTTCAAATGCCTAGATTTCCCTCCCAGGCTCAATTATCTATGAAAAGAGCTTTTATAGCAAAGAGACTTTACCACATGATAAGTCAAATGGAATATAAAGAAAACCATATTCTAAACTCTCTCTGATAAGTGACTTGATATTAACTGAAATCTACAGTTGCAGAATATACAAAAAAAAGAAATAAAAAATAACAGCTGCTTTCTCAAGGGAAGGGCTACAAAGTTGTTTTGCTGAAGTTGGCTGTGTCCTTTCCACAAAATCACCCTTTTAACCACTCTCTCTCACTGAAAGCCTTAAAACATCAATATAGGTATTATAGTTTTATTAAATTTGCTGCTGACTCAAAATGACTAGATGTAGGACATGACTGAATTTCAAACTGACCTTAACATGTGAAAGAAAATGGGCAGCTATACTATAAACAGGCTGAACTGGTCTAGTCTAAAGACAAGGTGAGGAGGAAAGACTATGTGTTTAGAAACCCGAGGGGCAGAACCACAGGTGCACAGAGCAGGAGGCAGGTCAGGAGACATATGAGCCATGTCATTTCAGATTCCTAAATATTATCTCGTCAGAGAAGACTTCTTTGACCAACCAATTAAATATAGAACCCAATTAAGTGTAGATCTTTATCCATCTTTTACTTTATTTTCCATTATATGTGTTATTATATTTTAAATGTATATTATAAATGAATATATTTAAAATGTGATTTTATATGACTTTTGACTCATATAAGCTCAATGGAGGCAATAACTTTGGTTTACTGCTTTAGACTCAGAACCTAGAATAGTACCTGGCACTATATAAATATTTGTTAAAATAAAAAATGGAAAATATAAATTGGCTACATCACATTGTAGCTGGAAGGTTTAATTAGGAGCATTGATTGCTAGTAATTCAGTCATTCAACATGTTTTAGGCTTTAAACACAATGGTATAATATTAGAAACTTGTCACAGATCTTGAAAAGATGGATGAAAAATATGTATAATTCAGCCTTGGCAAGAATTTCTGATAGGATCTGTTACATTTGGAGAAGCCAAAGTGGATTATCTCAGGGAGGAAAATATTATTGAGCCTATATAGAGATATCTAATATTTAGTGAACAATAGTAGCTAACATTTCTAGAGTGCCAGACAATGTTTTAAGCACTTTATATTTATGAGCTCTTTTAATCTTTAAAAACAACCCTTTGAGGTAGGTTTTGTCATTAGGCCCAGTTGTATAATGAAGACCTTGCTGGCCTTTCTTCCTGGTACTTGGGAAGGAGCCTCTAAATCCTTGGACTGTCCTCAGCTATAGGAATGTCTTTGTCCCTTATGGTGGGACTTGATTGTTCATGTTAATGAGGCAGGGCCCTAGATAGTTTTAGAATAGGGGCTGACTATGCCAGAAACTGATTAGAGGGTTGGGTGTTTGAGCTGATATGCAATAGCAGCTCAACTTCCTGGGAGGGGAGTAGGGCTGGAGATTGAGTTCAATCAGAAGGCCAATGAAACCCTACTGAAAACTCTGGACACTGAAGCTTGGGTGAGTTGGTGATGTGTCCTGACTCCACAGGTTGAAGACATGAAGGTTTGCATTTGGGACCCTCCTGGACAATGCCCTGTATGTCTCTTTTCACTGGTTCTGAATTGGGTTTTTTTTCTTGCTATAATACACTGTAACAAAATAGCACTTCCTTGAGCTCTGTTACCTGTGTTAGAAATTTGTGAAACTTGGTAATGGGAGCCCCAAATATGTAGCCAGTTGGTTAGAAGTGCAGTGGCCTGGGAATCCCTGAGCTTCTTGTAGCTTGTGGAGGCCTGAGCCCTAAACCTGTGACATTTCACTAACTCTAAGTCGTTAATGTCAGAATTATATTGTAGGCCCACTTTACAGATAGAGAAATGGAGGCACGCAGTGGTCAAATAATTTGTCCCAGATCCGACAGCTAATAACTGGCAGCATCAGGACTTAAATCCAGGTTATTTACCTGCAAAAAATAATGTCTGCTCTTAATCATGATGCTATTGTCTCTCTTAATCGAAGAGCTCTTTTCAGTTTTCAATAGATACGGGATTGGAATGGATCGATTAGAATTTATTACCCCCTCCACACTTTTGATTTTGAACTTCTGTCATCTGGAATGGTGAGAGAATAAATTTCATAAGCCATCCAATTTGTGATAATTTGTTACAACAGGAGTGGGAAACGAATATAGTACCTCAAACTTAATATGACCAATATAGTTTTTCTCCATCTGAAACCTGCATCCCCTTAGTTTTTCTTTCTTAGTTTTGCTTTGATTTTAGCAACTTCCATTCAGTTGTTCAAATCAAATTTGAGAAGTCATACTTGGTACTTCTTTTCCTTGCTTCGCACCTCTAACCCTTTAGCCAACCTACCTGTTGCTTTTATCTTCAAACATATGAACCTTTTCCACCTCCATTGTTACTACCCTGGACAGAACCACCATCGTCTCTCACCTGGACTACTGTAATACCTTCTTCACTGGTTTCTCTCCTTATGTTCTTGCCTTATCACATGTAGAATAAAAACTGTGCTTCTTACCCTGACTCACAAAACCATGCCTACCCATGTGAATTCATCTTACCTTACTTTCACTCACTGTGTTTCCACCATATAGAAATTCTTTATGTTTTCTTCAAATAGACCAACTCATTCCTCTTGCAGGCCTTTGCACTAGCTGTTTCCTCTGCCTGGAATGTACTTCCCCTTGCTCTTTGCTCTTGATGCAACAAGTTTCCGCTTATAAATTAAATCTCTACTTCAGTATCACCTCCTCTAAGAGGTCTTTTTTTCTGATCACCTGGTTTAACTAGCTTCTGGTATTTACTATCTGTCACATTGGCCTATGAAAATTATTTGCATTGTGCTCATCGTTATTTAACTTTTTTTTTCTTTGTCTATCTTCCCTCACTAGACTATAAGTTCTATGAGAATAGGGAACTTGCTTGACTGGTTGACCATTTCTTTGCTAATGCCAGAGCAGTCTGGCATATTAAAGAAATTCAGTAAATATTTGATAAGTGAATAACTCCCATTTTTCCTGCCCCTTGCAATTAATATTGACAGAGGTTTTTCAAACTGAGAGCCTTAAAAGCTTGAGCAAAGTAGTAAGAGAGTAAATGATCATCCAACATACTCTTTTTTTTTTTGTTATGAGTTCTTTATGCACTTTTGTTTCCTTTCTGACTTTGTAGAGTTCTTATTGCTGTTAAAATATACTGAACACCTAATTGGGATGATTACATGTCAGGGGAAAATACATGTTTAATTATCCAAAAAAAAAAGTATGGAAACTCTAAGTTAGTATTGGGGAGGGGGGGGATCATTGTATAAAATGAATGAATGAATGAGAAAATATGATGTTACATGGTATCTGTAAACCATTAAAACTATAATTTAATCACTTATAATCACGTACACACAGTGAAATTAATTTTACAATTTACTTGCACTCTTAGAAGTTTTTATTGTCATTAAAAACAGTGAAAAACAAATCAGCAAATTTCTGAATAAGGATTGACTTTTAAAGAATCACTTATAATTGTCTTCATTCTTTCATTTTAAAATATTAATTTCAATTCAATATCTATTTTAAGTCATGCTTTCAGAAGTTAAAATTTAGATTGATGTAAAAATGCTTGACAAACTCATTTAATATCTTGTACAAGTAATATCCTAACGAGTAACATCCTGACACAAAACTGCATGTTTTTATATGATCTTAGCTCACAGAGACATTTTTAAGTGCTTGAAACAAAAACAAGAAAGAATATTTTGAGACACATGAAATTCAAGTTTTAGTGTCCATAAAACACAGCCATGCTCATTCATTTTTGTACTATGTATGGCTGCTTTATCATTACAATGACAGTGTTATGGCCTGCACAGCCTAGCTTTTTATTATCTGACCTTTCACAGAAAAAGTTTGCTGAACTCTATCCTATAAAAATATTTTAAATATTTGAACAATATTTCTATCACTTGGTTAATCTTAACCATCTAATGAGATAACAATGCAGTATGCTCTAAAATCAAATTAGAATTTTCTTGTATTTAGAAACTATTGCCATTCAGTATAAGACATGAGCTGCAATAGCATATATTTCTAGAACCTAATAGTAAAGATGTTTTTCCCTAGACTATATGGGAGCAGGGGACTGTCTTTGTTAAAGCATCTGTTTATATTCAGGTATACCATTCAGTCAGACATGTGGTTAAAGTCCTTGGTGCTGTGACACTAAGATGAATGAGGAAGTCCCTCCTTTATTTGTAAAACTGTTCCAAAACTAGGAGTTCCCAATCAAGCAGGGCGCTCCCATTTTCACTCCCTACTCGACTCAATGAGATATTATTTCTATTAGAGCTGAGGCAACAGAAATGCAGACAGTAGGCAATTTGTCTAAGACACCCTAAAACATTGGAAATTGCTGTGTTTTCTCTGGAGTCAGGCTCACATAGTAGTGAAAGATATAGATAACACTTTTACAAACAGCGTAGTGCTGAACGAGCGCATAGGACAAAGGCAGAACATAAAGATGGTCAGATGCAGCAAGGGAACTCCGTCAGGGAAGTCCATGCCAGAGTGAATGCCCTGCCCATGTTGTTTCTTTCAACATCTAAGAAATTCCTGTATATGTTCCAGGTTTAACATGATTAAGGGCCAAGCACTGGGGGCATTGGGAGTGGGAAGGCATTAGGTCGGAGTGTCTCCTTTGGCAAATATATTTCAGTGGACCACAGACACCGTACCAGCTTCCCAATTTGAGAAACAAATCTCAAAATAGACTTGGTGGAGCCCTGTAAAGTGTAGTAATATAAGGAAGAGCAGCTTGGGTGCTGAGAGAAGCTCTGAAGTCTGACCTTTCTCAGGTACGATGTGATGACTCACTTCTATTTCAGGTAGAGAATAAATTCAGATAAAGATACACGCTGCTGGTGTAAGAAGCCCATCTGTGGCCTTGCAGATGAGCGTGCGGCCAGAGAGGAGCCAGGTTTATATATGTACTGATAGTCACTTCTCTGGCTCCAACGGGAAAGGCAACTCAATAGAAGGAAGATCTCAAACAGTGGTTCCCAACATGGGGCACACGCCCTACAGAGGGGCAATTTGATTTTTAAGGGGGGCAATTTGAGAATGAGTTATTAACAGTCAATTTTTTTGAATTTTTTATGATTCTAGGGACCTCATATACACTATATAAATATATATTGTGACATTTATGCATTTCAGTTCTGTATTAGATGTTTTGAAACTTTATTTGCTATTTTTTCATGTCACTTCAAATTATTATTATTATTATTTTTAACAATTTCGTAGTGATTTCTCCCTCAGTACTTCAACTGTCCTTTCATTCTTTTATTTTTCTCTTTCACGGATGTTATGTTCTTTGGAAGCTTGTTTACTGATAGACCAAGTTAATGGCCTTTTAGGCTTCCTCCACATGATTAGGAGTTCACTTTTTGAATAATAAGAATTATATGGCATGGGAGGTGCATCAGGACTTTAGAGATGCTTAGGTGGGGCATGGCCAAAAAAAAAAAAATGGTTGGGAACCACTGGTCTAGACTGTAGACTTAGCCAGTGTTAGAAGGAAATGCCTCCTTCCTCTGGTCTCAGCTATATATATGAAATGACATATATGTTTTTACAAACAACTTTTTTTTCTTTCCCTGAACAATATGACAGTTGCAGGCTTGCAAGATTCATGACATTTGCCTGTGTCTTCTAGAAATTGACATTGTTTGACATAATCAAACATTATTATCATACTCAAGACATCTAACATTAATATAACATTACTAGAGGCCTGGTGCTCATAATTCATGCATGGGTGAGGTCCTGAGGGAGATAGGGGAGGCCGGGACATGATTGGCCCTCTGGGCAGGTGGTGGGATGCCCTTGCTGGACTGGGATCTGGATGCATTCTGCTGACATTTGCACCAGTTGTCAGGAGCCACCTGGCAGCCACTATTATATCCTTTCTTCCGTACAGAGCGTCTAGGGAGGGAAGAGGCCGCATTGCTTGAGGCTGACTTCCAGGAGGCCGGCAGCACTGTCGGGATTGTGATGGTGGCACTGGTGTGCCGGTGGCTCTGGTCCTTCGGTGCCTGGCCCGTTCTCCAGGGGTTGGACAAGCAGGACTACTGAGGGAGTGCCTGCCTCCTGGCGGTGAGGGGGCAGCTCCTGTATTGAGTGTCTTCCCCCTAGTGATCAGTGCACATCACAGCAACTGGTCATTTCAGTCGTTCCAGTCATTTGGTCACATATATATATATTGTGCATATTCAAAATTTAACAATTGTAATAATAATGTCTTTTATAGGATTAATAAGTGATTTTTCCCCTCAAAATTTAAAAATCCAGAATCTAGGCAGAGATCAAGCATTGCATTTACTTGCCAGGCTTCTCTAGAATCTTCTTAGGACAGTTTCCCAATCCTTTTGAAACTTGTTCTTTAACTGGGAGTCATTTGTTTTCTTATGATTCAGGTTAAACCTTTTTTTTTTTGTAGGAATACAATGAAGTGATATGCCCTTCTCAATACATCTAATTAAAAGACATGTTAGATCATTATGTCTATAATTGGTGAGGTTAGTTTGGTCATTTAATTAAGGTGAAGTTCATTAGATTTCCTCACTCTCAAAAATACCTTTTCCTTTTTGAAATTAATAAGTAATCAGTAGAGTGATACCTTCAGACTGTGTGAAGATTCTCTTCCACAATCTTTCACCCATGTTTTAGCATCTACTAGTATTGTTGATTCTTACCTGAGTCAGTTATTACTACAGTGGTTTGCTAATGGTGGTTTTCTCATTCTATCGACTCTCCTACATCTATTAATTAGAATTCTTCTGTAAAGAAGAGCTTTTTTTCTCTACCCCACTTAAAATATTATTTACTTATAATTATAATGTACATTCATATGCATAAGCAAATACATGTAAGAAATATTTTATATCCGTATGGACTGATGGTAAAATTTCATTGAGTTATAATTTGTTTCTGCCATTCTTCATCATGATACTCAAATTAGAATCAGTTTAATTTAGATCCACACTTAGTCCTGCTGCTAAGATCTGTGTAATTGTGCATCTAACCTGGACCAGGGCTCTCCTGGGAAATGTAAGACCATGGCTCTTTGGAGTTGGAAGAGATCTCAAGCATTACCTTCTCATGGACAGTAGGAACTGCCTGTATAATGTATTGTATCCATCTGTGGAAAGTGTCCATACTATGCATTTGCTTTCTCTAGAATGCCTATCTTCCCAATCATGATGCCTTTATGCAAAGGATTCATCACACATCTTCTGCCACCTGGTGGTAGGTGACTGAGTCAACAAGAAGAGACCAGGCAAAAAACACAGCCCTTAGATATTTGGAGACTAAAGCAGGACCTGTGCTAAATTAAACCTCAAGGTGCTCTGGGAGGTAGACACTATTATCCTAATTTTACAGATTAGAAAAAAGAGAGTTAAATATTCTGTCGAGGTCATGCAGTTTGTAATGGTGGAGACAAATCCAAGTCACATTAACTAACTTTGAAGCCTGTGTTAGTGTGTTTCTCTCTCTCTCTCTCTCTCTCTCTCTCTCTCTCTCTCTCTCTCTCTCTCAGAGAGAGAAACAGGGAGAAAAATAGAGTAATATTTACAATGTAATGAAATTAGTATTTAAATTACATTTAATGGGGAGATGATGAAACTGAAGTTAAATTAACATTGAAATAACTTGCATATGGTATCATTACAATTTAAGTTAAATATTTTTATGATATTCTTTTCTTCCCTATATTGGAAGAAAACCGTATCTCATTTTTAAAAGACCTTGATTTGGGAAAAACATGCATTTATAACTTATCATAGTTTACTTAAAATCAATCCTATATAATAAAAGGGTAATATGCAAATCAACCCTACAGTAGAACAACCGGTTACTATGATGTGCACTGACCACCAGAGGGCAGATGCTCAATGTATGAGCTGTCCCCTGGTGGTTAGTCTGCTCCCACAGGGGGAGCACTGCTCAGCCAGAAGCTGGGCTGACAAGTGACAAGTGCAGTGGCACTGGTGGGAGCCTCTCCTGCCTCCGCAGAAGCACTAAGGATGTCCAACTGACAGCTTAGATGGGGAGCAGGCCTAAGCCAGCAGTCAGACATCTCCCAAGGGCTCCCAGACTGCAAAAGGGCTCAGGGCAGGCTGAGAGACCCCACCTCCCCACTCTGAGTGCACAAATGCTGTTCACTGGGCCTCTAGTATTATATAACTTTCCATATAATGGAATAATTAGCCTTTGGACTATATTTGTCATATATTTTATTTATACACATGTTATCAACCCCATGGTATATTGTCAGTAGTTTTGTTTAAATAGTAAATTTTATTTTCAAATGATCTAAAAAATAAGAATAAAATCGTATATCTTTATCCATGTAGCTACCTTTTCTAGGACTCTACATTCCTTTGTAAAGATCCATATTTCCATTTCATCATTTCGTTCTGCCTGAAGGGTTTCTTTGAACATATCTTTGTAGTGCACATCGTCTGGTGGTAAATTCTTTCAGCTTTTGCATGTCTCATGTGTTTCCAAAAACCCCACATTATTTTTGCCTTAGCTGGGTGGCTCAGTTGTTTGGAGAGTCATCCCATCTAACGCTTCTCTCTCACAGTGATATTTCTCTCTCTTCCTTCCTCTCATTCTAAAAATCAATGAAAACACCCTTGGGTAAGAATAAAAACACACACATTATTTTGTCTTCGGTTTTTGCAAAATATTTTTTCTAAATACAGAATTCTAGGTCAACAGATTGGATGTTGTTTTCCTTTTAGGATTTTAAAGATGTTGCTTCTTTGTTTTGGTTTTTAAATTTTCTCTTATCTTTACTTATTTATCTTAATGTAATTGTTCTCCCCAATTGCACCCACCTTCCCCTGACTGCTCTTAAGATTTTCTCTTCATCACTGGTTTTGACCAATTTGCTCAGACACTCTTGGCACCAGTGGCACCTTTCCACCTCCATGGCTCCACCTTACATCTCTGGCTTTGTCTCCAGTTTCTCCCTCACACATGTGCTCGGGTCCAACCAGCCTGGTGCCCTTTGCGTTCCTGTGTTCCGTGCTCTTACAAATGAAGATCCCTGTGCCTGGATACCTTTTCCTTCTCATCTCTACTCTACAAAGTCCTACCCAGGTTTTAGGGCCCAAGTAAAAATGTATCTCTTCTGTGAGGTCGGCACACATGTGTCTGGTTAAATAAATCCCTGTCTTGCTTGTGTTTGTGCAACGCTTTGTGTAGTCACAGTCTGCTTTGTGTCCCACCTCCCCTACTGGGTCCCAAGCTCCTGGGCAGCCGGTGTCTTGTGAGCCTTCCTATCCATCTCCCACAGTGCCCAGCATCACACCCTGTTCCATGAAGACGCTTAGAGATGCTGATTGGGCAAAGTGAAAAGCAGGATGTGATGTCAACCAAAAATAATGTTCCCCTTTCTAGCCCACATATGCGTGAAATCATATGGTCTTTGACTTTTTCTCTCTGACTCATTTTGCTGAGTGTGGTATTCTCAAGATCCGTTCATGTTGTTGCAAATGTCAGTATTTTGTCTTTTCTTATGTCTGAGTAGTATTCCATTTTATGTATGCACAATATCTCCTTTATCCAATCATCTACCGAAGAACACTAAACTGAAAGCAACAAATTAAAAACAAACAAACAAAAAACTCATAGACACAGATAGCAGTATGCAGTATGGCGATTACCAAAGGGAAGAGAGGGTGGAGGGATTGTAGAGGGTAAAGGAGGTCACATACATGGTTATGGGAGGAGATCTGACTTTGGGTGGTGGGTACACAATGCAGTATACAGATGATGTATCATAGAATTATACACTTGAAACCTGCATAATTTTATTAACCAGTGTCAGCCCAATAAATTTAATTTTTAAAAAAAGGCTATAGTGAATAGACAATGATAAAAAAAAGAACTTTACCCTGAATGAATTTGGAATAATAGACTATTCTCAAAATGATTGATAATATGCCTGAAATAATCTATAACCTTGATGTGCATTCAAGTGGCCTTTAAAAAAAATAAGATATAGCCATAACCGGTTTGGCTCGGTGGATAGAGCGTCGGCCTGCATACTGAAAGGTCCCAGGTTCGATTCCAGTCAAGGGCATGTACCTTGGTTGTGGGCACATTCCCAGTGGGGGCTGTGCAGGAAGCAGCTGATCGATGTTTCTCTCTCATCGATGTTTCTATCTCTCTCCCTTCCTCTCTGTAAAAAATCAATAAAATATATTTAAAAAATAAAAAATAAGATACAATTCCTTCAAACAGTTAATATTTAAATACATCTATATAATCTTTTGACAGTCTGCATTTTCTTAAAGATAATATTACATGCACCAATTAGGTAGGAAGGAGGTTGGAATTATCCTTATAAAATGTATTCTGGTTTCCAATTTCCAAAAAGGCATCTTAAGTGACAGGTTTTGCGTGTGCCCGGAATGTGTCACTGCAGGTGGCTTCTTTCACCATGTCCTAGACCGGCTTTGCCCCAAGAAGCACAACCTTTGTTGGAAAGCACAAGGGCTGGTGCGGCTGGGCAGTGTGAGAGGGCTGCTGCTCCGAGAGAGCCTTCGGAGAGAATGTGCATCTTCATCAAAATTCTAAATGCGTCCCAACTGTCATTCAAAGAGTTAACATCTGTGAAGAATAAAAAATGCAATGGAGAGGTTTCAGGCAAAGCATGGGGAGACTGATAAAATTATCAGTGAATTAAATTCAGACAGATGGCTTTGGAAAGGAATGAAGTACACAAACCTTACGTAGAGTATAATGACTCTCAACTCACTCTGACAGGGGCTTTGTCAACAGGGTAAGCCTTTTTTTTTAAAAAAAAAAATCAGGGTTTTAAAGCAGTTGGAAATCAAATTCTTCTTTTCTGAAGGCATTGTTTAGTACTTAAAGCAACAAACACGACCATAGCATCTAAAGCCACCTGGACAGCCTACGACTCTAAAGTGCCCAG
The DNA here is from genome assembly GCF_963259705.1 of Myotis daubentonii. Taxonomy (NCBI): domain Eukaryota; kingdom Metazoa; phylum Chordata; class Mammalia; order Chiroptera; family Vespertilionidae; genus Myotis; species Myotis daubentonii. Next base: position 52,161,234 of record NC_081849.1, read on the forward strand.
GGTAGGTGCCCAGGTTGGTAGAAGGCACAGGGCAGGCATGGAGCATGCTGCTCCTCCTCACTGTCCCCGGTTCACTGCCCACATCAATCGCTCCTGGGCAGCGGAAATATTTCTACAGAACACAGGCCAGTCATTAGCTCTGTTCATAACAGCAGGATGACAAGGGAAGCTTTCAGCCATTGAACAGACACACACACGGGCACACACAGACACAGAATAAAGGCACAGACAGACTGATTCCTGCTTTTTAAATTTCCATGTTTATCAGTGTTGGTTGCATTAAAAAATACAGCGCCTCCTATTTTTTTCTTCTAAAAATAGAAAGTGTCCTCGTTAATAGTATCTTTTCACAATTAGACAAAAAATGACGAGAAAGTGAGGTGCTGTTTCTCTTTTGGGGTCTCTTTTTTTCATACGGTTCCCATGTTATCTTCACTTATCTGGCTCCAGGGACCCCTCTTTCAGGTGACAGGCCCCTGCGTGTTCACGCTTGGACGCGGATGGCCAGGCTGCTGCTTAGCGATGGACTTTGCCTTTGTTCCAGACCAGATGTTCTGTTTCTCCCTGGAAACAGTTTGCATTGTGGTACCTTATTATACGCGCTCTCTGGAACTGGTGCCAGAGTAGCCTCCGAATCAGCCAGGAGCGGCGCTGAATCAATGAGACAGCTGGCGGCCTCCCTGGGGAGGGAACGTTTTCTACCTTTTTGATTCATGCAGTCTCCGCGAGTTCAGATCCAGGATGCCATGAATGATTTTTCTTAGCGACAGGTGAGAACAAAAAAAAGCTTTGTAAACCTAATTCAATAGGAGCCGGAGACGCAGTGTGCTATTGATTAAGAGGAGAAGACGCCGAGGGGAAGTGTACACACAGTCCAGTTGCATTTTCCCCGTAATCGACTTCTGTGCTTCTGCCTGTGTTGGAGTTGTCAGGTTTGCCAGGAGGGAAAGCTTGGAAATCAAGAGTATTGTGTTATTGACCTAGGATTAGGACTTTCATCGTGTCTCTGAGATGGCATGTTATCTACAAAACCAAGAAGGTTACTCCTTTTTTATTTTTATGTTTTAGTTATACAATTCACTGATCTACGGCTAACCTTGCCAAAAATTCAAGGTCATTTTAATGGGTTTATTCATATCATCCACGCTTTAATGTTTGGTATGTGCTTATTTATTAGGGCTGTGGATTTGGTTAAAAATCACCCATGTTTACACTCAAGCAAAGGACTGCAACTCAGTTTGGGTCCTTGCCCTAGGTCATACACGTGTCAGCACACTCTGGTTCAGCAAGGATGCTGGACTAGAGCTTCCTGTCTCCTACTGCTCTGTGAACACCAGCTGATTCTTGAGCCACTGTAGCTAGAGGACTGTTATGAGGTGAGATGGCAGTGCCTGGGAGCTCCAGTTCTGGAGTGGCTGAGAGGCAAAATGTGACAGTAACAGAGGTCAGGGACCCTGCAGTGCATCATCCCCATCAGTCATGGCAGACGTATTGGCAACATGATGGATGATACCCAACCACCAACCTTGGTGGGTAAGCCTTTGTCACATAAGCAACAGAATACGTCAAAGCAGTGGGTCTACCTATGATCATATGGGAGTGATAAGCTGTGACAGCAGCGGAGGGAAAATGAACACTAGTGTCAAATATTACTTATATTTCTGAGCCAGGAAAGCAGGTATCTTACTGTTCAACCTTTGGATGAGATGGGGTTTTTCAGGAAGGGGGAAAATAAATGTCATCATTGCATGACTGTAGCAGTATGAGTGTTTCTCTCTTAAGTAGGGTATAACTTAGGGAGTAGTGAGTCTGAGGAGTAACACTTTCATAGGGTTAAAACGTAGAAGATAGACTTCTTTAAACCTGCAAAAAAATTAGTCTAACCACTGAGCAAATCCCATACAAACTAAGATTTTAACTCCATTTGCAAGGCATGGGCTCACATACACATAGTTCAACATTTAGTTGGTGACAGATGGCTTGGTTTGGGAACAGAAATAATGTAGTCTGGGATTCCTGGTGATTTTCCCATTTTGGTCTTAGAACTTGTCTCTCAAGCTATCTCCCAAAGCTTCACAGACACAAATGATTTATCCCAAGTCCCTTTTCTGAGTTTAAATATTACTCGATTGGTCATAACAAGTAAGGAGAAATTCTCAGTAAAATATCTCGATAACGTTCAGTGGGACGGATTGAGGGCTGGATGACTACAGAGGATCAGGGAAACAGAGGAAAGGTAACGACCAACTTGCTTTTCTTAAGAAAATGAAGTTAGAACAGAATGAAGCAAGATCTGCCCATTTGTTGTCCAGATGGCTTTATGCTAAGTGGTAAGGAATATGGTCACCTTTATCAATGAAGAGGGTAGTAGTCCTAACCATACCCTTAACCAGTGGGATCACTGAAAATGCTGCCTCATCTCTTTTGGAATCTATATTTAAGAAGCCAGAGACCCCTTCCAGGCCAAAATATTCACAGTGGAATCCTAAGTCATCCGGTCAAGGTGAGCCAATCAGGTGGTGGATTTACACTGAGGGCTCAACCCTGCATTTTTCCAATCCAGCCAATTCGAGTTGCTAGGTATTTTCCCCCCAACTATCTTCTGTGTGCTTACCACTGTGCCAGCCATATACTAGTATGAAAAGCTTGTTTTAAAGCAAATGAAGGAGACATTATTTATCATGGTAGTCTTCATAAACTTTAAGAATTTCAGAGGTGAATTTAAACTGAAAATGCTTACAGGGTCAGGAAGGATGTGGGGGGAAAAGAGCGATATTCCATACATCCTAGCTTTCTCACAGAAAGGAGATCTAGAGGCGCTTCAGAGGCAACCTTCCTTCTTGATGTCAGGGAGGGTGAACATATCTTCCCAGGATGACATAAGCCACGTTCCTGATCCAGCAAGACCTTTCTTACGTTCTCTGGTCTCGTGATGGGAATGGACACCGTGAGGCCAACACATCTGGGTGTGCTGTGTTCGGCTGTGGGGACTGGTGTCTAGAGAGAGAAGAGAAGGTGTAAGCTCAGCTGGTATTCTGGATACATTTCTTTTCCTTTCTGGATGGATGCCTAAGATGCTCGACTGAAAACTGAATTAGTTCTCTTGGTAATCGCTCCCATTCTTCTCGACTCCGGGACGTATAAGACATCCCTCTTTGGGTCTAGGTATCATTTTGAGATCTCATCACGATAACTCTATGTGTGTGTGCCAGGAGGGCAAAGTTGCGAAGCAATTACTCAGCAGGGCTGGGGAAAGGAGCAATTACCAGAACACGCTTTAGCCCCGCTTGTCAGAGTGAGTTTCCCTGGGGCCAAGGGAAGCATTAACTTGGGCACTGTCCCTTTTTGGAGGTTTAATCTAGCTTCCCTCCCCCCTTCCCTTTAATTGTGCGAGTCCAGTATTTTAGCTACAATAAAGGTTCTTTAAACAGCTCTTTATTATGAAGCAGGGCATTATGAATAAACAGAAAGCTGCATAATTTATAGGAAAACTGAATGATGCACTTTTTCTTCATAAAGAACATTAGGGTTGCATTGGCACAAGCCAAATACCTTTTAAATGAATAGTCACTAATCAGCAGCAGCTACAGTAAGTGCTCACGTGTTTTTTTTTTTCTTTTCTGTGCCATGAGTGCATAAATTAAGCATCTGATTCTGATTGCTGTCATGAATGCATATGCCTATTGCTACCCACCCCCCACTGCTCTGAGCTCCTGCATCAGCTCAGGCTCAGTTTAGAGCATTATGAGAAATGGAAGGAAAGTCTCTATAATATATTCACCTACTGTACATGCATGGAAAAAATACTGACAATATATTTCACTTTTGTTTTTGCAAACCTAGAGCAAAGTTTAGGTTTGAAGACAGCAGTTTTATATTCTAGAATGTAAGAAAAAGAGTTTATACCAAGTCATTAAAATAAACTGTATTGCCAAGGCATTTTTTTTTTTTAGCAGAGCTTTATGAAAATTGTAGGCTTTCAACTTGCTCATTCCCCTAAGATTTTGCACATACTATTTTAATCACTTGGAATATATTCCTTTTTTTTCTAGTCTCTGCTTCTTAATATTTTAAATTCTAACAAAAACCCAAACAAAATACTTCAGGAAATGATTCTTTTCTAATCCCATCCACAGCCAGATCCTGCCCATTCCCCTACTCAGTGGTTTCTTTGCCTCTGTGAAGTTATTGTGAAGAGATAGTTATTAATTTATTTATAACAAAGATGCTTTCTAAAAGTTTATGAGTGTTTTTAAAAATCTAGACGTATTTGCTAATTGGAACAATGTTATATATGGTAGTTATGACTCCAGACCAAGCCACAAATTCATTTAACTCAAAAAGTATGGGTTAAGTAAAAATATTTAAATTTTAAAAGTAGCATCAGAAAATAATATTGCAATATTGACAATAGTATAATATATTAGGGCTTTATGTATGCCAGCACTGATTTAAATCCTTGACAACTATTAGTTAATTGACTTTGGACAGCATTTCTGTAAAGTATGTACTATGGTTCTACTGATTTTATATAGGAGGAACTAAGGCACAGGTGGTTCAGGTAATTTTTCAAGTTTGCTTAGCTAATATGTGGTAGAGCTGAAATTAGAGTCCAAGGAGTTAAAAAACAACAACACCAATCCTGTGATTTCAACTGCAATGCTATTTTTGTTGAGGTGTGTGTGTGCGTGTGTGTGTGTGTGTGTGTGTGTGTGTGTGTGTGTGTTTTACTTTGGTAATTGAGGTGTAGAAGAAAGGACGCTTAGAAGACAATTTTAGGAAATCTATGCAGAAGATAACTTTGGTACATTGTTAGGTGCTTTAAACATTGGCAAAATGATTCCATTGGTCTAGCCAGTTTCTGTGTTATTATCAAGTTTTTTGACTTAGAAAAGCAACTGAGAGAAAAGGCTATAAAGAACACAGGAGAAAACAAGTGAAAATTTTCTATATGAATTTTGTAAGAACTCAAAAAGGAGAATAGGAAGGGAATTAACGAGAATTGATAAGAAACAGATTTTTAAAAAAATGTTTTTATTGATTCCAGAGAGAGGAAGGGAGATGGGGAGAGAGCTAGAAACATTAGTGATGAGAGAGAAAATCCTGTAAGCCCCCTCCTGGGGATTGAGCCTGCAACCAGGGCATATGACCTGACTGAGAATTGAAGGTTGACCTCCTGATTCATGGGTCGGCACCCAAACACGTCGGCTGGGTGAGAAAAAGATTTTTAAAACCTAAACAATGAGCATCAAAAGAGGAAAACATAGAATTGTAACATATGTCCAAGTTCCCTTATAATTGATCCAAGAAAGGGGGGGGGGGGAGAGGAGAGGACTTCATAAATGTGGGATCTGATTGTTTCCTCAAATGCCCATAAGGTGGTAGTGTTGCCTGAGACAGCTTTGTAACTGCAGCTGCTTAGCCAGCGCCTAGGGCAGGGGTGGGCAACCCTTGGCACGCATGCCAAACATGGCACGCCAGTAACTTTTGCTGGCACGCAAAACCCTCTCTTATAATTTACAATTTGTGTGAACATTTGAATGACTTAAATGTTAAATTACAAGGAACTGGCAAGACACTTGATGTTATGTTTGGTTACATAAAGACTTTTGAAAAGAAACTGGAAGTCTTTAAGAGGGATGTGGATGGTGAGAGATTTAGATATTTCCCAAACCTCAAGAGGCACATCAAAGACCTCCCAAAAGATGACAGAACAGACTGTCAAAGCCTTCAAAAGCTGTTTTTAAACATCATCAAGTCAACTATTGAGCAGTTCTTCTCAAGATTTGCGAAATTCAGAGAACTGGAAGAGACAGCAAAATTCATGAGGTTTCCAGACAGCATGAAACTGGAGGAACTAAACTTACAAATGTTTTCATAGATAGACATGGCTGACTTTGAAATGCAGTTGATTGAATTTCAGAGTAGCTCAATTTGGAAGCAGAAATATATTGACCTAAGAGTTGACTTGGAAAACATTGAAATAAAGCGATTAGAGACAGGAGTACCAGAGAGAAGTATCAAAAATGAACTATTGAGGACTTGGAATGCCATTCCAGAAAATTTTTTCTGTTTAAAACACTTTGCAACAGTGTTACTCTCCATGTTTTCATCCACTTACACTTGTGAATCTTTGTTCTCAGTGATGAATTTCGTTAAGTCTCGTAATAGGAGTAGCCTGACGGATGAAAGTAGTAGCTCGTGCATATCTCTGAAGGTCACGAAATATAAACCTGATGTAAAATCTCTGTCATCAGTGATACAGCAGCAAAAGCCCCACTGATAATATCAAACGGAGTCATAAAGTTTTCTGTCGGACTATCAGTGTACATGTATACATTAAAAAATAAATGTATTTTTCATCATCATATACTGTGTTTTTGTCGCTTGAATGAATTTTATTATTTCTTCAAGGTTCTTCACATACATACACCTTAAGAGATATCAAGTAGGCATAACATGTTCTCAAAAAATTAGGGTTGGCACGCAGAAGAATTTTGAGTCAGAGATTTTGCTGGTTTTGGCACACACGAAAAGGTTGCCCACCCCTGGCCTAGGGTTTGTAGGAGAAGTGAAGGGATAAAATGTATGGGATGTTTACTCATCAACTGTTACAACTTGGAGAAGGCCTTATAGTGAGGGTTACTTGTTATGTTTAAACTTTATTAGTTCCTTTATGTTTTCCTTTAACTCAGTAATTTATAGTATTTTAGGGACTGAGAATATTATATCTTTCCACAGCTCCTGCAGCTGCATTTCTCATATTTGGAGAAACAGATGAGGTCATTCCCACAGAGTGCAAAAGCTAAACCTGACCATGGGAGAATCACCTTCCTGATCAAGGAATTTCTTCACCCAGGTAAGTTTCTTATCTGGTTGTGATCTGAACATCATGTTCACCCAGTTAATACTGTGGCGTAAATGCCACCAGTATTCAGAATCTCGAGTTTTCATATAAGACATTTTGTAGTTTAAGTCTGGAAGGACCCATTGTATTATCCCATCTGCTGAAAACAGTGACTTTGGCTGCTTTCCTTTGTACTTCACTGTCATTTCCCCGAGGAGGGAGCAACATGGAATGGAGGAAACCCAAGCGGTGTAGAATGTAAACACTGGGGAGAAATGAGATGTTTAGCTTTGCATTAGGTAAGCAGAATTTCAGCGAGTCGGGATCAGCAGATCGGTGTGATGTTCTGGTAAGCCACTTCCCTTCTGCAGCCCACTCATTAATTTTCGGAAGCCTGACAGAATGGCTAAAAGGATGATCAATTTCAAGTGTCACTCCTGGCGCGTTTTTAGCCTTATGTAAAAGGAGTTCCTGACAAGGACTCTTCGTGCCCTCAAAATGTCTCCTAGCGTTGAATATTGGGAAGAAGCTGAAATAATGAAATGGCCCTTTTCCTGTCACCAGAGTGATCGGATTAGGAGATGTCGTGATTAGGGTCTATTACTGACGTTGGGGGGTGGGGGTGTGTGTGGCAAAAGCACTCAAGCCAGCAAAACCTTCAGAGAAATAAACACATTCCTGGGGAACTACTTTTCCTTAGTGGAACTGTGTGGAACAAATGGGATACCATTACTCATTTCTAAGTGATTCCATGACATTGCTGCCTAGTAGGTAAAGTCCTAACTCTCTCCTCCTACTCCCTGTTCATTTTTATTCTAACGTGTTGCTGGAATCCTGGGTAGATGACTGGTGTCGCTGAGCTGCCGCTGAGAGGGCTGTGGGTGGCACTGGGGGTGGCTCTCTATCAGAAGGACAGAGTGTCTTTCCCTCCTCATGTCTCCTCTTTCTCCTTCTCACTCACTCATTTCCCTGTCTTCCCTGGATGCCACCTCCCCCCCCCCCCTTTTACTTTCATAACACCTTCTACCCTTAAATCTTGATGCCAAATCATAGGCAATACTTAGCCATCTTGATGTCTGTTGGCACCAGAGCATTTGCTGATGTTGGTCTTAATTTACTTTATATCCAAATATTTGTTGAACTTGGTCTCAGTTCCCTTTACATCAGCGGTTCTCAACCTGTGGAAAGCGACCCCTTTGGGAGTCGAACGACCCTTTCACAGGGGTCACCTAAGACCATTGGAAAACACATATATATTTACATATTGTTTTTGTGATTAATCACTATGCTTTAATTATGTTCAATTTGTAACAATGAAAATACATCCTGCATATCAGATATTTACATTACGATTCATAACAGTAGCAAAATTACAGTTATGAAGTAGCAACGGAAACAATTTTATGGTTGGGGGTCACCACAACATGAGGAGCTGTATTAAAGGGTCGCGGCATTAGGAAGGTTGAGAACCACTGCTTTATATCCTAATATTTGGCGAAATGGTCATATTCCCAGTGCACTTGGTGAGAAAAGAGGGCAAGGTCATTGCAGAGCCCAGTTACAGAATATCCACCACACGATGTGGAAAAGATAGAGCCTGAAGGTCAGAGGAACGCAGTATGGCATGGTAGAGGATGCAGAGTGGCAGATGTGTGTGCCTGCGTACAGGGGCCAGGCAGGTAAAGGAAGTAAATGGCTCAGGTCTCGTACAGATGGAGAAGAATGGGAGACCTGCTAGTCTATCCAAAGGGGCAGTCCTTCTGCCCTTCCGAATGTGAGATCCATGTGAATTTACTTGGTGTGATACTAACTAGTCAACAAAGTATACATTGTTCTGGCAAAGGAAGAAAAAAAAGGACGGAAGGAAGGAAGGAAGGAAGGAAGGAAGGAAGGAAGGAAGGAAGGAAGGAAGGAAGGGAGGGAAGGAGGAAAGGAGGGAGATAAAGGAAGGAAGACAGAAAATGAAGTGAAAGGAAAAAAAAAAAGAAAAGTAAAGGAGAGAAAAGAAGAGAAGAGAAAAACAAAACCCAACTCTCTGCAGGCCTGGTATACTCCAGGCTGCTTGTCTGTGAGTCTTACCAGAAACACTGTAAATTCTGGAGTCAGAGAATTGTAATTTTGTTACACCTGGAAATCTGAATGTTACCCCAGTGTTCTGAGGGAAGTTGGAGCACACACACTTTTTTGGATGAATGTTCATCTACTCCTTTAAAACTCTAACTCCTCAGAATGTGAAATTCTGAACTAAGATGGGAAGCAATAAACTAATTAAACATCACCTACTGCTAAAACACAATGAGCTATTAAGTGATAAGCTAATTGGAATGGATCCAACTCAACTCGAACCAGAGTCACATTCTAATTGCTCTTTTACTTTAGAAAATATCAGAGATCACGCGATGATATTTTTTGGTGACACTTCTTAACAAGCCATGCAGGTCTTCAGTAGAAGCCTTCATTAGAGCAGTGGCATTTGAAAGAATTAAGGCCAGTTTCATGTAATTGACTCAGGGTAGTAGAGGAAGAGAGTTTGTAAAGGACTTTGAAAAACACAGCCTTCATTTCACACACACTAGTCCTAATAATCTCATAATATGTTTAAAAATTTTTTTTCCTGGAATGTCATTTGAAAATGTATATTTTGCTGGCTGAGTTGTTTTTAAGTCTTTGCAGCATGTAGGAATTGTTTCCTTTGTCGTCATCGAACTGTCAGGCTGTGGATAATCACGTTGGCTTTGATGTCTATCAAGAGTAGGCACACAAAGGGAAGGGTGGGAGGCGCGTGTGACATGACACTCCCCCATGTATGCAAAGTGAGAGACTTAACCACATGGGAGAGCGTGCACAGCACTGGAACGTGGTGTGGAGGATGCACAGTCTTCTGTTCTGATGCGTGAGCGCTGCGCTGGGCGCACGTCCATTCTGCCTGAATATGCTTCTCAGATACTCGCCTTCAAGGAGGGCCTCAGATCTCGGGTGCCATCCCTTTCATAATCTAAGTTAAACTAGCCTCCAACAGGCCAGTGAGTCATTTCTGTTTTCCTCATTAGTGAGTGTCCTCTAGCTTCTACCCTGGGCCTTGAAAGTGCGGGGCCCGCTGTGCTTTTCTGGGAGTGGGGAGCACACCCGTGCCCCTCAGTTCCTCATAGTCCTGTCAGGACACTAGTCCCCACGCAGTGGGCCTCAGCAAGGTTCAGTCAGGGACTCTGGGGCCCCGTATCAGGCTGATGTCTCGGAGGGCCGGCCCCTGGGGGCTGATTGGGGGTCTGAGCCCTGCTCTGCTGGAGCTCTTTGGGGGATGGGGGCTGTGCAGGCCACCTCCACTTTCCCAGCTCTTCCTGGCTGCTGGCCAGGATCAATAGACACCTGCAGGGGGGGGGGGGGGGCGGGCTTTTCCCTTCTGGGGCCCTGTCAGTCATGCATTCAGCTCAGGGACCTTTCCTTCGTGTGTCCTTGCTGGGTGCTCATTTGCAGGTGTAAACAATGTCGGTTCCCTTACTCTGTCTTTTGCCGGCCTGGTGTCAAGCACAGCTCTCCTGCTCATTGTCGCCCACACTCATCTCCACTCTGTCTTGCATTGGGCGGAGGCTCAGTGCCCGGCTCAGGGTGCCACTGTGATGCACAAGGGAAGACAGGGCGAGGAGAAGCTCTGGACTCAGGCCCCTGTCAAAGATGACGTCTCTATGAGGCAGTTTCTCGCTTCGCTACTTGTTGTTTTCCCCTGCACCCCTCCCACCCTACTTCATCACTTATCCACATGCCCCCAAGTGAGATAACTATGAAGGCAGATTTTAAACAACCTTAGGACTTGAAAGATGAAGGTCAGAGACAATACCAATGCAATGAATGGGAACGAAAAGAGATTGCAATTAAACTGTCACCAGTCCACCTCTGGTAAAGAAACAATGGGCTCAGAGTGAACAGCCATAGATTCCTTTAAGGTTCTGCACCAGAAACAATCTGTTTTGTTTCCGATATAGGCGTATTGCCTCTGCAGCCAAATGGTCCTGTCATAGGACTAGACTGCTCTTCACATATTTCATCTCTCTCTTTCTTACTAGATGTAGAAACATACTTCCTACCTTAATGGCACTAAATTCACTCGAGCTGAATTTCTTCAACAGTAAAACACCACACAACCACAATATGTGTGACATACATATTTCACCCCTGGACTTGTCTGTCTGTGAGCAGTGAGTCTGAACACACATCCACATTACTCCGTAGTAATCTCTGTCACGCCTTTGCCTGGGCAGGTAATGTTTTACAGACATAAAGTCTGTAATTAATTTTATGACCTTGGCAGCCTTCCGCAGTTCTTTTTCTATTGTGTACAGAGCTAGCAAAATATTAACAATTTCTAACAATTGTTCCTTAGTCTGCTAACCTCTTTCCAGTCTGTGGCACTTTGCAAATCTCTCCCTTTTCTTTTGAATTCTTTTTTTTCCCTTTAAGCTGAAACATTGTATAATTAGATGGTTGATAACACGGGTAAAATAAAAAAGAATTTCTCAAGATTGAACCCATGAATGCTATCTTTAGACAGCAACTTGCAAGGTGCTGGAGAATGCATGGCTGTGCACTTACGTTTGGACTGCACTTTTTTTTTCAGTAATTGAAGTAATAGTTCATGTGTGGACACATTATATAGAGGTCTGTAATAGTTCCAGTTTGTTCACATTTTTATCCACGTCGCCAGCCTCTGCGTTACTTTCTGACCGTATTTGTAAGGATTCTCCACGGGCTCTGTGACAACTTACCCTTCTCCCTTCTAGAGGACAACGAAGGACTGGCAGAGAAAGCTCTCCAGTGGTCTGTTGGTGTCTTCCCATTTTTTCCCCTAAGGCAGTGCACCCAAGTTCTCAGAGTCACACAGAGAAAAGACACAACATTTACCCCTGCCAGGTATGTATGCCAACAGGCGTGTACTTCACCCACGGAGAGGAATCCTCTTGGCTGATGGCAAAGAACTACCTTTGAAAAGTTCCCGGTAGTAGGATCTTTATTATATTTTAGTCTGGAAACACAAGCCTTCCTCTGGGTTCTTCTTTTTTGTATGTGTGGAGCCAAAGACAGCCTGCAGCCCTCAGTGGGCGTGCCTTCCCTTTGCTCTGTTATGGGTAAGTTGTAGCGGCGTCTTGTTACAGATGGTGCATCATCTTTACAAGCTGTGACGGACCTTCCCACTTAGTTGCAGGATGTATTTCTGAAGACAAGTGAAATCTTTTCCATTGAGAGCAGAATGTGTTTTTCCCAGCCAGAGAAGATCAATTAGCTTATGTTACTAACAGAACCCCCCATGTTATCACTTCACTTTCTCACTGCGCATCTCCTGAAGTGCTGCTCACGTGATTGGGGACTGGGTGTAATCAGGAAGCTGGTGTGTGATTCAATAGCCTTATACTATGTTGGCACAGCCTGGAGCCAGAATCTTCAGAAAATATGCATAAAAAGCCTCACATATCTGTTTTTTTTTAAAAATTAAACAGTTCAACACGCACATTTTCCAGAATTTGGTACCCTACCCACCCCCTAAATGTCCACTAATGGTTCTGTTATAAACACATTAAATTTTCATAATTTATCAGAAATTCTAAATGCACATACACCGAGTGCTAGAAAAAAAGTTTTGTTAAAATATCCAGACACATATAACTGCTCCATTAAGCCATAGTGAGACTGTAAATGGAAGACCAGGCACTGGTTCTGATAAAAAATGAACTTGTCAGGTTTGGATTCCAGCGTTCGTGTGTGCGTAGAGAGGGGTGGCCCACCAGGCCCAGGGCAGCCTGGAGTGTGGGTGGGGACAGAGCCAGGCTATAAACACTAGTCTGTACTGGCTCCCAGTCCGTCCTCACACCACGTTATGGGAGAAGGGGCGCGAGGTGTAACTCAAGCAGCTTAACACATGAAAGTCTCAAGTCCTCTCTTGACATCTAAGTCTCTGTGTGTGTGTGTTAACTGAAAAGTAAAAGTAAAACGGAAGAAAAACAGATACCTTAAAAGGTCCATCATGGCCAAGTCAAACAGAAGGAAAAGACAGCAAGATGGACCCTGGAAAAGGGCTGTCGCTTTGGCCTTTGTCAGGAGCAAAGCAGAGAATTCGCTTCCGTTTGGGGCACCCAGGCTGAGGGTCCAGATTTCTCCTTGTCCGTGTCCTTCCTCAGGAGCTCCTGCAACATGGCACGCAGCCTGAGCCTGCAGGGCCCCACTGGGCCTCAGGGCTGAAGGCGGCAGCCTCCTCCTCCAGCTCCTGGCGCTTTTCCTCCACCTCCCGCATCTCCTCCTGGTGGACGGGCTCCAGATTTGAAGACTCCTGGTGGACCCCCCTTTCCTTCTCCTTCAGCTCCAGCTCTGTCTCCTTCTCTTTGTTGACGAACAGCTGCCTCACCTCTTCCTCCTTCCTCTGCAGCTTCCCCAGAAGCTTCGTTCTCTTGGCCTCTATGTCTCCTACAGGCGGAAGGGCTGGATATTGATATCCCACGGCCGTCCTGGAAGCCCATCTCTCCAACTTGCAGTGCAAGTAGCGCTCATAGTGCTGACTGTGCCTGGACCACAGAGACTCAGAGAGAGGAGAAGATGGGTTCCTTGTTTTATTGATTCTAGAGAGGAAGGGAGAGGGAAAGAGAGATAGAACATCAATGATGAGAGAGAATCATTGATTGGCTGCCTCCTGCACGCCCCACACTGGGGATCGAACCCGCAACCCGGGCATGTGCCCTGACCAGGAATCGAACCGTGATCTCCTGGTTCATAGATGGATGGTTAACCAATGGCAGCTGGGCTCTACTCTGGTTTTTAACCTGTCTTGGGTCTTGAATCCTTTTGAGAATTTGATTATTGTTCTGAACTTCCCCACAAAGAATAATGTACATAATTGCGTACTCTCTAAACCTGGGGCACAATTCGACAACCCAGTTAGGAAGGAAGCCTTGGTATAGAGAGAATGATGTCAATCAGTATGTGTGAGCCTTTCAAAACTTCCCAGCACCCGTTGGAAAGCTCAGCCCAGTGGTGAAACAGAACTGATACGATATGAGTGAACCCATGCTCATGAAGAGGTATGTCAACTCGGAGTTTCATTAGTACACCAGCCACCCCGTTCCTCCCCTTGCTCCTCCATCACTCCCAACCATCATCCATCCCAGCCTCCCTTCTTCCCTTGCCCACGCCCACCCCCTGTCCAAGTCTGAAAAATACTTTTGGATTTTCAGTGTTAACCAAATGTTAGCCCGATCACTTAATCTGTTAACCTGCTTTTGGAATGAAAGGCAATGTTAGTCTATAAGGTGCCTATATACATTTTAAAAGGCTCCCTCTCAGGGCATATGAATTAGCAAAGGCCCCTCTAGGAATATGCAAAGCCTGGGAATTTCTTTCAGCTTTGGCCTATTCACTCTTTCAGGTTGTCTTTTTGGCATGCTCCTGTCTTCCCTCCCTCCCTCCTTCCCTCCCTCCCTCCCTCCCCTCCCTCCCTCCCTCCCTCCCTCCCTCCTTCCCTCCCTTCCTCTCTCCCTCTCTCCCCCTTCTCCTCCCTTCCTCCTCTCCTCCCTCCTTTCTCTCCTCCCATTTTCACTTCCTTATTTTCTGCCCTTATAATTATTCCAGACTCATCTGGTATTTTCTCTCTCCCATCTCTAAAATAATTCATTTCTTAAAGAGCCTTGGTTCCTTTTATTGGAGAATAGTCTTTAGAAACCAAGATCTGGGTGCTTGCTAAGCGAATAAGTTTTAAGAAAGAGTATATGTGGCCTTGGACGGTGTTGGTCAGTAGTTAGGGCATAAGCCTGAGCACCATGGGTTCGATTTCTAGTCAAGGGCACGTACCTGGGTTGTGGATTCACTCCCTGCCTCTGGTCAGGGATCAGGTTGTGTGTAGGAGGTAGTCAGTAGAAGTGTCTCTCTCACATCAATGTTTCTCTCTTCTCTCTCTCTCTCTCTCTCTCTCTCTCTCTCTCTCTCTCTCTCTCTCTCTCTCTCTTTCCTCCTTTCATTCTCTCTGGAAAAAAATAAAAAGCGTATATGTGGAATTTGAGGATCTGGAAATGGATTCCATTAATGCTACTTATACCATATACTGTCTGGATATTGGTATGTGTTGAACATTAGGTATGTAAAAGGCTTAATGATATGTGTGTAGTACAGTATGAATATCTAAGAAATAAGTTCTATAAAATGTTAGCAGCGAATATTTGTTTACAACCTATGTTATATGTGAGAGCTACATGGTTTATCAGAAATAAGAGCAACAGCAAGTCAAAGCTGGTGAGGAAAAATGAATCCCACTAACTAAATGCCATGGATTAACCCCATTTCTTTGTTCATAAGATTCCTTAAAGCTAATCAAGCTCGAGTCTATAATTAATTGAGTGGCATTTCACATCTTGAATGCTCACTCTGAATGCATTCGTCTCTGCTGCAGGGGCATTAGGCAGGTATTACAATCTCTGCATCTGTGCCGGTATCCTCTCGTTTCCTCTCTTCTTCCAAATACATTGCATTAGCAATTTCCCTGCTTCACTGCTCCTCCCTATAAAACAAGCG